>NW_020699052.1:0-11900 GCF_002925995.2 Terrapene triunguis
CCTAAGATATCAAGTCACCCAACTTTAGTGCCATCATGATTCCCTTATCATCATGGTTCCCTTCCTAACATTAGTGTTTAAATAGTTCCCAGTTTGCTTTATTTATATTCCAGGTAGGAGGCCTTTCTCCATCCTCAACATTGCATTTACTTTGATATACTGTAAATACAGGGAAGCGATCCCTCCTCTGTATTGACTTCCCAGCTGCATTTGCTTGCTATACTACTTGACCCAATTCCCAGGCCAAAATAGGGGAGAGTTCCATTCAGAGGTGATGCCTTGGGGGTGGGGGGCAGAAAGGTCACATGCCCATCACTAGATGTCGGGGGGGGGGCACATTCAGCAGGGAACTGCAGAGGAGAAAGGAGCAGAATGTGGGGCCGCCAGCTCCTCCAGTGCGGCTGTCCCACCCCCGGCCCTTCCACGCAGCTGCGTCTCCTGGGGTCTGTACTGCCCTGCCAGAGGACAGGGCTGGGGGCAGGGCTGGAAGAGCTGCGCCGGAGGAGCTGCTGGCGTGGGGCTGCCAGGCGGCCCCATGTTCTGCTCCTTTCTCTGCTGAAGTTCCGGAGAGCCCTGCGGCTCAGAAATGTGTATCCGGCGCAGCGGGAGGACAGAGCCCCCACCCCTGGAGCACCCACGGAGTCGGCGTCTCCCTCCCACTCGCCTCCTTACCTGAATATCGGGACAAATGGCGTCCCGATCATACATCGATCAGGATACGGGACAAAGGGTTAAATATCGGGACAGTCCCGATTTTATCGGGACATCTGGTCACCCTATTGCCTTTCTCCCTACTTCCTGCCACTCCTCCCTTAGTTCATTTTTAATTCGGTTTTTAAACTCTTGTGTACTTAGAGGGAGCTCTGTCAATTGTTTTCATTTTTACAGCATTTGTTGCTACTTTGTCGACCACCTCATTTCCTGCTATCCCAACATGCTCGGGGAACCGCGCTATTTCAATGTTTACTCCCGTCTGTGCCAGTTCTGTTGTTAGCAACAATATTTCATTAACTATATCATTTCTGCTATCTGAAGTCCCATTTTGGTTGCCAATAGTCCTAACAGTGACTCTGACAAGATGACAATGGAGTATCCACTTCAACACCAACATTATCCTTGCTAGGTCAGCCATTGTAACGCCTACAAAATTTGATAGTTTAATGGGTTTCTTTATTCCACGTGCTGGGATGCAGAATGCTGTCCCCACTCTCCCAGTTTTCTCATCTTTAGACCTCATCTGCAAATATCTGGCAATGTTTGCCCCGTTGATCACATACGTATTGATTCGCTATGTTTACTACATTTAGATCTCCTTTTCCCTTTCAATATCATTCTATAGTTCCATATTTATATCGGGGGATGATTTTCCACCCATAATGCCTTTGTCCATGACTATATATGCTAATTTCTTTTCTCATGCAGTGTGTAATGCCTGGGCTTGGATTGAGTCTAATTTCCTTAGGTTTGTTTTTGATGCTGAACTAAACGCTTGGCATCGGAACTCAATGACTGGTTATTAATGCTGTATACAGCATGACCATTGCTTTCTTATCCACGCCCCTAGTGGTTTCAGAAATAGTTTTAAGTACATTGATTTTACCTTTACATTTATCTACCATATTTTTCAATGTAATCCCTCCATGTTAGCTCACGATCAAATGTCACACCCAGGAATTTGTAGCTTTTAAGCATACCTATTTGCTGTCCATATAGAGGCAATTTACAATCTTTCTTTCATTTTCCTTTCAGCGAATCTCAGTCCTTTAGTTTTGAGAACTGAAAATGCAGAGCCCCACATGCTTCCCCAGTCTGCACTTCTCCCACGTGCTTCGTTAACTCACTTCTCAGCTATTTCCTGAGTCCTATTTGTGGCCCATATGGCGAGTCTTGTGCAAGCGAGGAAATGCCTATTTCTGCACTCAGCCTTTTCTGGAGATCGTTTAGCGTCATGTTGAGTAAGTAGAGCTGATGACTCTCCTCTGCAGAGTGCCATTTGTGGTTGTATATCTGCTAGAGTAGGCTTTCCTGACTCTGACCTGGAGAAATCCTTTATCCACCTATATACTCTTCCTTTTATGTATCCTATGCTTCTTCAATAGCTAGGAAAGCTACTATCATATATTCTTTATTTCTCATACTTTTTTCTGCTTCTCTCTACTCTTACTGTACAATAAGTTGTGCCCCTTCCCCTCTTGAACGCACCTTGCACATTGTCGAGAAGTCCATTTCTCTCTAGATATGTTGTTAACCCTTCAGTCACCGTTCTTTACCCATCCATAACGTAAGGGCACTTAACTTTTGCACACCAGGTCTTGTTTGCAGCTTACCTGGTTTCCACACTTGGCCTATAACCACATGTTTCCACTCCCTTGGTAGCTCACCGTTCCCCCATATACTGTTGTCCAATTTGAGCAGTATTTTCAAAGTCCCTTCATTCAGGTGTTGTAGCATTTCATCACATATGCCATCTCTGCCTGGAGCGGGCTTTTTGCTTTTAGCTATAGCTTTTTGAAGTTAGCCTCCTACAGAAGTTTTCATTTAATAGCGAAACCTCATCTTCCTCCCACCCCTGCCAGTACTCATGAGTCTCTTTAATTATTTTTCCCCCTTAGGCAGATTTCTATACTCTCACTTTCACCATTGTTAACACTGTGGACTAGTTCTGCTAGGGCTTCTGCTTTTTCTTCACTAGAGCTTTTACTCCCTTTGCCTTCTACAACGAGGCCTGGTATAGAATTGGCCACACTCTGTATTGCATTCATTACCCTAATCTGCCTATATGCCTCTAACGTTTCAGCATCTTTATTTATTTTTCCCTGGTACTTTCTCCAGCTTCCTTCTTTTACCTTTTTAGCAGTCGTTTGCACAATTGCCTTGTTCCTTTTATATTTCATTAAGTCCTCACTATTCACTGTATTTTTGCTTTCTCATATGCCTTGTTACTTTCCTTCATTGCTTTTCTACACTCGTCATTCCACCGTGATACGTGGTTTCTACCTTTTTGCTCTACCTAAGATATCAAGTCACCCAACTTTAGTGCCATCATGATTCCCTTAGTTATATTGCTGCTAAATTCCTCAGTGTCATCCCTTATGCATTGTTCATGAATATTTTCATAACATTAGTGTTTAAATAGTTCCCAGTTTGCTTTATTTATATTCCAAGTAGGAGGCCTTGCTCCATCCTCAACACCGCATTTACTTTGATATACTGTAAGTACAGGGAAGCGATCCCTCCTCTGTATTGATTTCCCAGCTGCATTTGCTTGCTATACTACTTGACCCAATTCCCAGGTCTGAATAGGAGAGAGTTCCATTCAGAGGCGACGCCTTGGAGGGGCAGGGGGCGGGGGGCAGAAAGGTCACATGCCCATCACTAGATGTCTGGGGGAGGGGCACATTCAGCAGGGAACTGCAGCGGAAAAAGGAGCAGAATGTGGGGCCGCCAGCTCCTCCAGTGCGGCTGTACCACCCCCAGCCCTTCCACGCAGCTGCGTCTCCTGGGGTCTGTACTGCCCCGCCGGAGGACAGGGCTGGGGGCAGTACCGGAACAGCTGTGTCAGAGGAGCTGCTGGCGTGGAGCCACCAGGCGGCCCCATGTTCTGCTCCTTTTGCCACTGAGGTTCCAGAGAGCCCTGCAGCTCAGAAATGTGTATCCGGCGCAGCGGGAGGACAGTGCCCCCACCCCCAGGTAACATGGGATGGGGGGGGACAAGGACAGCGTGGGGGCCCCAGGCTGGGGGTGGGGTCACGTGGGGGTCATTTGGAAAGGTTACATGCCCCCCTTTAGCTGGTGCCCCCCTTTTTGTCCCTCCCATGACTCACCTCTGGTTCCATTGGCTGCATTAAACCTAGTGGATATACCATCATTCAGCATCTCTACATTATTTTCATCAATGAATTGTTCTAGACATTTGCCGTTCTGATCACTTTTTCCACATCCCCACAATCTGCTACGGCTGTTTAGGTCTCCACATATAATATAGGAGCCTGTTGCATCTTCAACTCTCTCCGTCCAATCCTTAATCTCCAATTTTCCACCGGGGTTGCATACATTACATAGTCTCAGAGATGCAGATTTATTTTGCTTTGGAATCTCACTAGCATTATATTCTATATTCAGTTACTTCACTTCAAGTTCAAAATAATTTAGGTTTTCCTTAATTAATGTACAAACTCCCCCTCTCTTTTCTTCCTCTCTGTCTTGCCTATAGATGCCATATCCTGGGATTCTGAACTCTAGTTTTCCTATTAACCGTGTTTCTTATACACAAATGATATCAGGTTTGGTATCCTTACCAAGGACACTTTGTTTAGTTCCTGTCCAGATCCTATTCAGCTGCATGCATTCCAACAGTAAATAGCACCATTCTATTTATCCTTCAGTGTTTTCTTCACTTAAAAAAACATGCAGTCATTCTACTGATTAGTTGCTAACATGTAGGTACTTTTCTGCTACTTTAATTATAATTTTCATTTTCTCTTTTTTATCCTGCCTGTGATGTGATGTTTATTACTTCAATCATAACAGCTATAAACTGCTCTGTGTCTATACATAGTTTGCCTTCTATTTCCCCTCATTATATCCTTTGATTTATCGTGTTGTGTGTTTCTCTCTTTCTCCTTACTCAGTTTCCTGTGCTCTTCCTGTTTTGGTCTTTCCCCTCCTGGTAGCTTCCACATATGAGATGCTATTTGTAACTCTTAGTTGTGGTATCTCTTTTGCTTGCTTTGCTGCGATGCAAACTCTGTTTGCTGCACTGTGTTTTCTTCCACAGTGGCTTTACTTTAATTCTGTCCCTGCGGCACAATTGTCATAGGAGTGCTCCCCTCCACATTTACTGCAGCTAGTTTCCCCTTTACGTGTATTTGCCACATGTCCAGACCTTTGGCATCTGTAGCACCTCACCAGGGGGTGGGTTATATGGCTTTGCCCAAAAAATCTGGTATGCTATTGTTACCCTATCTTGAGAGGTTTCTCCTTTAAATGCAACTAGAACAGCTATTGACAGCTGTCTTTCACCGCCTCTCTTGCTAATTAGCATATCGTACCTTATCATCCCCTATGCCTTGCTTCACTTCATCTTCAGTCATTTCAGTTGGCACCCTGTATACAACTCCTCTTGTCGCCATCACATACTTAGGCAGTTGGCAGCGCACTTTAGCTTTCCTAGCATTTTAATAGTTCCCCCCACTTGTTCCTTGCTTTTACATCCAATTAATAGTTATCCTCCTTGTAGCTCTTCTGTGTCTCCAGCCCCCTTTTTTAATCCAGTCGGACACTTTCAGAGTTTATATGCCCTATCTTCACGTCCTGGACTAGTGATTTTATTATTAAAACAATTTGATTTTTCACTTTATTCTTTCCTGTCTTTCTGCCTGCTATTTCTTCTTCTAGCTCTGGCATGTCCACCCTTTTCTGTTACCTGATCTGTGACCAGTCTTCCTTCCTGCTGTCTCATTCATCATTTCCTAGACTGGTTACAATATTCGTCTTCGTCTATGTCTATGTCTTCCCCTTACCGCCCCCCCCCAGGATAGCTCAGCCATGGGCCTGCACTTAACAGCTGGTCTGCTGAGCCTTCCAACCAATCAGGTGATCCATCAGGTGGTCTAGCTGATATGGCCCAACTGTGCTCATCAGGACATCAGGAGATTGAGCAGAAGCAGCAGCTGGGTCTCATCCAGACACAATGTTGGCACAAGAACAAATGGAGATAAACTGAATACACTGAAACTGGAAATTCGAAGGTTTCTAATCATCAGAGGAGTGAGGTTCTGGAACAGCCTCCCAGTAGGAGCAGTGGGGGCAAACAACCTAACTGGTTTTAAGAAAATATACTTCATAACTTTTAATGAGTCTCAGTGTTACAACCTGACTGTCTGGCCAAAAAGTAAACCTCGTTTCCATGGCGGGATCGGGTCACTCTAGATAACAGACAGGTCAAGGTCTCCCAACCAAGCAAGAACAGCAAAGGTGACCCTGAAAGCTGATAAGCCTGTGCAGCCGAAATGTGCGCTTGTCTTCATCTGTTTGGCTCTTTAGGCCATAAATCACTCACCAGCTAAGGGGAATATCCTCAGCCTAGAGCAGTGGTTCTCAAACTTTTGTACTGGTGACCCCTTTCACATAGCAAACTTCTGAGTGCGACCCCCCTTATAAATTAAAAACACTTTTTTAATATATTTAACTCCATTATAAATGCTGGATGCAAAGCGGGGCTTGGGGTGGAGGCTGACAACTCGTGTAATAACCGAGTCACCACCCCCTGAGGGGTCCTGACCCCCAGTTTGAGAACCCCTGGCCTAGTGCATGTGGATTTATACAGTCTGGGCCTGCTCCTGCTCCCATTTCAGTCAATGGTAAAACCTTCATCGCCACCCGTATACACTCCCCAATGCATCAGGATGTGAATGGACCTGTAGTGGGGAAAAGGCTGCAGGTGGATTAATACCCCAGATGTTATTCCATTTGCTGACTTTAAATGACCAAGCAAACAAGCACCCATCCTGCATCCGCAAACCCTGCAGAAAGGAGGCAAGAAAAATAGGATTTTATTAGCCCTGACAGCAAATGCAACTCTGCGACCTAGACTGACTGTCTGTCCTGCAGCCAGAGGTATAATTTCCAGCTCGGGTAGACAGACCCGTGCAAGCTTTGACTGAGCTAGCATGCTAAACATAGCAGGGTAGCCACGGCAGCACAGGCTAGCTACCCAAGTATAAGACCTGAAGTAAGTACTCGAGTGGCTAACTCATACCACGCTGCAGCTACACTTCCACTTTTAGCTCACTACATCGATCAGAGCTAGCACGTATACGTCTACCCGAGCTGGAAATTCCACCTCCAGCTGCAGGGTAGATGAAATCCTTCACTAGAATTGTAAACACAGTCGTACCATATCTTTACACAGCATGCAACAGGCACTTTATCCCAGGCCGGACTGAAATGCTTCAGACTAAAATGATATCTAGCCCTGCGGAAAGCAAGTCTAATCCAGATGGTATCTGTCACATGTGTAAACTGCTTGGAGCACTTTTATGCACGGATGTGCTGTGTTTTCCAGGCATGTTAGGGCAGACTCACATGGTTCCTAGCGTTGTTGATTTTTCTACTGCAAATAAGGCCAAAGGGAGCAACCAGATAAGAAAATCTGGCAGAACATGCAGAACTCACAACCCAAGAGGAAGGGAGGTGAAGGTACTTTTAAGTCCCCTTTGTGCCCTCCCAATTCTGGGCTGCTCCAGGGATTTGGGAGGCCCCCAGCGTAATTTAAATAGCCCTGGGGGGGCTATGTTAGGGCAGCCTCCCAGAGCTGCCCTCCAGGCTGCAGCTTTGCCCAGAATCTCTGCAGTACCTGTCCCTGACATGCTCATCCCATACCCAGCCCTTCCCTCAGCACATCCCCTGTGCCAGGGCTTGTGATAGGGTCCTCCGAGGACAGCCTATGGCTATCTCCCACAGTGCTTACATTGAGGATTGCCAGTTTTGGCTGGATGTATTCCTGGAGGTTTCATCGCATGACCAAATCTTTAAGATTAATCGTTAGTTCCTGGAGACTCCAGGGCAATCCTGGAGGTTTGGCAACCCTACCGGCACTGGGTGATTCCTCCCTGGACCAGATAAAGGGTTTAAGACTCCCTTTACACTGTTCTGGTCCTTTTACTGAGTGTCAAGTGGGCAGGGTGGGGGTGAGGATCTCACCCTATGGTTTTAAATATGAACCTAGGTCTGGAATTGTCAGACTCCCTGGGCTGTCCTGCCCACCCTCTCCAGATATATAGATGTGAACACCTTAGGAAGAAAATGGACAGGCCTAGCCCGTTCACTTTTTGCCACAGGCCCCGCCCCTGCCCCTCCTCCTCCTCCCCCCGAGCCCTGCCTCCCAACCAGGCCGGAAGCTGGAGCCCGGCCCGGGTAAGAGCAGCCCAGAGAGCTGGGACAGCTGTGGGGAGCCGCAAACCCTCCACCTGCCTGGGGGGAAGGGCCCGAGAGCAGACCCCGGCCTGCGTCCCCACCCCCTGGGCTCCCTGCCCAGAGCAGATGGAGGGTCCGCGTGGGCAGTTGTGGGGAGCCGCATACCCTCCACTTGCCCTGGACGGGTGGGGACACGGGCCAGGGGCTGCTCTCGGCTCCCCACACAGGCTCCGACTTCCAGCTTGGCCGGGGGCATGGCCTCAGGGGGAAGAGGAGAGCAGGGGTGGGGCCACGGAGGGGGGGGATCATGCCCTCCCCCCACACTTTTATGAAGAGTCCATCACCCCTGCCCCAGTGACCAGGCTTCTACGGCTGCCTTGGGGAAACTGTTCTACTCCCTAACAGATTGCCCTGATGGGGAGTAAGTGTTGAATGTTTAATGCAATGTTTCTATCCCATGCACCGACTGGAGCGCCTACAGAGATGTATCTTGATTTTCAGAGGTGATTAGCACTGCAGCACCAAGGGGCTTGTCCTGTAGGCCTGGCACTTAACTCACCCCGGTACTAAACTAGCCTTGACTAACGTTGGGTGAAACCCAGGGATTTCACCGCTAAAATTAAGAAAAATGCTCCACTGCTGCTAAGGCACTCCCGCCTCAGGCATGCCCCTAACCGGAGTTATAACACTAAGGGTTGTAAAGTAGCAACACCCAGGCGCTGGGACGTTTAGGGAGGAAACAGAAAGACCCCAACAAATGGTAAAATAGATAAGATGAGCTCTGACCAGCGAATTTATGCTGACCATCCGCACTAACAAAGAAGGTCATAAATAAGTGACAATTTGGGCATGAAAGATAAAATGTAAAAAAGATTTGAGCAGGGGGGAGGAAACATAGGTGCCAGTGCGTGATTGGTTAAATTTTGCTACCTAAGGGTATCGAATAATGTGATCGGTTTAGTAAAGTTAAAGAAGGTAGCTAGTTTTACCTATATAATGTAACTAAAAAACAATGCTTTTTGCGTGGACCATCTCCAGACGGCAGCTCAACATCAAGCTGCTAAAACTCTGACCCCTCTGCACAACTGTGATGAGTGGATCTTGACTGGCCATCAGGTGACGTTGGTCTGTATATTGAGCCTAATCGATTTGCTTGGCATATGTATTCTATGTTGTATTGCTAATAAATAAATGTTCAGAGAACAGCTGTGGAAGGCTGTTTCACTGGGAAAAGATCCCGTAGATCCCTGTGGGAAAGGGCAGGTACTTACATTGACCAGGTTTTTCCCTGAGCCCCAAGGGTAAGGGTCGATGCTTTACACCCTGAGCCCTCGGTAGGGAAAAGATGGGGGTACCTAAATTAAGCAGGTCACGCCTTGAGTCCTCGGTAGATTATCGGCAGGGTGCCTTCGCTTTTAGCGGGTAACAGTCCTCACTGGTGAAATGCTTCTAACTAGTTCTCAAACCAATCCAGCGAATAGTCTTTTCCCAGCCAGGGGGGGCCTGACTCATTTTTAAAGAACTAGTTTCAAGATTGGACAGGTCCTACCTGAAGTCAATCAGAGCTGCAGGTAATCAGCACCATTTGAAAATCAGGCCACCCTAGACTAACCTGGCACTTGCCAATCCCCCACCCCGGTTAATATGAATTAGTTAATAGCTAACAGTCAGCGTTTTTCTGTCCAAGGCTGTGTCCTTGTTATGGGTCATTACATAATGGCCTTGGACACTGATCTTGATTGGTAGTCAAGGCCGGTCAGCGTCCCCATTACTTTTTATCTCGTAAAGACCTGCCTCTGTTTCCACGAATACCTAGGGACACGTTTTATTTAGAGGCGATTCTGGTGATATCACATTTTCTGTTCCTTTCTCTGGCTTTCGTAATGGGACTGACCCTGCTCCTTTATTGCGAGATGTGACCTTCAGTCGAGGCTATTTGGGATAAGTATATATCCCAAACCAGGGACCCACATTCTTCTCCCATACCAGGGGCTCTGAGTCCCCCATCACCCCCCCAAACCAGGGGCTCTGTCTGCCCCCCATCCCCCTCTCACTCCCATGCCAGGGGTGCTGTGTGCTCCCATTCCCCCCCCCCACCCACTCCAGAGATTCTGAGTCCCCCATTCCCCTCATCACCCCCCCCCCAAACCAGGGGCTCTGTCTGCTCCCCATCCCCCATTCACCCCCATGCCAGGGGCTCTGTGTGCCCCCCATTTCCCCCAACACCTATGACAGGGATTCTGTGTGCCCCCATTCACCCCTCTGCCCACTCCAGGGGCTCTGTGTGACCCCCATTATCCCAAACCAGGGACCCCCATTCTGCTCCCATACCATGGGCTCTGAGTACCCCATCACCCCCCCAAACCAGGGGCTCTGTGTGTCCCCATTCCCCTCTCACCCCCAAACCAGGGGCTCTGTGTGTGCCCCCATTTCCCCCTCATCCCCATGCCAGGGATTCTGTGTGTCCCCATTTTCTCCCCTCTCCCCATGCCGGGGGCTCTGAATTCCCCATTCCCCACCCTATACCCATGCCAGGGGCTCTGCGTGCCCCCCATTTCCCACTCACCCCCATACCAGGGATTCTGGATGCCCCACATTTCCCTCTCACCTTTTTGTGACCCCCCCAGCCAACCCTCACCATCATGCCAGGGATTCTGTGCCCCCCATTCCCTCCTAACCAGATGCCTTTGTGTGCCCCCAGTCCTTCCTCACCTTCATTCCAGAGGCTCTGTGTGCCCCCCCCCACCATTCTCCACCATGACAGAGTCTCTGTGTACCCTCCATTCATCCCCTCCCCCTATGCCAGGGGCTCTGTGTGTCCCCTATTCCCCCTTCACCCGCTGCCAGGGGCTCTTTCTATCCCCCATTCATCTCTTCCCCACCATGTCAGGGATTCTGTGTATCCCTATGCCCATCTTCCCCCTCAGACTTCCCCCCCCTTCTTTCTTTCAGTCTGGGACAGTGCTGAAGTCTTAAAGGAAGAAGTGCTGAAACTCATGAAAAGGTCCGCTTCCAGCCCTGCTCCAGAAAGAGAGATGGTGGCACGCTAATGAGTCTGGGGTTCCCGGTGCGGCGGGGCGGGGGACCCTTTCATTGCACCTCTGCAGCAAGGTAACACTTGTCAGAAGTACCAGAACACCATTCCTGCTCCCAGAAAAGGAGGCGGAACACCGTTCCGGCATGACTCCAGCACTGGTCTGGGAGAAAAGTCATTCAGGGCTTCAACATGCTAAACTCTCGTGGGATGATGGGCAGAGCTGAGATGTGGCACGGGGGGGAAGGGTATTATTCTGGAAGGTGCTAATTGCCACCATGAGCCACTTCTTTGTACTATAGACAATTACAGAGGTGTCTGAGCAGCTGGGGCTGCTAACCACGTGCCAGGGGAATCTTTGTGTCCCGTTCTCCTGGTTTTCTGATTGCCATCAAACTCAAGCGCAGGCTGCCCGCCCATGTCTAAAACATTCCCTACAATTTTGGAATTGATCGGATGTGGTTTTTCAAAGTTACGCTGTTACAGACAAACAGAGAAATGCCCTCGAGTTGAGTGTAAGGCCTGGCATTGCTTGGGCAATAATTGACAATTAAAAGACAAAACAAAACACTGTAACATTCATGTAAGTAATTTATTCCATGTTTGTTATTTTCCCTCCCTCCATTTTTAAGGAGTTCCTTGCTTGCTATTTGTCTTCATCTCTTCCTCTGTTTCCTGCCTTGACACAGTCAGTTCACTTTATGAATACTTAGCGCTTTTTCACCTTGTAGCGAGGTGGGGCGGTGCCCCAAAGCCCCGCAGAGGGACGAGCCTCCCCTGACACCAATGTGGGCGGAGCCAGTGGATCCTGCGCCCGTCCCCCAGAGGTCACGGCGCAGGACAGGAAGTATAAAAGCCCAACCGCAGAGCTCACTTGGACCACAGCCGCCGGAGAGGCCAGACGCCAGGGCCGGCTCTAGGCACCAGCCAAACAAGCTGGTGCTTGGGG
>NW_020699053.1:0-5583 GCF_002925995.2 Terrapene triunguis
GGCCAATCAGCTTTGGCAAATGGATGTTACACACTTTCCTCCTTTTGCCCCCTGGCAGTATCTTCACGTGTGTGTAGATACCTTTTCCCATTATGTGTGGGTCACCCCCCAGAAGGGTGAGGCCTCTCGTCATGTTATTAATCACATGATTTGCGCCATGGCAATCATGGGTCACCCATCCCATCTTAAGACCGACAACGGCCCCGCCTACTGTAGCTCGGCCTTTGCCTCCTTCTGTACCACGTGGGACGTTGTCCACACGTTTGGTATCCCGTATAACCCCACAGGCCAGGCCATTGTAGAACGGGCCAACCGTGCGCTCAAACAGGCACTGGCCCGCCAAAAACAAAAAGGGGGGATTCCAGTAGGCCTTCCTCCCCGCCAGGAATGGCTGGCTGCAGTGCTTTTTACCCTGAATCATTTGAATTTGACTGACAATTACTCTGCGGCAGAACGTCATTTTCGCAGCCACCAGATTTTGCCCCGCCCCCTTGTCAAATATCGCAAGGCCCCGGATCCTCAGTGGCATGGCCCAGCGCCCCTTATAACGTGGGGACGGGGGCATGCTGCTGTTTCTCTTCCTACAGGTCCGTTGTGGGTCCCGGCGCGTAACGTCCGCCCGTGGCACGGTGATGGCCTGGCACCAGGGACTGTCGAACCCCATTCCGCAGTTCAACCTACATCTGCAGGATCCCGAGCGTCCTCGCCAGCACCCCCCGCGGGAGCCCCCGCAGCGCATGACCTGGGGACAGGTTAAAGCCCTCTCATTGCAGGCTGAGCAGTTGCGAGTGCAGCAGCAGCTGGAACCTACCGCGGAAAATTACTTTGTGACATTGTTGGCTTGCCTTAATGCTAATTCACTCCTTATTTTGTGTGTATTGGGAGGTTTTTTGTTGGCCCCTGGCTGCCAAGGCGAATCCCAGATGGAACAGCGGCTGCAGCAACATCTGGGGTGTGAGACTGTAAAGGAAATGTGTTGTTTCAATCTTACTGATAATGGTAACCGCATACAACAGCAGATTGATATGCTGAAGTGTTATGCTCAAGCCATCCGCCAGGACGTTTCCCCTCCTTGGTGGGATTACATCTGGTCATGGCTACCCTCAGGGTGGATAAAAATCCTTTTACAGTATGGGGTCTTGGTCTTGGTCCTTGGCGTTTTACTTTGCTGCTTTGTTCAGTGTATACCCAGTCTGATGGCATTGTGCATGCAACCCTGCGAGGGTGCTCCGTCTAAACACCACATATAAAATAGTAAAGGGGGGGATGTAGGGACGCATAGCTCCCGAATCGCCAGCCCACAGATGCGGCACACTGTGTCTGGAGCTACGAGGCAGGAGTGACCTTCACCCCAGCGTTTGTGATTAGGAAACTTATTTGGCTGACTTGATTGTCTCCCTCGCAGCTGGCTTTCACGTGCACAAGAGATGGGTTTGTTATCTCATGTTGCTGTACACTGTATGCTTCTTCTATGCGCAAGAATTCAACCACTTAGAAGTGTTGTAAGCAAAGAGGTAGAAAGAATAAAAACTCCAGGAAAGTTTCCTGGGAGGCTTTTTGAGGCTTTTTGGCTTTTCGGCTACCAGCAACCTGGCTTTCTGTCTCCTTCCTTTTTCGTCGCCACATCTGGTGACCCCGACGTGATAACCCCCTGCTCACCGGCTGGATACGCCGAGTGCACCCCCGCGGCCATTTGCCGCCCCTGATTCGTGAGTATGGGGGGGGGGGGACTTTCCAGTGCCCAGAAGGAGCACGTAAAAGAGTTACAAAAGATTATACGGCAACGATCATGTGTTGTTGTCTCGGTCGCTCATATTGAGGACCTTCTAAGGGAGATAGGTCGCCAGTGCCCCTGGTATCTGGACTGCGGGTCGTTACGGCTTCTTGATTGGATACGGATTGGGATCACCTTGTATAGTGAACCCCATGCCCCGGTCCAGCACCTGCTGCTCTGGCAGCGTTGCAAGGAGGCGCTGGAGGGGGTCGGCCCCGACGGTCCCAAGCCGGTTTCCCTTTTGCCCCCAGGTGATGGGCCACTCCCCTCCTACCCGCAGCTGACCCTCCCTGCGCCGCCGCCCGCGGCGGCGCCCCCCTGCCCACCGGTCGGGCGGGAGGGTGCTGTCGCCGCGGCGAGCGCGCGAGGCCGGTCTCTTGACCGACGAGGAATCCAGCTGTGGGTTCGAGGCGTTCCCCGTCTCTTGGCAGGATAATGGTAACGGGGGGCAGATTGTGGACTGGGAGGCTCTCCCCTACTCGGTTCTGCGCGAGCTCCGCAAGGCGGTTCGTGAGACCGGGGTGCGGTCCACTTTCACCCTGGGGATCTTGGAAGGTGTGTCAAACAGTTATTTCTTGCTCCCCCAAGATTGGAAAGACATGTGTAGCATGGTGCTGTCTCCCGCGCAATATGTTGTGTGGGATAGCGAGTATCAGCGAGAGGCGCTTGCGGCGGCAGCACAAGGTGCGGGGGCTTATCTCGCTGAGCAGTTATATGGCGCGGGGCAGTTTTCGGGCATCCCCCAGCAGGCGGAGGGCACGCCCCAGGCAGCTTATCCCTGGTGGTCTAGTGGTTAGGATTCGGAGCTCTCACCGCCCCGCCCGTATCCGGCCTATCATTCTCCCCATCCCCATCCACCTTAATTTGTGGGGCCGTGATTTATTAACACAGTTCACTGCCACCATCCATATTGATGATTAGGCGTACGGCCCTCCCCCTCCGTTGGCTCACTGATGAGCCTGTATGGGTTGCGCAGTGGCCGCTTCCTCTGGACAAGCTGGAGGCCCTCCAGCACTTGGTCAGTGACCAGCTATGGGCAGGGCATTTGGAGGAGTCCACTAGCCCCTTTAATACCCCCGTGTTTGTAATTAAAAAGAAATCTGGCAAGTGGCGCCTTTTGCAGGATCTTCGCGCCATTAACAAAATTATACAGCCTATGGGTCCCCTGCAGTGTGGTACCCCCAATCCCAACCTTATCCCCTGTGATTACCGGTTATTTGTAATAGATTTAAAAGATTGTTTTTTTACTATCCCCCTGCACCCTGAGGACCGGGCGCGTTTTGCCTTTACCGTTCCGGTCTTAAATTATTCCCAGCCCACTCCATGCTATCAGTGGAATGTGCTCCCTCAAGGCATGTTGAATAGCCCCACCTTGTGTCAGCATTTTGTTGCGCAGGCCTTACGGCCCTTCCACGCAGCACACCTGGATGCTTTAATCTATCACTATATGGACGACATCCTGGTGGCTCACCCCATCCTTCCTGATGACTGGCTGGACGAACTTCGCCACCAGCTTGCAGCGTGTGGCCTGGTTATAGCACCGGACAAAGTCCAGCGCCAGCCACTCTTTTTGTATCTCGGTCACCGTATGCTCCAGTCATATGCCCGCCCAGTTTGTCCCGAGCTGGTGCTGCCCGACCCTCTTACGTTTGTACAGCTCCAACAGTTATTAGGGTCCCTTAATTGGATCCGCCCTTTTTGCCCTCTGACTACCTCCATGCTATCCCCTCTTTTTTCTGGCCTTCGGCAGGGCCGCCTCCCCGGGGATATTATTCCCGTTTCCCAGGAACAGCGCCAAGCGGTCACCCTCATTAACCGGATCCTGGCCCAAGTGTGGGTCGACCGCCGAGAAAGGGAACAGCCCCTTTTTGCCATTTTGCTTCCCACACTTTCACAACCGACAGCTGTCCTCGCCCAGGAGGGGGCAGCAGCGCGTCTTCATCTAATTGAATGGATTTATTTGACCCATTCCCCTCCGCATACTATTCAGACATTCCCTTAACAGGCCGCCAAGCTGGTTTTTAAAGTGCGGGAACGGTCCCGCACCCTCTTGGGTTGCGACCCCGCTGCCATTATTGTCCCCATCCCGGCTAAAGACTGGGAACGCGCTGTCTCTTGCAGTGCCACCCTCCAGTTGTTTCTTGCCGACTATGTCGGGGAAATTAAATATCACATTCCCCCTGACCCCCGTCTCTCGCTCTTGCAACAACGTTGCCTCAACCTCCGATCGTCTTTATCCACCGTCCCCATTGAGGATGCACTTACCCTCTTTACGGACGGCGGCCCAACGCGAGGTGCAGTCAGCTGGCAGGAGCAGGGCACTTGGCAAGTCCGCTTTACCCTACCTCAGCGTTCTCCCCAGCGCGCAGAATTGGCCACTGTCATCCTGGCCTGCCGATGCTTCCAGGATGACCCTTTTAATCTTATTACTGATAGTCTTTATGTTACTAATGTTCTTAAGTCTCTTCCAGGTTCCTATGTGTCGCCCTCCTGTGATGACAATCTGTTGGCCCTTTTTCTCACCCTGCAACAGCTCCTTTCCTCCCGCTCTAGCCCAGTGTTTGTGGCACATATTCGCAGTCACACCACACTACCGGGCCTATTGACAGAGGGTAACGCGGTGGCCGACCAGGCGGTCAAATCGGTGGCCTCGATTTTTTCCTCCCCAATCGAAAGCCACGCCTTTTTCCATCAGTCCACCAAGGCCCTTGCCAAGCAGTTCACTCTCCCATTGCATCAGGCGCAGGCCATTGTTCGCCAGTGTGACCTTTGCGCTTCTCTCTCCAATAGCCCGGAGGTGGAGGTTAACCCTCGCGGCACTTTGGCCAATCAGCTTTGGCAAATGGATGTTACACACTTTCCTCCTTTTGCCCCCTGGCAGTATCTTCACGTGTGTGTAGATACCTTTTCCCATTATGTGTGGGTCACCCCCCAGAAGGGTGAGGCCTCTCGTCATGTTATTAATCACATGATTTGCGCCATGGCAATCATGGGTCACCCATCCCATCTTAAGACCGACAACGGCCCCGCCTACTGTAGCTCGGCCTTTGCCTCCTTCTGTACCACGTGGGACGTTGTCCACACGTTTGGTATCCCGTATAACCCCACAGGCCAGGCCATTGTAGAACGGGCCAACCGTGCGCTCAAACAGGCACTGGCCCGCCAAAAACAAAAAGGGGGGATTCCAGTAGGCCTTCCTCCCCGCCAGGAATGGCTGGCTGCAGTGCTTTTTACCCTGAATCATTTGAATTTGACTGACAATTACTCTGCGGCAGAACGTCATTTTCGCAGCCACCAGATTTTGCCCCGCCCCCTTGTCAAATATCGCAAGGCCCCGGATCCTCAGTGGCATGGCCCAGCGCCCCTTATAACGTGGGGACGGGGGCATGCTGCTGTTTCTCTTCCTACAGGTCCGTTGTGGGTCCCGGCGCGTAACGTCCGCCCGTGGCACGGTGATGGCCTGGCACCAGGGACTGTCGAACCCCATTCCGCAGTTCAACCTACATCTGCAGGATCCCGAGCGTCCTCGCCAGCACCCCCCGCGGGAGCCCCCGCAGCGCATGACCTGGGGACAGGTTAAAGCCCTCTCATTGCAGGCTGAGCAGTTGCGAGTGCAGCAGCAGCTGGAACCTACCGCGGAAAATTACTTTGTGACATTGTTGGCTTGCCTTAATGCTAATTCACTCCTTATTTTGTGTGTATTGGGAGGTTTTTTGTTGGCCCCTGGCTGCCAAGGCGAATCCCAGATGGAACAGCGGCTGCAGCAACATCTGGGGTGTGAGACTGTAAAGGAAATGTGTTGTTTCAAT
>NW_020699054.1:0-9197 GCF_002925995.2 Terrapene triunguis
GTAATTCCATCAGGGCTGCGATTCCTGAGAGTAACTACTCCAGCGTGAAGGCTGCACGGTGAGAGCTCACACCGTGCACTGACCTAAGCAGAGAATGTCTCCAAGGGCCGGCGCTGCGGTACCGCTCCTCGCCAACGCCACCCGGCTCCGCTGCAAGTGCTCCGTCAGCCAGCAGGGGTTTGTGCTCGATTGTCACAAAAGGGGGATAAAAAGACTCTCCTGATCTATATGAGGGGGACCGTTACCAGCATTCAGCCAGTATTCACAGAGGCGCTGGGCGTCATCTGGCCCCTCGGCAGCTCGAGGCACAGGGCAGAAAGTGAACTCACAGCCTGCGCTGATTCAATGTACTGCCCACCCGTTGCTCCCCTCCCCCACACGGCCTGTCCCCTTTCCCCTCCCTCGCCTGCCCCCCCCCCCGCCAACGAGGCCTGTTTGCAACAGCAGCAGGTGCGGGGCCAGGGGGAGGAGCAACATTGACCCACGTATGTCATGGGGTTGGATAACCTCAGATGAAATCACTTGGCCCCATTACTCTCTGGGAGGGGCTGGCAGGGGTAGGTCAGTGGCAGCAGGGGGGCCACAGGGTCTCCTTCGCTCAGCTCAGGGCACTGTGCGGTTAACAGGACACTTGTTTTCCTTGGCGACGGCGTCATCTAGCCATTCGTCCGTGACACTCCCCAGTGCAGCAGGGCTCTACCCCTGCACCAATGAACTACGCCAGGCCGCGGTGCAGGGACGGCGCGAGGAGGGGTGGGCCGGGCAGCTTCCCCTCAGCAATCAGCCCCACGGCCATCGAGATGCTCTTTTAAAGTCATTTTCCCAATCAGGAAGCTGCAGAGGGGCCGGAGTGTGAGACAGAGCAGCCCACCTGCCCCCACAGGCCAGCCCATGCCATGCCGGCAGCTCAGTGCAGGGCACATTCCTGGTCACCGAGCTCAACGCCCATCGGCTCACCTGGATGACATGTCCCTCTGCCTAGGATGGTAGATCAGCCCCTTAGCACGGGGCTCTGCAGACCCCGCCCGCGAGAGGGGTCCCACAAGACAGAGAGCGGAACACGCTAGTGCAGGGGCATCAGCTAGCAACCGGAGGGGAGCACGGAGATGAAATGTCCAGCTGCCTCTGTGGTACAAAGGGGTTGGGGTTGGGTGAAAGCAGGACCTTGCCTGTGTCCCCGCTCCCCGGAGCCCCCGCCCAGGGCAGGTGGAGGGTCCGCGGCTCCGCAGCACCTTGCAGCTGCCCGCGTGCTCCGGGTCAGGGAGAGCCGCATGGGGAGCTGTGAGAAGACATGGAGTCGCAGACCTGCCACCTGCCCTGGGTGGGCGGGGAGCCCTGGGGACGGGGACGTGGAACTGGGGATGCTCTCAGCCCCCCCGTACCCTGGGCAGGTGGAGGGCCCACCGCAGCTCCCCACAGCACCCCAGGGTCCCTGGCCGGGCTCTACGCTGGCTTGGCTGGGGGGTGGGGCTTCGGGGGGAAGGGAGTGGGATCTGCCTCGGTGAAAAGTGAATGGGCAAGGCCCATCCCCTCCAAAAACTGGGTGCATCCTGGCCCCCCCAAGTCCATCACCAGGGATTCCCACACAGCTTGGGGCTGGAGGAGACACCGCAGGAGGTGATACTCCCCATCTTCCTTCGCCGCCTAGCCCTGGCTGCCCGGACAGGCCTGGGAGGATGCAGAGGGGGCCCGTCACCAGTGGTGGTGAGAAGTCATGGGCATCAGCAAAGAAAACAAGAAGCAGGAGAGGGAGGTAGCGTCTGTTGCTGCTCCCCCAGCCGCACTCACTAAGTGATCCCCCCACCGGCTCATCTAAGAAGCCTTACCCCAAGCACGGCCAGCATGGCCGGTAGAAGAGAGGGCGCAGCAGCAAAATCATCCTGCCCGAGCATCATAAGATTTTCCCAGGGCCCCCCAAGTTGCCCGGGGCCCCGGGCATGGGCCCCCTGGGCATTAATCCACCACTGCCTGGAGGGGACTTGCCCCTGGGCTACAGCAGCGACGGCTGCAGAGCTCAGGATCCCACTTCCCAGAATGCCCGGAAAGCCGGGCGGAGACGGAACACGCGGGGAGCGACCACCAGAGCTAATCAGAAGCCAGCGCTCGGAGACAAAGGGCTCGGTTTACATTCGATTGTTGGCTGTTGGTGGAGTGGAGCGGAGGGAGACACATCACAGCCTGGGAGGTGCCCATTGACACTGAGACCGAAGACCTGGTAAGAATCCCCACATGTGCTTGTTTTCCTTGTGAATTTCAAGCCGGCCAAGGAGTACAGGGCGGCATCAGCCCCTAGAGAACTGATACTCAACTCCCATTCTGCTGCACAGGGGCTGGGAGGGAGCTGGTTGTGGGGGGGTCGGGCCCCTTGCAAATGCTGTTATTGTTGATAGGTTATTAGTCTAGTTGCTCCTGTTCTTTCCTTAGCCCCAGGCCTTTCTTCCCTCTGCCCAATAAGCTCCCTCACTTGTTGTGTTGTTCCTGGGGGGATTGTGATAGATTTGTACCCCTTGTGCCTGGACGACGATCCTCGTCTGTTATTGGGCACAAAACACTTCCCCAGGGCACAGCAGCCCTTGTGACTCAGGCGCTAGGAGGGGCCCCTTGGGGTGGACTCAGCAGGTGCCAAGAGAGTTGCACTTCGGACGGAAGAATCCCATGCACCGCTACAGGCTGGGGACCGACTGGCTAAGCAGCAGTTCTGCAGAAAAGGACCTGGGGATTACAGTGGATGAGAAGCTGGATACGAGTCAGCAGTGTGCCCTTGTTGCCCAGAAGGCTAACAGCATATTGGGCTGCATTAGTAGGAGCATTGCCAACAAGAAACAATGATCTCAAGTTGCAAGAAAGTCTAGGGCTAGGTTGGATATTAGGAAATGCTATTTCACTAGGAGGGTGATGAAGCACTGGAATGGGTTCCCTAGGGAGGTGGTGGAATCTCCATCCTTAAAGGTTTTTAAGGCTTGGCTTGACAAAGCCCTGGCTGGGATGATTTAGTTGGGGACTGGTCCTGCTTTGAGCAGGGGGTTGAAGTAGATACCTCCTGAGGTCTCTTCCAACCCTAATCTTCTATGATTCTAAAGACCCAGGTTCCATCCCCCTGAGGGAAGAAGCTCCACTGAGCAGCAGGCAACAGGGTGAAGGCTTGAGCCAGGCCTCAGGGCAGTGGTTGCAGGGCTTTGGCTTCTCTTTCTGGCTCTGCCACTGCCCTACTGTGGGGCCCTAGGCAGGTCACTTCCCCGTCTCTGTACCTCAGTTTCCCCGTCTGTCCAGTGAAGGGGTAGACATTTCTCAAATTCGGGGCAGTAGTGAGTCCTGATCAGACAATGAACGTTAAACCCTTTGAGCTCAGAAGGACAGTGGGTGAGTATTTGGGAAAGAACTCCTACTGATTTCCTGTTGGGCTCCATCCAAAGCCAATAACTAGGGCTGTCAATTCATAGATTCATAGATTCTAGGACTGGAAGGGACCTTGAGAGGTCATCGAGTCCAGGCCCCTGCCCGCATGGCAGGACCAAATACTGTCTAGACCATCCCTGATAGACATTTATCTAACCTACTCTTAAATATCTCCAGAGATGGAGATTCCACAACCTCCCTAAGCAATTTATTCCAGTGTTTAACCACCCTGACAGTTAGGAACTTTTTCCTAATGTCCAACCTAGACCTCCCTTGCTGCAGTTTAAGCCCATTGCTTCTTGTTCTATCCTCAGAGGCTAAGGTGAACAAGTTTTCTCCCTCCTCCTTATGACACCCTTTTAGATACCTGAAAACTGCTATCATGTCCCCTCTCAGTCTTCTCTTTTCCAAACTAAACAAACCCAATTCTTTCAGCCTTGCTTCATAGGTCATGTTCTCAAGACCTTTAATCATTCTTGTTGCTCTTCTCTGGACCCTTTCCAATTTCTCCACATCTTTCTTGAAATGCGGTGCCCAGAACTGGACACAATACTCCAGCTGAGGCCTAACCAGAGCAGAGTAGAGCGGAAGAATGACTTCTCGTGTCTTGCTCACAACACACCTGTTAATACATCCCAGAATCATGTTTGCTCTTTTTGCAACAGCATCACACTGTTGACTCATATTTAGCTTGTGGTCCACTATAACCCCTAGATCCCTTTCTGCCGTACTCCTTCCTAGACAGTCTCTTCCCATTCTGTATGTGTGGAAACTGATTTTTTCTTCCTAAGTGGAGCACTTTGCATTTGTCTTCGTTAAACTTCATCCTGTTTAACTCAGACCATTTCTCCAATTTGTCCAGATCATTTTGAATTATGACCCTGTCCTCCAAAGCAGTTGCAATCCCTCCCAGTTTGGTATCATCCTCAAACTTAATAAGCGTACTTTCTATGCCAATATCTAAGTCGTTAATGAAGATATTGAACAGTTTTCATGGCAGTTTTGATCGCACTGTTAAACAATAATAGAATGCCAAGTTACATGTATTATCAATATTTTTGGATGTTTTTATAGTTTCAAATATACTGATTTCAATTACAACAGAGAATACAAAAACAGTGAGGAGTCCTTGTGGCACCTTAGAGACTAACACATTTATATGAGCATAAGCTTTCGTGGGCTAAAACCCACTTCATCAGATGCATGGAGTGTAACAGACAGTAGGGAGCATATGAAAAGATGGGAGTTGCCTTACTAAGTAGGGGTGTGTAGCGGGGTGGACACCCAATCCTGCCCTGAAGGGCTTAAAACAGCCCTGGGAGAAGGCTGTTGCAGGGGGAAGCAGCTACTAGGCTGATTGGGGAAGTAGCTGCAGCTGGGCCACTCCCCAGTCAGGCCCAGCTGGTCCTATAAAGGCTGGGAGCCAGGAGCAAGGATGCAGTCTCTCTCTGTGTGTTCAGAGAGAGAAGGGCCTGGCTGCAGGGAGCTTTACCAGACATCTAGATTGGGAGCAGGGCTGGGGAAGGGTCAGAGGAGCTGGGTGCTCCGGCCTAGGAAAGCCCCAGGCTGTAGGCTTGGCAAGCCTTAGTAGGTGTAGGGTTGCAGGGGGCAGCCCATGGGTAGGCAGAGGCAGCAGGTCTGATCCCCTTTGCCTGTGGTGAGTGGCTGATACTGCAGTCTGCCCTAGTGAATGGGGCTAGATGGAGACTGGGCAGTAGCTAAGACTGAGGTGAAGGGGGGGTAGTGGGTGGGGGTTCCCCAGGGAGGGGAGACCCTAATACTGAGGGGTTACTACTAGGGGGCAGCACCCCAGGTACATGGGCACTGGGGTCCAGGGAGGGACATGGGGGCCAGAGGACAGGTGGATCACTGGCCTGCAGAGGGTGCTCCTGGGTTGATGAGCTAATTTGCAGAAGAGACCAGCAGGAGGTGCTGCAGGGGTGAGTCTGCTCCTCTATAGGGGGTCACTGCTAATGAGCCAATTCAATTAAGGTGGAAGTGGGCTAATCTCAACAGTTGACAAGAAGGGGTGGAGATCATTTTTGTAGTGCTAATGAGGCCAGTCTAAACAAGGTGGCCTATTTAAAACAGTTGACAAGAAGGTGTGAGTGTCAGCAGGGGGAATTAGTTTTTTAGCCCACAAAAGCTTATTCCCAAATAAATTCATTCATCTCTAAGATGCCACAAGGACTCCTCATTTTTGCTGATACAGACTAACACAGCTACTTCTCTGAAACCAGATCTGAAGTGGTTTATCTGCTGGTACCCTGGCTCAGTTGTCTTCTCCTCTAGGTGGCCCTTTAGTGAGCAGGTGCAGTTCGGGTGTCTCTTGGAAGTATCCAGGTTTCTGGCTCTGTAAACTGTGACTAGAGATCTTCCCAGCATGGGATCATGAGATGTCCAGTACTTTTGACTGGGTCAGAAACATTGGGCCTATGAGAACGGATCTCCTCAGGTTGGTTTCAGCCCATCCAGTCACAGCTGTAAAGCTGAAGCACAGAGTCTGCACCATTAAGAGAAATAATGGGGAATAACGTCATCCAGACTCTTCTGATCTTTCCATAGGGATCCATCCTGCTTCTGTTCCAGGAAGGGGTGAAGGTTCAGGAGCCACCAAATGTCTCCTCCCCTCTCAGGAGCCAATCCTCCTTTGTAATACGCTGGAGAGGAAATGAGACATGACAAAAGGACAATAGCGAATGGCAATGGGGCAGGTGGCAGATTGGGATAGTTGAATGAAATTCTTTCCCCCCTCCAGGAAATGAAGACCTTTTATGATGTCTTTTTCCTATGAGGATACTGAGAAGCCATCCTGGAAATGTATCCACAGATGCTCATGCTCTGCGTCAGGCAAGTGCAGTATGCGATGGATCTGTGCTTGCCAGGGACCTACATGGCCAGTGAGACATCCAGCCCCGAGGAGGGATCCAGCTGCCTCAGCCCCCTAAGGTAATGACTGAAAGGAAAAGGAAGAGCAGATTTGTTCTGCTAAACACATGTGGTCTGTTCATGGCCATCATTTGTTCGGATGCTGTAGTTCGCCCAGGCTCAGTTTGGCGCAGGTCTCTCTTGAGGTGAAAGGATTGAGAGCCGTGTGTTCTTGTGAGTCACACTCGCTCATCTGACTCCGTCCACAGGCCAGCTGCTTTCACTACACAGTCAGGCAGCAGTCATGTTTGTGCATCCATCCCCATGTGCCACCTGCCAAAGCGTCAGTGCTTTTATCAGGGCCTGCTGAGCAAATCTGTGGGCCTCCGTCCCAGAACGCAGACAGAGCCACACCAGCAGCACATGGGGCCAGGCACCGCAGGATGTCAGTGACACAGGTAGACAGGAGGAAGAGGGACCAGTTCAACTGGTTGTGTGGGGACAGTTGGGGGGCCTCCATCTACAGGGAAAAACAGAGCGCCAGAAAACACCTCAGGTGGTCTAAACTGACACAGCTTTGCTCACTTACACCAACTAAGGATCTGACCCCACATGCCTGCTTGAGTCCTGTTACCCGCCACAGTAAAGAATCAAGTATTCAACTGTATTGAGTGATGACACCAACCATCTTAAGAAGCTACAGTGTCACTAACTGGTTACAAACTCAATGAATCTGCAGTGTAGACAGGGCCCATTGGGCAAGGAAGCACCATGATATCACACTGGATCTATCCTTGGGGAGGCTAGCTACTGCTATCCATGCTGTGTGTCCCAGGGCTTGTGCAGATTTGCCATGCTTGGGGCTGATCTCGTTGCCTGACACTGGGATTTTTTGTCTTTAGTACGTCAGTGGAGGCTGTGAAGACTCTTTTCTCCATGCCCGGATACTGGAAGGAATTTGCCAGCATCCAGTTACAGCAGGGTTGGGACATGATATCCTCCCGCTATTACTACTCGCAGGGTGTTGGCCTGATTGCAAGGTAGGAGCCCAAAGTTTCCTCTTCATTGGGTCTCTCTTGGGACTGGGATTTCTGTGTGAAATATTCCTCTGTTCCAGCTGCCATCTCAGCCCAGCAACTAGAGAGGAACTCTCTCTCCCCCTTGATAAGCACAAGAGACTTTCTGTTCCATGTTCCAGAGCCATGATCGAGTTTGAGAACCCTCAGCTCCCTGCAGTTTTCAGATAGGCCATCACCATTTTCCAGAGTGAGGAGGAGGAGGAACAGAGAAATATCGCCATGGCTTTCTGCACTGAGGTGAGATGCATTAATTGACAGGCAGAAGTGGGCTTTCTGGAAAGCAGCTCAGGCCAGTAAACTCTGGGGCACGTTGTCAGCAGCTCTACAGCCAGCTAGCTCCTCTCTGCACGTGGATGGTTGTTGGGCATCTGTCAAGGCTGCTTCCCCACTCTGAACTTTAGGGTACAAATGTGGGGGCCTGCATGAAAACGTCTAAGCTTAACTACCAGCTTAGATCTGGTCCGCTGCCACCACTCCCAAAGTGCTAATTCCCTTCCCTGGGTAGCCTTGAGAGACTCTTCACCAATTCCCTGGTGAATACAGATCCAACCCCCTTGGATGTAAAAACAAGGAAAAATCAATCAGGTTCTTAAAAAGAAGGCTTTTAATTAAAGAAAAAGGTAAAAATCATCTCTGTAAAATCAGGATGGAAAATAACTTTACAGGGTAATCAAACTTAAAGAGTCCAGAGGAATCCCCTCTAGCCTTAGGTTCAAAGTTACAGCAAACAGAGATAAACACTCTAGCAAAAAGGTACATTTACAAGTTGAGAAAACAAAGTAAATCTAACACACCTTGCCTGGCTGTTTACTTACAAGTTGGAAATATGAGAGACTTGTTCAGAAAGATTTGGAGAACCTGGATTGATGTCTGGTCCCTCTTAGTCCCAAGAGCGAACAACCCCCAAAACAAAGAGCACAAACAAAAACCTTCCCCCCACCAAGATTTGAAAGTATCTTGTCCCCTTATTGGTCCTTTGGGTCAGGTGTCAGCCAGGTTACCTGAGCTGCTTCACCCTTTACAGGAAAAAGGATTTTGGAGTCTCTGGCTAGGAGGGATTTTATAGTATGGTACACAGGAGGGCTGTTACCTTTCCCTTTATAGTTATGACAGCATTGCAAAGAGAGGGAGGGTGAGATTGCTCCTGGCTGGATGTGCCTAGATGGGATTATGTGACACAAAACTTGTTGTTTAACACATGGCACTCAAATGTTGGAGGTGCTTTACTGAGCAAATCAAGGCATGACATGGTCCCTGCTCCCGTGAGCTGACCCTTGATTGCAGATGTGATGCAATGGGGGAGGCGGGGTGAGCAAAGATAAAGGTTACAGTGAGCAGCTGGCACAGAGTGACAGGAGAATGACTTTCTGTCCCGTTGGGGGGCTGTGCCAGACATTGTTTCTCATAGGTGGGAGTGGGATGGTCCAGCATGTGCTCCAGGCTGTCACCCAGGATAGTAATGAGCTGCCTTCTTCATTCCTGCAGCTGCAATTGTTACAGGCCCAGCTGCCAGCGATCATGGACATGCTCTGTGACGGGATGGAGGGTGTGTCATGGAGGCCATGCATAAAGCTGGAGACATCATTTACCTCCTCGACGGGGAGGGGCTTGGCTCCATCTCCCAGGACATTGCAGTCAGCCTTCGCCCCTTCATTGATGACGTAAGGATTGGAACTGCAGGATAAGCCCACCCCCCCCCCTCCACCTGCCTCTGATGCCCTTGAGTTTCTCTCTCCCCATCCCCTTGCCTCCCGCCACTCAGCCCTGCCATGAAGCCTCCAAGGAGTGCCCCCGCCATGGGTGGGGCATCTCCTGCTCAGCCACCTCCCTGTCAGAGCTCTTCTCGGCAAACCT
>NW_020699055.1:0-5051 GCF_002925995.2 Terrapene triunguis
ACAGAACACCACTAGCTGTCACCTTCAGCCCCCAACTAAAACCTCTCAGCGCATCATCAGAGATCTACAACCTATCCTGAAAGATGATCCTTTATTCTCACAGACCTTGGGAGACAGACCTGTCCTCGCTTACAGACCACCCCCCAACCTAAAGCAAATACTCACCAGCAACCACACATCACTGAACAAAACACTGACCCAGGAACCTATCCTTGTAACAAAGCCCGATGCCAACTCTGTGGAACAGCAGCACAGCAATACTACATGGGGATGGCTCGCCCAGCGCTGAGATGCAACTGTCTCTAGGGTGGCTTCTTCAGATAACGTGATCTTATGAATGGGTCCTTTTGTCTTTGGAACTCACTGCCACATGAGCCCTGCTATGTATCCTGGAGCTCTTTGCTGAGGCTTTTTACTGCTTTTTACTCCTGTTTGATGGTCTCCTGTCTGGTATTTCCCAGGTTTTGGTTCTTTACATTAAGGGTGAACCACTCAATAAGACTCATAGACTTTAAGGTCAGAAGGTCATCTAGTCTGACCTCCTGTACATTGAAGGCCACAGAACCTCAACACCCACTGCTGTAATAGACCCCTAACCTCTGGCTGAGTTACTGAAGTCCTCTAGTCGTGGTTTGAGGACTTCAAGTTACAGAGAATCCACCATTGACACTAGTTTAAACCTGCAAGTGACCTGTGCCGCGTGCTGCAGAGGAAGGCGACCCCTCCCCTCAGGTCTCTGCCAATCTGACCTGGGGGAAATTCCTTCCTAGTCCCAAATCTGGCGATCAGTTAGACCCTGAGCTTGTGGGGGAGACCCACCAGCCAGACTCTTGAGAAAGAATTCTCTGTAGTAACTCAGAGCCCTCCCCATCTCGTGTCCCATCACCGCCCACTGGAGATTTTTGCTGCTAGCAGTTGCAGATCAGCTACATGCCATCATAGGCAGTCTCGTCGTACCATCCCCTCCATAAACGTATCAAGCTCAGTCTTGAAGCCAGTTAGGTTTTTTGCCCTCACTGCTCCTCTTAGAAGGCTGTTCCAGAACAAACTAACTTCTGCCTGAGTCTGTAGTGGGCCTCACACAACAGCTATCAGAGGGGGGGGGGCAAGCTGGCCTCAGTCCACCTCAGTGTGGTGCTAACTCTGAACCCTACTAATGGCAAGCCACTTCTCAACACCCCACATCTTCACTTTGGATCTCAGGCTGGGAGGCAGGAAGGCAGTGATCAGACAATGAAAAGTTACACAGCCAGCTGTGAATGCTGTTGGGTTTTCTCAGAGTGCAGCACGGCCGTGACACCCTCCACTCTGTATTGGATTTGTTTCCTGTCTGACGCGGGTGGAAATCGAAGGAAACATGGGCATGGCTCTTTCTGGGAAAGAAAAGATTTAGCAGATTTTATCTGCTGTCTAGGCATGCAGCCAGCATGAAGCCACCCAAAAAGCACTGAGTTGCAGCTGATGCGGGGGTGGGACAGCTGGGTAACAGCTGCAGAGTCGCACTGAAGTTGTCAGTGGGGACCTTGCTGTCACCAAAGGCTGTTCCAGGGGAGCATCTCCTTTGGGCCTTTACTGCCATTGGCCATGATACACTGACACTCTGGAACCCTGTATCTCTCAGTAGCACACAGTATTCACCCCTGTGATATGATTATGAGATGTTTTGTATTATGCATGCCTTGTGAGGTGGTATGTAAAATGTCTGGATCTGTTGAACATTAATAACCTGTTGGATTGGATGTGCTGTCACTGTATGGGAAGTTATGCTCTATGTGTGTTTCTGAAATATGTTGTGAGGTTGGGAGATGCCCGCAGCCAGCTGTACAGTAGAAACAAAGGAGGGCCAGAAAGGTGTTGATGGCCCATCAGGAAGAATCCACTCTCTGAGAGACTCCTTAGAGAGGGCACTTAGTCAGTGGGATACTGCCTGGCCAATGGGACTGCCTGACCCTCATGACACAGCAAAGATCTTTCTAGCAACTGAAAGAGAGTATAAAAGGGGGACAGAGACATCATAGAATATCAGGGTTGGAAGAGACCTCAGGAGGTCATTTAGTCCAACCCCCTGCTCAAAGCAGGACCAATCCCCAACTAAATCATCCCAGCCAGAGCTTTGTCAAGCCGGGCCTTAAAAACCTCTAAGGATGGAGATTCCACCACCTCCCTAGGTAACCCATTCCAGTGCTTCCCCACCCTCCTAGTGAAATAGTGTTCCCTAATATCCGAGCCTGGACTCTGTGACTGCATTAGTCGCCAGCAGGGGAGTGTGGCAGGAGAGGACACAGAACATGTCTACAAATAACTTTTTCTGGACTGCTGAGGTGGGGGGAGAGGCCAGATTCCATCTGGCGCTTTAGGACTCTGAGGACGCTCTGGGATCGGGAGCGAAGTCTCTGGAGCCTTGGGAGGTGCACGTTTGGAGACATGTGGCTCCTACCTTGTCCAAAGTAAGCTGCCGTGCTCCCCCACAAGAGCCATGTTAACAGGCAACACTGCCTCTCTCTTTCCTTGGCCAGATGGATCGTGTCCTTTTTCTGGTGGCTAGTCCGGAAAAGGAGGACAAGAGCTCACTACTGCTACCACCTGAGGGAGTTGCTGCTTTGAGATCAGCTGGTAGAAGGCAATAGCCCCAGAATCTGGGACTTCAAGCCCCTAGAGTGACCTCTTACCTTTATAGACCCCTCCCCCCCCCATCATACACAGCTATGTTAAAGGTTAGCGTGATAGTAAAGAGACCCCTTTTCAACCTTCACCACACAAGAGAGAGCCTGCAGCATTTGTCATTAACTATTTATTTCTCCTCTCCTGGCTCCCAAACTGCTTCTCCTCCCTACTGCTGCCAGCCACCTTCGAGTTCTCCCTCTTCTCTCCCCGGCTCTCTCACTTGATTGCAGCAGCTCAGCGGATGGTCCAGCTTTACTCTTTCACTTCCACTCTTCTTCGCTTCTTTGGGGGGCTGCATTTGCCATTGAGCAGGCTGATGGAAATACCCGAGTGCTCTGTCTAGGCCAGGGGTCTCAAACACGCGGCCTGCGGGGCTATTTCTCTAGGTAAGCGGCTCCGGGCCAGAGCCCAATGCCGTCCTGCACCCCAACCCCCTGCCTGCACCCCAACCCTCTGCCATGAGCCCCCTGCCTGCACCCCAACCCTCTGCCATACCTCACACTCCCTCCTGCACCCCCACCCCAACCCCCTGCCCTGAGCCTCCTGCCACATCCCTCCTGCACCCCAACTTCCTATCCTGAGCCCCCTGCTGCATCCCCCACCCCTTCTGCAGCCAACCTCCTGCCCTGAGCCCCGTCTGAACCCCAACCCTCTGCCACACCCCACACTCCCTCCTGAACCCCAACCCCCTGCCCAGAGCCCCCTACTGCACTCCCTGCCTCACCCCTCCAACTCCCTGCCCTGAGCCCCCTGCACCTCAACTTCCGCCCTGAGCCCCTGCCACACCCCTCCTGCCCCCTCTGGGGGCAGGGCCGGGGGCAGCGAGGGGGGGTGTCAGTGATGCGGCCATTGGGCCAATGAATTAGTCCTCATGCGGCCCTCGGGGTCATCCGAGTTTGAGACCCCTGGTCTAGGCTCACAGGCCCAGCAGCTAAAGCCAAGCCCCGCTGAGAGCAGGGGGAGATTAGCCTGGATTGGCAGGAGTTGAGGCTTGGCCCATAGGGACCCCAGGCACTGCCGCTGCTGCCACCTTCATGGTGAATCCTCCAATCCCTCGCCAAAGGGCTCTTCCACATTCTGCAAACTGGCCTCACGGGCTGACTGTCTAGGAGAACAGAAACCCTTTGTTAGAGCCGGAGAGTCTCTTGCCATGGCTCCCTGAGGGTCACAGTCAAACACCTGCGAGTCTCTAGGAGGCTCTCAAGCAGTTCCCTGCTCAGTCACTTGGCACCCACTAGCAATGGTCTCTGACAGCGGCATTGCAAAGGGGAGCTCAGCAGATGGTCCCATCTATGGCTTCCTGAGTGGGAGGGTGTGACGTTATTGACATAAACTGGGACCATATAGATCATTGTTGCAACCAAGGTCCTGTAGTGGCACCCAAATCTTGTATAAAGGGGGTCAAATGGGGTGTCTAAGACAAGGTTATGGTTTACTGGTTATGATTAGGCTGTCTATATGTGTGTATCAGTTTTGTAGTTGAAGTTATTATTATGGCTCTATACTGTCTGTATGACAAACTTATGCTATGCTTCTGGGTGACATCCCAGACAAGCTGGGATTAGCTCTGCCTAGCCTGCTTGATGGCCCATTAAGGACCATCAGCTATACAATGGACTCATTGAGAGAAGGTAAATATGCCTTCAGACTCAGCAAAGTATGCAGGGACTGGCCCATGTGACTCCAGGCTCCATTTTGCTGTAATTTTCCACAGTGAGAACAAAGAGGTGTTCTTACACCTGGAAAAGACTATATAAGGCTGATGCCTCATCTCCATTTTGTCTTCAATCCTGCTTCATACCTCTGGAGGAACTTTGCTACAAGCTGAAGCTTTGAACAAAGGACTGAGGACCCATCCCAGCGGGGGATGTATTCCAGAGACTTGATTTGAACCTGCAGTTTATTCTATCGCTGCTGCAAGCCTGAACCAAGAACTTTGCCATTACTGTATGTAATTGATTCCATTTAACCAATTCTAACTCTCATCTCTATCTTTTTCCTTTTATGAATAAACCTTTAGATTTTAGATTCTAAAGGATTGGCAACAGCGTGATTTGTGGGTAAGATCTGATTTGTATATTGACCTGGGACTGGGGCTTGGTCCTTTGGGATCAGGAGAACCTTTTTCTTTTACTGGGGTATTGGTTTTCATAATCATTTGTCCCCATAACGAGTGGCACTGGTGGTAATACTGGGAAGCTGGAGTGTCTTAGGAGATTGCTTGTGAGACTTGCGGTTAGCCAGTGGGGTGAGACCGAAGTCCTCCTAGTCTGGCTGGTTTGGTTTGCCTTAGAGGTGGAAAAAACCCCAGCCTTGGGCTGTAACTGCCCTATTAGAGCAATTTGTCCTGAGTTGGCACTCTCAGTTGGGTTCCGCCAGAACCGCAT
>NW_020699056.1:0-4219 GCF_002925995.2 Terrapene triunguis
GAATCTTGACCATTGAGTCCAGTGGAGCTACAGCCAATTTACCCCAGCTGGGGATGTGGCCCTATTGTCTCAAATTCATATAGGGAAGTTTACATCATCTTGGAGTTGGTGCCCATTTAATCTAATGGGACAATGGCCAATTGACCCTAGAGAGGTATCTAGCCCATTACATAAGACAGAGGTGGGCAAACTACGGCCCGTGGGCCACATCCGGCCCACTGGACCGTCCTGCCCGGCCCTTGAGCTCACAGCCGGAGAGGCTAGCCCCCGGCCCCTCCCCCACAGCCACCCCACCCTGCGGGCAGCGCTCTGGGCTGCAGGGTTGCAAGCTCCTGCCGAGCAGCACGGCGGTGTGTCTGGCTCTGGCCAGGGGCCCGGCTGCCAGACATGCTGCTCTGAGCAGCATGGTAAGGGAGCTGGGGCTGGGGCCGGGGGGTTGCATAAGGGGCGGGGAGTCCTGGGGGGCAGTCAGGAGACAGGAATCGGTTGGATGGGGCGAAGGTTCTGGGGGGTGGTCAGGGGACGGGGGTTGGAAAAGCGTGGGAGTCCCGGGGGGCTTGTCAGGGGGCGGGGGTGTGGATAGGGGTCAGGGGACAGGGAACGGGGGGGGTTGGATAGGTGTGGGGTCCCGGGGGGCCTGTCAAGGGGTGTGTGTGGATAGGGGTCAGGGGACTGTGAGCAGGGGGGTTGGATAGGGGGCGGTTAGGGGACAAGGAGAAGGGGAGGTTGGATGGGTCAGGGGTTCTGAGGGGGGCAGTCAGGGTGTGGGAAGTGGGAGGGGTCAGATGCCAGGCTCCTTGGGGAGGCACAGCCTTCCCTACCTGGCCCTCCATACAATTTTGCAACCCCAATGTGGCCCTCGGACCAAAAAGTTTGCCCACCCTGACATAAGAACATGAGAACAGTCATACTGGGTCAGACCAAAGGTCCATCTATCTCAGTACCCTGTCTTCAGGCAGTGGCCACTGCCAGGTGCCCCAAAGGGAATGAGCAGAACAGGTAACCATCAAATGATGCATCCCCTGTTGCCCTTTCCCAGCTTCTGCCTAGGGACACCATCCCTGCCCAGCCTAGCTAATAGTCATTGATGGACCTATCCACCATGAACTTATCTAGTTCTTTTTTTGAACTTTTCATTGACTCCAATGGCGTGAGAGCTGACTGACCCCAACTGGGGATCTGACTCTTCTGAACTCTTTTGAAAACCGGGCCCCATTTTATACTCCCCACCACACACATGTTTCATGCAAATCAGGTCAGTCAGTTCCCTGTTTAAACACAGAGCGTGATGGACGATGCTGCATCTGGTCTCACTTCGGGTCGCTGACATTGGAGCCTTCATTCCTGCACCGATTTCTGCAGCGGGAACATGAGAACCTGCGTAGCCATCGCTGTCCTGGTCTTCTTCCCATCGTGTAAGGGCGGGGTCTTAATGGCCTGGGAGAACTAGTCGCCAAAGTTTCCTGCTGTGATTTCCCGAGGTGTCTAAGGGCATTAGGCTCACAGCTGCAGTGGTATTTAGGTGCCCAGATTCTATTGATTTTCAAAGGGTGCCGTTCCCTCAATGAAATCAATTGGCGTTTAGGCTCCCAACTCCCATTGGCTTTCAATGGGAGCCTAATTCCCTTAGGACCCTTGGAGGATCTCAGTCTCAGGGCAAGACATATTGACCCTGTGTCCTTTCTTTCCTACAGATGTTTACTCCCAGATCAAGTTGGAGGAATCTGACGGGGGAGTCAAGAGACCAGGGGAGCCCTTCAGACTGACCTGCACTGTCTCCGGGTTTTCAGTCACTGATTACGGGGTGAACTGGGTCAGGCAGCCAGCTGGAAAATCCCCCCAGTGGATGGGGGTACTTTGGGGTGGAGGGAGCACGGACTATAATTCAGCTCTTGGAGGCCGGATTAGCATCACCCGAGAGCCAGCAAAAAGCCAAGTGTACCTGCAAGTGAACAGCGCGGGAGAGGCGGACAGTGCGATCTATTACTGCGCGGTGAGATACGGCAGTGGAGCACAGTAACCCACCGTGACTCAGAGACCCTGCAAAAACCTCCCTGCTTTGAGAGAGAGACGGGGTGTGACAGAGAGAGAGAGAGACTGTCAGAGATAAACAATGAGTGTGTGTGTGAGAGAGAATTACTGTGACAGTGAAAAGGAGCGAGAAACTCTGTGTGTGTGTGTGTGTGTGTGTGTGTGTGACTGAAAGATAGTGAGAGAAACAGGCAGTGTGACAGGAAGACAGAGTGAATGAGTGTGACAGTGAGATGAAGAGATAGTGAATATGACAGACTGTGTGACAGAGAGACATAGTGCGAGAGACAGTGTGCAACAGACAGATGGAGTCTGACAGTGCGAGAGATAGAGTGTGACAGAGAGAGATGATGGTGAGAGACAGACAAAGAGGTGGGGGAAACACACCCTTCACACTCAGATTCCCCAAGGGAGGGTGTTTTAGGATAAGGACTTGCCCCTTTAAAAACTCTCCCATCTCTGGAGTTCAGGGCATGGTCCCTGTTCTGAGGACTCCTGGGTGAGGTTTTCAAAGGAGCCTACAGGGGTTTAGGCACCACCTTCAGTGGGAATTGGGCACCTCACTTCCCGGGTGCCAGTGAAAATCCTTCCATTGCGATTTATAAACAGATTGATTCAAAACATTTACAAAAAGCAAAGCCATTAATTTGCCCTCACCACCAATCTGTGAAGTCAAGAAGCCTCGTGGACACTATTTGACAGGCAGGGAAACTGAGGCAGACAATTAAGGAGAAGAAGGGCCCTGTGGTTTGGGTGCTGGGCTGTGACTCTAGAGACAGAGACTTCTTCCGTGGGTATTTCAGTGGGTATTAGGCACCTTGGTGCTTTTGAAACTCCACTAGGAGCCTAAATACTTCTGAAAATCTGGCCCCAGGTGCCTACATGTCTTTGAAAATCCTACTGGGCCCATATCTGCATCCTTAGGCGCCCAGAAGCCTTTAAAATCTGGCCCTCACTGTCTGCTTCTCTTCCCCACCTGTAAAATGGTGATGAATGTATTCACAGTGGTGGTCTGAGGATAAATGCTCTGACTGTGGTACCTTTGCTTTCACCCGAGACAAGATGTTTTTGGGCACAAATGCTTCAGTCAGGTACAAGCTACTGGGCTCAATAGAGCGATGTTGGGGTGCGATTCTCCGGCCTGTGTTGTACAGGAGGCGAGACCAGATGATCTCATGATCTCTTCTGCCCTTGAAATCTATGAGCCGTTGAGGTTCAATAGGAATGGGGGCCATATACACACCATATAGATAAGACACGCAAAGATTAAGTGACTTGACTAAGGCCACAGAAAGAGAGAGAACGTGCACTAGGAATTGAACTCAGCTCTCCTGACATGTAGCCCAATGACTCATCCCAATACCACCTTCCTTCTTTAAATGCTCTGACTGACTTATTCCAAAGGGAGATCACATTCTATCGGACATATTCACAGAGAGCTAGGGTGCAATAAAGGGCCTTTTTTTGTCAGAACATCTTCATCTCTTCCTAGACAATCCCTTCATTAATTCTTTGGGGATGGACCCAAGCTGGGAATGGACAGCTCTTTCCAAAAGACAATACTCTAGAAATTACAGGTTTTGCGTATCGACACTGCTTTGCACAATGAGGTCCTCTTCCAATGCTAGGGCTCGGGGACATTAGACAGCAATTATAATTAATTAATTAATTAAAGCTCTGGGTGAAATTCTCTGGTCTGTGTTATGCAGAAGATCAGAGCTGATGCCCATAATGGTCGTTGTACTCTGTGAATCTATGGCAGCAGCTGAATTCATTTCTTCAAACCACTTGGCACAGATATGTCTCAAGGGAAGATCCCCATGTATCTATCAGCTGAGAGGCACTGGCATGTCCTGCAGGGGGCTCCCTACCTAGCCAGAGCTCCCCCTGCCAGCCCCTTTCATCTCCCATCCCTGCTGGGTCACACCCACATGCAAATCCCTGCCCTGGGGGTTCCTGTTTAAATACAACCCCCTGGGTCTAGGAGCCTCAGTCTCTCCCCAGACACAGACCTGGCGATTCCAACAGGGAAATTTTCCTTTTTAATTAAACAATATGAATTTGTTCTTGATTTTCCTTTTCTTAATGGCCACTCCAGTGTGTAAGTATCTTCCAGTAGGGGGAGGCAAGTGTATAGATACATGTAACCCTTCTGCCCATCTAAGTTGGCAGCAACAAGGGCCGGGTT
>NW_020699057.1:0-6627 GCF_002925995.2 Terrapene triunguis
TTAGGGGAGAATATAACCTAGTTTGCATCAGGGTGGAGGATGAGTGGAAGGCAGCCTTTAGGACTAGGTATCAGCATTTTTAATATTTAGTAATGCCCCTCAGCCTTACTAACACCCCTGCCGCCTTTCGGTACCTAATTAACAACATTCTTTGAGACATCCTCGACCAATATGTGGTTGCATCTCTGGATGATATTCTAATGTACTCAAGCCATGACCACCATGTCTGTGAAGTTCTCACAAGATGACACCAGCATGAGTTGTACGCAAAGCTGGAAAAGAGCACATTCAATAAGTCAGCCATCAAATTTTGGGGGTTCATCCATCATCAGGAGGGCTATGGATGGATCCTCAGAAGGTGTCAGTGGTTCAGGACTGGGCAGAGCCCTGGATTATTTGACACATTCAGAAATTCATGGGGTTTGCCAACTTCTATAGATTTATCTCCAACTTTTAAAACATCACATCTCCCATAACCACCATCCTTCATAAACCTGCTAAATTTCACTGACCTCCCGAGGCCTATCACGCTTTTGAACATCTGAGGGAAGACTTCACCTCAGCCCCAGTGCTAGCCCACTCTGACCCCAACCAGCCTTAAAACTGATGCCTCTGACATAGACATTGGGGTGGTACTGTCCCAAAGAATGGGATCCCAACGGGAGATGCATCCCTGTCCTTTTTTTCCCCCCTCGAAAACTTACTTCAGCTGAATACAATTATGAAATAGCTGACAAGGAATTACTCCCAATCAAGGCAGGGCTTGAGACATGGCAACACTACCTCAAAGGGGCAAAAGACCCCATACGAGTCTTAACAGACCACAGAAACCTGGAATATATATGATCCATCAAGTCTGTGAATCAGCAGCAGTTATGCTGGGCCTTGTTCTTTTCAAGGTTTGACTTCATGATCACGTACTGCCCAGGCCACAAGAACAGTAAGGCAGATGCCCTTTCACGAAAGGGAGAGAACTATATGGAACCTGTGAATCTCGAAGAACCACCACCCAACATAATAAAACCACATCTTTGCCTTTGTGGAACTGTCATTGGACTTCCCTACCTCATGTCAAGTAGCCCTTCCTCATGGTCCTTTTGTAAAGCTCATAACATCATCCAAGGAGGGCCTCCTTGGGACCACCCTACACCATTACTCCTGGTCCGACGAGCTCTTCTATGTTAATGACCATCTGTATATCCCCGAGGGTCCCCTGTGACTCGAGGTGCTGCACATTCACTATGCCACCCCTTGGGTGGGTCAGTTTGGACAGTCCTAGACTTGCAGTAGCTCACTCATTCTGGTGGCTGCAGATGCCGGATGATGTGAGGTCCTGTGACACCTGCACTCTGACTAAGACCTCCAAAAGCAAGTCTTTCAGCCTGATACCATCCAAAACCCCTTCCTGACCATGGTCACATATAACTCTTGATTTCTTAGTCGTACATAAGCAGAACAACACAATATCATACTAGGCGTAGTCAATCAGCTCACCAAAATGGTGCATCTTATTCCTCGTGTACACCTGTCGAACATAGATACTACCACACAACTCCTAATTATGCATGCTTTTCAACTCCATAGTCTCCCCAATCATCTTACCACAGATTGGGGCTCTCAGTTGATATCCAGGTTTTGGAAGGAAACATTTCACCTCCTGGATATCCGTTCTCATACATCCACCTCCCATCAGCCCCAGACGGCCGGCCAATCAGAACAAGTCAACCAGGTACTTGGCAGTATCTACACTGTTTCCTGAACCAATGCCAAAATCACTAGGTTGCATTACTCCTGTTAGCCAAATTTACTTATAATAATGCAAAACATGCTTCTACCAAATTCAGTCCTTTTTACTCCAAGTATGGTTTTCGTCCATGGCTCCATCCCTCTGTCCCCCACCACCTGTGGCAGTTCCTGCTGCCTCACATCTGGTACAGACTATTCATAAGATCCAGGCTAACCTAAAGGAGCATGTACAGCCGGAGTGGGCATACTACAGTCCGTGGGCTGGATCCGGCCCACCAGCCATTTTAAGCTAGCCCTCGAGCTCCTGCTGGGGAGCAGGGTCTGGGGCTTGCCCATTCTTCGGCAAATCAATCTGGTGGCATTTGAATGTATCCATCGATCCTGGAAGGTCCATCCAGCGTTTCATGGATGCATCCTGAAGCTGTTCCTGGATGATCTGTTTCCACCACCGCTGCCCCTGCTGCTGGTCAGACCCCTGAGACCAAGTTCCTGCCCTCTTGCCTTGTTCCTGCTCCCTTGTCCTAACCCCAGTAATGACTCTGGTTTTGACCCTTGGTGTGGCTTCTACCTGTGACACCGCTTTGACCCTGGGTGTGACTTTAGACCAAGACCATGGCTGTTGGAATTATTAATAATATTTGAAATCACTATTTATATGGGAAATCACCAAACACCAATTGAACTGTAAATTCCTTTATTAAATCCAAAGGCCAAATGGTACTTTGAGCAGTTGCTCTAAACATGCCTAAAAAGCCTAACTAATAAGCAATTTACTACACCCAAACAGTAACAAAACATTTCTAAGCATTTGCTCAAGATACTTACAAATGGGTTAACCCCAGAGGTGCTTAGACCCATATTGGTCAGCTCCAGCGTGGTCAGGCAGGTATTAGCAATGAACCCTTTCAGAGATTATGTTTTATACCCTTTAACAAACAAGTGATGTCATTGCCAATGATTGACCGGCTAAAAACCAATCTGAGACAGTTCCCCCTCATTTCCAGTCTTAATCCAGATAAGATTTACAACTGCCTTTCTCCCCAAGGCCTTCCTTCTTCTTGCTAGTTAGGATCTTTCTTTGGAACACAGATATATTTCCTTAACCAAAGCTAAGCTAACTTTAATTCTTTAATTTTATACTTATCCTGCAGCAACTCTTCTCTGGGCTTTTTACCATGTACCCTGACAGAACTTGTCTGACCCTTCTGGGCACATGGGGAATTATTGGAAGGTACGCAAGGACGAGCACCACTGGCGTGGAGCAAGCCTGTGCCCACACTGCAGAATGGTTGTGTTAGCAGCCGACAAGTTGTGCTCACTTGGCTATGCCCCTGGTGAGCCAGCTTACTCGAGCGAAGGGGTTTAGCAGGGGACAGGATTCAAGTTGACCTGAGTTAACTTTGCAGTGAAGGCAAGGCCTCAGATATGATTACATCAAGGGACACTGCTCCTAACAAGACCTCCTGTGGACGTCGGTATTTTCCATCTGTCTTGTAACAGGCTTGCCTAAGCTTAACAGTTGCACAATTTTAGCTCTCCGTTCACACATTTCTGATGATACCGTGTTTTACCTAAAGGAAACGTATCTTTGCATTATTGCTTTAGAAAATCTTGTGATATCTCAGGTGATTATATCTTTCACATCACCCTTAGGTGTTGTGTAGGTTGGGATCTTGGTACTACTCTATTTCTTTCATTTGCCTTATTAATTATCATAGTGAATATTCTTATTTTTGCAAATCTCTCTCATGCTGCAGAGACCCTTATATTGATCCATCAGTAGGGCCTTGGGGGTACAGTAAGAAGAAAAGCTCCAGGATCTAATTATTATTAAACAAGGATATTGCAGGGGCACCCAGAGGCCTCAGATAGGCCTTGTTATATTAGGGACCAAGAAGAAAATGTGCAGATCTCTGTTCATAGAATATCAGGGTTGGAAGGGACCTCAGGGGGAAGGGATAGCTCAGTGGTTTGCGCATTGGCCTGCTAAACCCAGGCTTGTGAGGTCAATCCTTGAGGGGACCATTTAGGGATCTGGGGCCAAAAAAAAAAAAAAAGTTGGGGATTGGTCCTGCTTTGAGCAGGAGGTTGGACTAGGTACCTCCTGAGGTCTCTTCCAACCCTGATATTCTATGATCTAGTCCAATCCCCAACTAAATCCTCCCAGCCAGGGCTTTGTCAAGCCTGACCTTAAAAACCTCTAAGGATGGAGATTCCACCACCTCCCTAGGTAACCCATTCCAGTGCTTCACCACCCTCCTAGTGAAAAAGTTTTTCCTAATATCCAACCTAGACCTCCCTCACTGCAACTTGAGACCATTGCTCCTTGTTCTGTCATCTACCACCACTGAGAACAGCCGAGCTCCATCTTCTTTGGAAACCCCCTTCGGGTAGTTGAAGGCTGCTATCAAATCCCCCCTCACTCTTCTCTTCTACAGACTAAACAATCCCAGTTCCCTCAGCCTCTCCTCATAAGTCATGTGCTCCAGCCCCCTAATCATTTTTGTTGCCCTCCACTGGACTCTTTCCAATTTTTCCACATCCTTCTTGTAGGGTGGGGCCCAAAACTGGACACAGTACTCCAGATGAGGCCTCACCAATGCCGAATAGAGGGGAATGATCACGTCCCTCGATCTGCTGGCAATGCCCCTACTTATACAGCCCCAAATGCCGTTAGCCTTCTTGGCAACAAGGGCACACTGTCGACTCATATCCAGCTTCTCGTCCACTGTAACCCCTATGTCCTTTTCTGCAGATCCTAGTTCCAGTCACTGCTGTCAGCCTACTAAAGCCCCAGTGTGGGACCCACAGCAGGGACCCTCGACCAGCGACCCTGTGCAAAGCACGTATACCCCAATGACAGCTCTGTAGGATCGACCATCCAGGACTGGCTTCCTGGGCTGTGTGAACTAATGCAACTCTCCCTCCTCTAACCTCTGATTCCGTGTCCACGTGGAGCGCTGCGGAGAGTGTACCTGGTGCAACCACATAGCAATGAAGGGGTTAACCTATGCATGTTTTTGTCATCAACCTTTCTTCCAGCCAACTAGAAAGCTTGGATTAACTAGTCTAAGATGTCACTTTCCATTAAGGCGAATGGGTCCCAAATAGCAGTGTAACACTGGTTCTCCCTTTGGGATTATGTGAGAGAGAGGTCTCTGATTCTGATCTGGTTTCTGGTGGGTTCTGAACCTGGCAAAGGGAAATGATTTTGCAGAACAAGGAAGATCACTAATGATGACTACTAGCAACCTCGGGAATATTAGCAGCATCAAAGAGACATTTTGCTCGGAGTGGAACTTTCTGGACCTCTAAAGAGGATCATGTGGGAACGTATTAAAAAAGCCTCGTTAAACTCACTTTCCGTTAGCTGCTCGGCCATCTGGAACTGGATCCGAGCTTTCTGGAGAAAGAATGGCCTGTTGACTCTTTCGATGCTCTCTGTTGTAACTGGATGCCTGCTCGGATTTTTGCTAAGGGTTTTGGAGCTGACAGACCTGGTAAGTGGCAGAAGCATGTTGTATGTGCAGAAAAATTGGGGTGGGATCACGGGGTGGGTTAAAGGAACTATTGCTATAAAACTTCTTTTGTGTAGAAATTAAACCTCATGCTATAAATTGTACAGAGAAAAACACACGTTCATCTCACCCCTGCTCCCCAGCACAGCTCTAGCAGCATTAGCAGGCTCTCTTAGAACTAACGCTTATTTATTTTCACAAAACGTCCTGATTGGCACAGCATGAAGGGTTAGCATAGGAATCCAAACGAAACTGCAGTTGCCAAACTAAAGGCCCTTTTGGTGAGGAGTCCTCCATGCAGTCTCAAGGTTTCTCCACTTCCTGATCTGCAGAAATCGTTCACTCACAGTGGGCCAAACCCTGCCCCTCACTCTACCAGGGCGGTGTCCCTGGCAGAGGAACCAGCGCAGTTCCATTGCACAAGGAGGGGACAGGGCAAGCCAGCATGGTATGGAGCCCAGTTCTGCAAGGGCTCCTTGTTTGGCAATGTGCAGACAGGGGGAGGACATGGGTGGGGAAGGGGAGACGCAGGGCTAGAGTACCCACTGCTGTCTGGCCTTTCCCTTGGAGAGGCTACAGCCGCCTTGGGGAATAGTTCTGCAGCATGGAGGGGGCAGGTTCATTTCACCACCCCCTCTCCACACATCTGCCCTGTTCCTGGTCCAGCTACTCAGACTCGCTGCTAGGTGCAGGATTTGCTCCACTGTGCAAATGAGCCAGGTTCTGTTGTCATAGTACTCAGCACGTGCATAGCGCTTGAGGAGTCCTCCCACCAGCTCTGGGAAGTGTGTCAATAAATAGTGAGCCCCATTAGAGAGAGCTGGCAACTGAGATGAAGAGATTTGCCCAAGGCCACACCACTAGTCAGTGGCAGAGGTGGGATTAGAATTTAGCAATTTCTGATACCTGCCCTCACGCTGCCTCTCGTCTATGAGCTTCTTGTAGAGGAATTAACTGAACCAAAATGTAATTGACTAATCCGATCTTTCAGCATTTCCCAGGACCCTTGGGAACATGGACAAGGATGCAGTGCTAATGAATAACACAAAGTTAAAAATATGTGTTAGATTACATTGGTTCTCTTAGAATATGCAACAACTTCCTCCCGATTTTTGATGTAGGCATTATTTTAGCTGGCTCTGGTGCTAGGTAGTTGAGAGGTGCCGTTGTTTGGTTGTTACCTCTCAGAGCTCTGCTCATTCTGGAACAACCTCATTTAATCTGGCAGGATTTAGAAATGTCTGTCACTTCAATTATGTCTCCCAGCATGCTGCCCATAGCAGAGATAAGCTGGTTACTTAAGTGCTTCTTATCAAACTGTCTGTACTTGGCTACCTTGATTATCACTTCAAAAGTTTTTTTT
>NW_020699058.1:0-1796 GCF_002925995.2 Terrapene triunguis
GGAGAACGGTTTAAGAACCTACACAGAATAGACTAAGAAAGCAGCTCTTTAATTGACCTACCAACAATGACAAAGTACAATCCGCAAGAGCAGCCTTTCAACTCAGGGGCCTAATAATAAGCTGTTACTAATCACTAACCGAAGAGTTACAAACGACTCAAAACCATCCTCTTTGTACAAACCAAACGTTAACACGGACAACAACGCATTTCTTTGCTGCTCTTCAACCCTGATGTGTTCTCCTCCACTGTTCCTGCCAAAAACATATGAAACCAAACAACTAGGTGAATACAGATCACAAAATAGCCCCCTGCTGGAAAAAACATCTCATGAACACATCGAGGACTAAAGAAATCGCAAACGGCCGTTTGCAAAGCTCTGGTCTTCTTTCAGCCAATAGAGAAGCTTCAGCCATCAACATACATTCAAGTAGCAAAGTCGAACCCCCTTTCTACTTTTCTCACAACAACAGGGAACAGCCTCACCGAAGCAAAGCCTCAAAAAATTGGGTAGAAACTCATAAACGTTCCTCCCCACGGAAATCTTTAGTAAAAGGCGAAAGATTTATACGATTTGAAGAGAAACCAGAGTATAAGGGACATGCTGCAGAGGCGCTGCCGGGGCAACCGCGTGTGCTACTCACCTCAGGGTGACTACACTCACAGCCCGCTTAACCTCTCGCTTTTACAGGGAATTGAATTGAACCGGTTTACATCCCGAGTCTGATCACTCATCGGAACCGGGGACATTGGGAGCAAAACCAGCCCCTTGACCAGGGACTCGCTTCACTGCGCGCAATGCACTGTGGGTATGCAAATGAGATTCTCCAGCCCATCCTTGCTCAAAGGAGTCTTTTCTCGAGGCTGCCTCTGCTCATTCCCCAGCTGGGCGGAGACTGGGATGCGGCGGGGGGGGGGACTGGGGAAGCTGCTCTCCTGAGACAGTCCCGCGGACGCCCAGGCGCATAGAGGACGGAGCCCGGCCGAGAAGCCAGAGGGAAATTGGCCCACAGCTAAAACCCAGAGCAATCGCACACGCCTTGCAAATTAACAGGATCCGGGATCTCGGACATGAGATTCTATCCCCCAGCCAGTGTGCGACCCCGCGTTGTACCTGCTGCTTGGGCTGCCTCTGCTGCAAAGTAGCTCACCTCAGATCCTTGGGGGTCGCTGAGCTGCAGCTCACCTGATACATGGGAACAGCTTAGAATCATAGGCCTGGTCTACACTACGAGTTTAGGTCGACTTTAGCCGCGTTAAATCGAGTTAAGCCTTGACACGTTCACATGACGAAGCCCTTTCTTTCGACTTAAAGGGCCCTTTAAACCGGTTTCTTTACACTACCTCCGACGAGGGGATTAGTGATAAAATCGGCCTTAGGGGGTCGGAATTGGGTTAGTGTGGACGGAATTCGACGTTATTGGCCTCCGGGAGCTATCCCACACTGCTTCATTGTGACCGCTCTGGACAGCACTCTCAACTCAGATGCACTGGCCAGGTAGACAGGAAAAGCCCCGCGAACGTTTGAATTTCATTTCCTGTTTGCTCAGCGTGGAGAGCACAGGTGACCACGCAGAGCTCATCAGCACAGGTAACCGTGATGGAGTCCCAGGATCGCAAAAGAGCTCCAGCATGGACAGAACGGGAGGTTCGGGATCTGCTCGCCATATGGAGAGATGAATCAGTGCTGGCCGAACTCCGAAGCAGTTGTGATGGGTTGGATCACAGAAACCCCCTTGGGAGCTGCCACCCGATGTGCCAAGACTACCCCTGCTTCTGTTTTCCCTGCCAGCTCAG
>NW_020699059.1:0-11926 GCF_002925995.2 Terrapene triunguis
CCCATCTCTCTCCAGCATTCTCCCAGCTCACCACAACCTGCGCCTCCATCCATGCCTCCACCTGTAGGGACTGCTCAGCCCCCCTTCCTCCCCAACAGCCCCCCCAGTTCATCCCCCCATCTGTTGGGCCCCATAGCCCCCTTTTTTCCTCCCTCCCAATACCCCCAGCCCAATGCAATCTGCACCCCACTCTGTCCCTAGATCTGTGGGCCCCCCAGTGCCCTTTTCTCCTTTCTCCAACATTCCACAACCTGCATCCCCATCCCTACCCTGCACCCCAGTCCCTCCCTCCACCCATGGGGCCCCTCAGCCCTTCTCTCTCCTTGCTCCCCAACATGCACCCTTCGTAGGACACGGTCAGGGGTGCTAGGTGTGCATCCCCACAGGCCAGGTCTCGGGAGCCATGGAGAAGTAGGAGTATACGAAAACCATGCGGGGCAGTGGATAGTAGAGTAGAACAGTGACTGATAGTGTGGGCTCAGTCTCTGTTCCTCGACTGGGGCTGATGTAGATGGAATGGGAGACAGAGGCAGGGATGAGGGCAAGATTCAACGCACCAATAGAGCTCTGTGTAGTGATAGTTCTTGCTTGGCTTTATTAGTTTGCAGAGGAATCGTCCAGGAGCCCTAGCCGGACAAGAATATGGCACAAGTGGACCTGAGCAGCCTGGATATCCTTCTAAGGAGACATGAATAGTCCTCATGTTTCTGCATTCCACATTACTGGCTGTGAGTAAGCAGTCAGTGCTTGGAATTCCTCATCTGTACTCACTCCAGTTTTGTTCAGAGGCCGTGTGCCTCCTCGTTGAATATAGTGCTCTGTGGGATTAAGGCTGGGGAAGGGACCAGAGTCACAGTTGCCAACTTTAACTGGCTATATAAGCACCCCGACTTTCATAAGAAACCAAAAATCAAGCCAATCCCATTTGAAAACAAGCCAATTCTAAGAACCCCAACACTCTATGTGACTAAATCTCCCCTGGCATGTCGTCTGGGACTGTGGTGGGCCCACTGTGCACCCCTGTTTCTCTCCCGTCTTTACTGGGAGCAGATAAAAAAAAAAGACGCAAGAAGCAACAACCTACAAGTCAAAAATTAGCCAACAAGCAACTCATAAGCCAATTAGGCCAAAAACATGACCACTTTCTGCATATTTTTGTGCGGGCTTGACATTTCTGCAGGGCTTTGGAGCGGAGCTGAAGCGCGGAGCAACTCGAGCAGTGGAGCTGCAGGTTTTTGCCTGGAGCGGAGCCGGAGCAAAGCTCCAAAGCCTTGCATTTCTGACCATAGTCTGCTGTGCAGACTGACTATTTCGGGTGTAATTGCAAGGGGTACTTTCTACTTTTAGTAGTGTAATGGGAAGAGGGTTGAGAGCGCAGCCCCACTGTGTGGGGGAGGCGAAAAGAAGAGCCTACCCGACATTGCTGACTGAGAGGATAACTTATGTGTTTTTCCTCCTTGTGCTGGGTTTAGTAGCAAGGGAAAAGAAGTCACGCGTCAGAGTCTACTGCCCTCATGCGATGGAAAGGAAGCGAGAGCGACGAGACTGCGAGCATTGTTGATGCGACACAAAAGCCGTCCATCTGAGAGCGGAAGCGCCGCCACTTTCAGTGAGATAAGTGTCTGGTTTGGTGAGGGCTCTGCTTATGGCCCATCTTGCTCTTGGTAGGGACACCCTGTTAGTTAGGTCTGGGTTGGAAGAAAAGGTTCCTGACTAGTTGTGGTTTTGAGGGAGACGAGGTCCCCATTTCCAGGGGCTGCTCATTTCTCTGGCCAGGACCGGTGTGTCCTCTGCAGCAGGTTAGATCCAGGAGGATGACTCCAGGTGGTGAGTTGCTTGCCTTCCTCCCACCTTTTTCTCTCTCTCTCTCTAGTACGTTGGCCAACACACACCCTGTAACTCTCTGTGTCTGTCCTTGCCTTTCCTTGTGCTGTCTTCCTTCGTAGGACACAGGCAGGGGTGCTAGGTGTGCAACCCCACAGGTTAGGTCTCGGGAGCCATGGAGAAGTAGGAGCAGATGAAAATCATGTGGCAGTTGGCTCTAAAGTGGAGCGATGACTGTCGGTGTTAACTCGGTCTCTGTTCATCAAGTAGGGCCGATGTAGATGGGATGGGAGAGGGAGGCCAGGATGAGATCAAGATTTCAAGCACCAACAGAGCTTTGCGTAGTGATGGCTCATGCTTGGCTTTTCCAGCTGCGCTTGCAGAGGAATTGTCCAGGAGCCCCAGCCAGAGGAGAAACTGGCAAACATAGACCTGATCAGCTTGGACATTCTCCTAAGCAGAAATGAACAGTCCTCAGCTTTGTGCCTTCCGCTTAAAAGGCTGTGAGTAAGCGGTCAGTGCTTTCAATTCCTCATCTGTACTCACTGTAGTATTCTTCACAGGCCATGTGCTTCCTCGTTGGGTACGGGGCTGTGAGGTATTAAGGCTGGGGAGGGGCCAGAGTCTGCTGTACAGAGTGACTATGTCGGGTGCCGTTACAAAGGGTGCTTTCTGGGTGAAATGCTAAAGGTGTAATGGGAAGAGGGTGGAGGGCAGAGCCACTCTGTGCAAGAGAGGTGAAAAGAAGAGCCTATGAGACGTTGCCGACTGAAATGGTAACGGATTTGTTTTTCCCCCTTTTCCTGGGGGGAACCCTCTCAAGAAGCTGGTTTCTAGAACTACCTTCCAAATGGCAGTGCTATCTTGTGAAAGGCAGGGAAAGACCCACACCCTAGTTAGAGGGAGCTCACCTTCGACTCTGGCGTGAAGAGGGCCAATGCAGAGAGAAGAAAAGGGAAAGCGACCTGAACCCTGATTACAGGGCAGTCACCGTTTCTTTAGTAAAATACTCCTCCTTTACACAAGTCGGGGGGGGGGAGTCCCCAATGTGAAAAGATCTGGAAATGAACAGAGAAGGGAGGGATCCTGCTGAGTGTCCCCTTTCCAATCAATCCTCCATCCCTCAGCGACACCCTTCCCGACTTACCTCCTACCCCACCAAGAAATGACAACTTTGTGCCCCCTACCTTTACCAGAAAAGACCCCTCTTACTTGTGACGCGGTCCTGTTAGTAGGGTTAGGTGCACCCACGTGCCGGCTCTGAATACCACCGCATCTACCTCAACATCCACACATTTCAGAAAGGACCGCCACGTCAATCCCTTCAAACGTAGCCCTAGGAATCTCCTCTGTCCATCACCAAAGAAACGCAAGGCCTGGAATTCGGACACAACTTACGGAGCTGTCCGAATCTCTACAGTTGACACTCATCAGTCCGACAGTGTTCTTTCTTGTGTACAAGAAAACAAAGGGTGAAAGTTGTGGTTGGTTGAGCGGTGTAAATAGGGCAGAGCAAAAGAACTTGAGGAAGGATTCTGTGGAAGTGAGAGTCTGAAAGGAGCCCCCCACCTCACCTGTTCATTTCCAGACTTTGTGACATTTGCATGGTTGGGCCATTTCTTGGCTTTTTTGAGGAAAGGGGCAAATTTTCCACGGCCTCCACCATCCCCTTACAGCCGCCCCTTCGCCACACCATGTGCCATCTGACCGGGATAGGTCACAAGTAAGATTTCACTTCAAATCTCAAAAAAGCCAAGTCGAAATCATTCTGTGGGAATTTACTGTGACTAAGAGAAACAGAAGCTCAACCTTTCTCAAGGGGTGGGGGGTGGGGGGAGAGTCGCTCAGCCAGAGGCATGAAAAGGCTCCCCTGGTTTCAGCATGTGAGGGATAAGACCTTACACCCTGGTTACAGGGCAGTCATTTTGCCGGGCGTGTCAAAGTGACCTGTGGCTTAATTTGCATGGCAAAGGAGACCCAAACCCTTCTTACAGGGTGGTCCTTAAGCCAGGGGTGTTCCAATGGGCCAGAGCGAAAAGCGCTGTAAAGGAGAGACCTCCGTTCCCTCAGAAGTGGGTGGTCTCATTGCCCACCAAGTGCTAACAGCCCAAGACGAGCTAGAAAGGGGCGACCTGCACCAGTTACCCGGGGTTCTTTCAACCCAAAGCTCTTGGTAACTTTTACTCTGTGCAAGGTGGTGTCAGGAAATAAATTAGGGGAGACACGGCCAACCGACCGATAGATGGCTGGTACAAACAGGACAACACAAGAGTGCTTTCACTTAAAGCTAAACTTTACTTAATCTCAAGCACTTACACACGTCCGCAACAGGTTCATAAAACACCCCCAACCCTTGATAATTACCAAAGCTGAGTGTGGCTCTCAAGTGATACAGCGGCAGGCTTCTGGTGGCCAAATCTTCCGTCTGCCGGTGGGGACCGCAAGATGTATCCAGAGGGAGAGTCCAAAAAGAGTCCAACTATCTCAAACTTTTCCCCCTTATTTATACATTAGTAATAGAATGACATGTCCCTTAAAGAAAATTTGTTAAGTAAGCAGTTTCAATGGTCAAGCAAGAGGTTCCTTCTGATTATTGATTAACCAGGTGTGGGTTTTTCCAGAGTTTGCAGCCTTGAGACCCCAATAGACATTCCTGGGGCACATCCAGCTCTTTTAAAATGCATGTATCAGCAACTTCAACACAATTCTTATCAGGAAGGACGCGGGGTCAAGCTGCCCTTTCTGTGGCACCCAAACCCCCTCCCCTCCTGCCTTGGTCAAGCTGCATGGCCACTTTACAGCTGCTGACTAGGTTGCTTTTAGCAATAAGTCATAGTGGTTTCAGGAACATTACTGGTTTGCCAAAATCTCCCCGTACAGTTTCCCCTCCTTAAAGGTCACCTTTCACACAAGGGGGCCTTTACACGATCGCTGTCACACCTTTTTTGGATGCACCTGAGTTGAGATCCAACGAAAGCTCAAGGCTCTCAGCTGAAACCGAGCAAAAAAAAGGTTTTTTGCCTTCCTCCGCAGCATAGGGCAGGGGTCGCAAGCTGGAGGATTCTCTGCGACTTGAAGTCTTTAAATCACGAGCTGGAGACTTCAACAGCTGAGATAAGAGAAATTGGGTGGGTCAGCTTTTGTGGCCTGCATCATGCGGGAGGTCAGACTAGATGACCATAATGGTCCCTTCTGACCTTAAAGTCTATGAGTCTATGAGTCTATCTTGTTGGCATCCCATACTGAGCACACCAGCACAGCAATTGACAAGCGATCGCCTTAGCCTCCTTTCCCAGTTGAGGAAGGGGCGATAAGTTCGATATGTTCCTTACCCAGGGGTATGAGTGCCGGTGGCAGTAACCACTGACTCATCTGTCGGGGGACCTGCAATTGCCAGATTTTTGTGCCAGGTCCAGCATGTCATCAGGCTGGTAACAAAAACCATTGCTATTTGGCACCCCAAGATTACTATGATGGGGTGTAATGCCAAATTCAGGATGCCTGTGCCAGTGGGAGACCATCCAGATAACACTTCCCACCAGTGGTGCAACAGGTCCTGGCCAATTCTGGCAAATACCCGTTTAATTTCATTGGCATTATGATGCACGGTAACCATGACTCTGCCCCCTTTCTGTTTTGCAGTATGTAACTGGTTCTGTAAATCAGGGTGTACAAGCAACGTTTGTAAAGCAGTTAGATCCATTCCAAGGGGCACACGTTTTACAATAGAATACAAAGTATAAGACACTTTTAACTGAATATATTTAAATTCGTGTACATGAAATTCAAAATCACATCCCCTAATTACTACAATATGACAAACATTTATTCTCATAAGGATTATGATTTACTTTATGCACAAAATTAACAAGAAATGAAGGACACCAACTTCTAAGACATACGCAATGATTTTCTAGATACACAAACACAGAACTGTTACTTACAAATGGGTTAATAGCATAATGGCATTTTCCTTCAGTTACTTCCAAACATACATCCTGAGGTTGGAGGGCATTTTTGTTACATTCATATACAATTCCAGATTCCTCTAAACAGGCTCCCAATTCTACTGTTTTCCATTTTTGATCATCTTTCACCACCCACACTCTGTGGTCGATAGGTTCCATTACGGTCTGATTAATATTGAGGCCTAAAGCCACAATGGGAAAAACCCATTTTATTTCTGCTTGGGACATTAGCAGAAGAAAGACTGTGATTTCCTCTGACTCTTGATTATAGGTGAAATTTACCATTTTCCACCAGGCCTGTAACTTTCTTTCAGTTTGGGTGGAATTTTTCCAAATGATGCTTCTGATTTCTACTGGGAGCACCCCATTCATACCATCGCAAATCATATCTTTTACTACATCAATCATCCATACTTGGATTTGCATACATGCCATAGCTAAAGAAGTGTTAGCTTGCAGAGTGCCAACAGCCTGCAAGAGGCGGCGATAGTCTTCCTCTTGGGTTTTTCCCCATTCCTCTAAGATATTTGCTACTTGGGATTGCAGAGAGCTCAATTGCTCGAATGATACCCTAATAGGTGTAGCCAAATCTTTTATGTGAGCTCCCATTGCATTTAACTTGTTTGCAAGCATCTCCTCATTAATGTTGTTAAGGACTGCTCCTCCCGTTCCAATTGCTCCCCATAAGTCTCTTTTTACCTTTCTACGTTCCCTGCTACAACTTTCTTGTTCGGGACTGTTGTGTGTTTCCATCCAATTTTTCCAACCTTCAAATACGGGCGGAACAAATTGCTTACACTAGGGCTCTATCACTGAGACCTTTGTCAAACTTAGGTCTAGAATGACCTTTTTGAGGGAGTGAGTAGGGTCAGTCACCAATTGCTTTTTGACATTGGTTTGGACATCATAGGGACCGATTAAATTGGTGACTGGTGGGTCCAAAACCCAAACATTGCAACTTTTTACACCATGAGGCCCTCACAGAAGCCATTTTCCTGTCATGCTAACCCGCGCGTTGATAATTTCCTCACCAGCACACCAGATCAGCTGATGCTGCTCTCCACATTGCGGAGACAGGAGCGCCTCTTTGAGTGGCCACTGGTTCCTGTTGGAACAGGACAGGAGGATCTTCCATTCCCCTCCTGGTGTGACTATGTGCAATTCTGGTTTTTCTATATCCGTCTGCTTCCCAGTGAGGTAGACGGCATATTCTAATTTAAATCGGATTGTTCTGTTTCCAGGAGCTGTTCTGTCAGACAGGTCAGTCCACAGCCGCGCACACCTAGGTTGGTTACAATTATGCAGCAGCCTGTTTGTTCCCACCCAACGACAGCCTAATTTATCTGGGTAGTATTTTCCAGTTCCTCCCACCAATAAATCTGCTCTCCCGGGCCCAAAAGGGGAAGGGGATATTACGTTATGCATGAGGATAGTGATGTTTCCACCAATCATTCTGGGATTCTTTAGGTGCCAAAGTGGACTATCATGTACAGTCCAAACCATTATACGTGTTGCTTCCCCACTCATTCCAACAGTGATGTTTACGTTGTTCAAACCTTTTAACCTCACGGAAGTGGGGTTATATCCATCTGTGGGTCCAAGAAGATGGAGGCTTTCCTCTGAGACATATGTGGGACTTGGAGCAATGTCAAGGGTATTATTTACTTCACACTCCAGTGTCTTCCATGCATGGTTGTCCCATGTCTTGATCACGATGGCTTTTGGTGCACCAACATCAGAAGCATAGACCCACAAACGCAAGAATCCAGATAGCAACATACACAGCCAGGACCACATTGTGGGCAGGGCTGTTGAACATCTGCTGACAGAGGACTCTGCAACACAAAACACACACAGACTGTTTTCCCCTCCCCCTCCCCCTTCAACAGAGGGAGGCAGTGGTAAAGCCTCTTAGAGCTAATATTTATTCAGACTCACTAATGTCTGAATCACGTTTCTCCGAAGCTGGGAGTATCTGGGCCTGACTTCGTCTAAGACTGACTGGGATGGTTCCCTTCCATCGTTTTAGCTGTGAGGAGTGAAACCACTTCAGTATGTTTTTTTTTTCCTGACCGAATTTCTAGCTGATAGACAGTGGGGCTAGCCTTGTTACAGATTCTAACAGGTCCTGCCCAAATAGGACTGAGATTATATGCTTTTTCCCTTACTTGTCGATACATAACCATGTCTCCTACCTGCCATTCTTGGGGATTTAAGACGGGACCCATTCTTTTGTCCATTTTCCGAATGTTAGTTCCCAAGGTTATAGCGACCTGCCGATGGGTGTCAGCAACAACTTTTAAAAGCTGCTGCATCCATTGGTCCATGAGGATGCAGGGTTGTAGGTTGTCAGGTGGCGTTCCATCCACCCACCACTGTTCTGGGAGACACATATCTCTTCCAGTCATTGCCTTAAATGGAGTTACTCCATGCGATGCCACGGACCCCCTGATAGCCACCAGGATAAATGACAGTCTTTGGTCCCAATCTTTCCCTTGCTGGTTTACTACTTTTCTGAGAGCTGTTTTGAGAGTACGGTTAGTTTGCTCCACTTGGCCTGAACTTCGGGGATGTCCAGCTATATGTAGCCTTTGTTTAATCCCAAACACTTGGCAGATTCCTTTTGTGATTTCCCCAACAAAGTAGGGCCCTTGATCTGAATCAGTTTCCTTCGGGGTGCCTCATCTGGTTATTGTTCAGTGAGCACCCGAGCTGTGGTTTGAGCTGTGTTTATTTTGAGTAGGGATAGCCTCAATCCATTTAGTAAAGGGATCGACAATCACCAGACAATACTGATTGCCTCTTGTGGTCCTGGGTACGGGCCCAATAAAATCATTTTGCAGTCGGGCCCATGGTCCCTCTATTCTCTGATGTCTCAGAGATCCTTTGATTATTTTGGGATCAGCATTATTGGCTGCACATGGCAGACAGTTATTTACAAACTGCTCCACGTGACTGCTCATGTGTGGCCAGCAGCCTGCAATCGGGTTAAGGTTTTCTCTACTCCTAGGTGTCCCCCATCGTGAGCTAGGGAAATCATTTCTCTTCTTAAGGCTGCAGGAACCACCCAGACTGCTTCTGGTTCCCCTTCTTTAGTTGCCAGAATTAATTTTGATTCATTCTGCCACACTTTCCACTCCCAGTGCTTTCCCTTTTTCACTAATTCTGTCAGGCTGGGATCCTGGCTTTGGAGGTTTATTAAATCTGTTTGAACTGAGTCTCTTTTTTCTGGCTGCTGCTATAGGAGCTATACCTCCCCCAATTCTTGGCTGCCACAATTTTCCTTCTCTGGCCCCCCTCCTTGCTTCCTCATCTGCCCAGTTATTCCATTTTGACTCCTCAGTCCCCTTCTTATGTGCTCTGACTTTTCCCATGTGTACCACAGTATCCCGAGCCTCCACCAATGCCCACACGTATGTCAGTTTGTCGGCATGGGCTATAGGTTTCCCATCTGCAGAGCTCATCCCTCTCTTTTTCCATTCTGGAACCCAATCCACTAGGGACCGAAGGACCCAGTTGGAGTCTGTGAAAATGGCTACCTCCTGAGTGGTGGGAGTATTTTCGAGTGCTACTGCTATAGCCGCAATTTCGGCTGCTTGGGCAGAATATGGTGTACACTGTCCCCTCAAAATCCCTACTCAAAATAAATTTGTTAGTCTCTAAGGTGCCACAAGTACTCCTGTTCTTTTTACTGTCCCCTCAGCACCTTGCCCATTGGCACTTTTACAGCAGCGAAGCCCACATGTGGATGGCCATTTTTGTTAAAACAAGAGCCGTCCACGAACCAAACAACATCTGCTATTCCCAGCATCTCACTCAGCACGGCCTCTCCCTCGAAGAGCGATGGCTACCGAGGCAGTGGCTCAGGTAATGGGCATTCGTGCTCTTCCCCATCTATCAGGAGGCCGCAAGGTATTGGGGACAGTACTGGTTTTTTTTCCATATCTACATTTTTGTTTAACAAAGTAAGGGTCCATTTTGCCAATCGAGGGCTAGATACGTGGCCATTGTTGATTTTACCAGTAAGTACATACTTCACTGAGGAGTGGGTTGTTTTTAGTAACACGGGACAACCCCACCAGGTATTCCCAATGCTGTAGTGCCCAAACGAGTGCCAAGACCGCCTTTTCAAATGGGGTGAATCCCTTCTCTATCTCACTCAGGGTCTTGGAGGCATAAGCTACAGGTCGGAGACCTGTCCCATGGTTCTGGCTTAGCACAGCTCCCATTCCCTTGTTTGTAGTTGCCAGTTGTAATACAAATGGTTCTCCTACCTGGGGATATGATAGGGCTGGGGCTTGGGATAAGGCTTGTTTTAACTGTGCCATGGCTTCCTGCTGCTGTGGGCCCCAGGTCCATTCTGCCCCTTTCCTTAACAATTCATGCAGCGGAGCTGCTTTTTCTGAAAATCCTTCTATAAAATCTCTGGAAAAATTAACCATGCCCAGGAAGGATCTCAGAGCGGTTATGTCAGTGGGGGCTGGGAGTTTGAGAATCAGCTCAACCCTCTGTTGGTCAGGAGAGCGCCCTTCTTGTCCCAGGGTTACCCCAAGATAGTATACCTGCTGGGAGCACAGTTGGGCCTTCTTTGGGCTGAAAACCCTGTTTCCTGAATCTTTTGCAGCACTTTGTCCAACACCTTTAAATTTTCCTCCTGGGTCTGTGTACAGACCAGGACATCATCCACAATCACACTATCCCTTTCAGGCATTCCCTCCCACATTTTTGCTACATGGGCATGGCAGATAACAGGTGCGTTATTCCAGCCCATGGGGACCCAGGCAAAACACAATTGTTTTTCTTGAAAGCTGAAAGCAAATTTATAGTAGCTGTCCCAGTGTAAGGGGATAGCAAAGAAAGCATTAGCCAAATCTAAAACTGAAAACCACTGGGCCCCTCCTACAATGGAAGCCATCACCTCCTGATATTTAGCCACTACGGGGGCCATAGGTGGAGTCACCCGGTTAAGGGGGCGAAAATCTACCACAAGCCTCCAGGTTTTGCCATCACTCTTAAGGACAGGCCATAGGGCAGCATTGTTAGTGCTGGTCTGTTCCACTAAAACTCCTTGGCTCAAAAGCCACAATCAATTGTTTCCTTAAGGCTGGCTTCCGCCTCCTTTGGATATCGATACTGCTTCTGGGGTGGAGGATCAGGGCCTGTAACTAGGATTTCTGTATCAATTTTACCACATTCTATTTTATTCTTGGCCCACACCTCCCGGTTTTTCTCTGCAATTGCCAAAACTGCTGGGGGCCAAGCAGGCCATTCCAGTTCCTTAGATGCCTTAAGGGCTGCTATTCGATAGCTGGCTGAAATCTCAACAGGCTCCCATGGGGTGCAAGGAGGCATTTCCCAGAAAACTCTGTTAACACAATCAACTAGCACTCTCAATTCCCTCAGAGCATCTATTCATAGAATACCTTCTCCCCCCAAATCCATCAAGCCATATTGCCCTTGGCTTTTCTTTGTCCACACAGTATATGGGACTTTTTTGCAGAAGGGGATGATGCTTTGTGCCTCATTAAATCCCTGTAAGGTTTTGACTCCAGCCGGAGGTCCAAACAGGTGCTTATTTTGGGTACTAATTAGGGAGTAGGTGGCACCTGAGTCCACTAGTAAATTCTGTCCGAACGCCCCTCCTGCAAACGTCACATAAACCGTGAACCTCCCCCACTCATCGGTGTTTAAGTGTGCCACAATTGGGGGATCCTGGGGTACCCGGCCTCCCTATAGGACAGCAATCGGTGGTGCACTGGCAGTTTTTCCTCGATGCTTGGCCAGTTCATGTTCTGCCAATTTCGCTAGAAGTTCAGCAGTAGGCAGATGTCTATCATTTCCTTTTGCTCATATTTTAAAAGCCTCTTCCAAATTTCCCCACGCCATGGGTTGGGGGTTCTGTCTCAACCCTTATGGGGTCTGTCTCCTTTTTCTTTTCCCTGTGTGCTACCTGGAGGGGCTATAGCAGCCACCTTATCAGGTTTCCTTTTAGGAGGGTGCATATCCTTTTGGACCTCATAGGCCTGCTTTGCTCTATCCTCAATATCTCTTGTTCGAACTGCTGCCAGATCCATACCCACTAAGGCCATACAAGTTAAAGGAAGAAATCCTTGGATTATAGCTTGTTTCAAAGG
>NW_020699060.1:0-14963 GCF_002925995.2 Terrapene triunguis
CAAGGATGTTAAATTAACTTCAGAAATGGGAACTACACAAAAATGAGAAAGCTAGTTAAAGGGAGTTTAAACGGAACCATCACAGGTGAAATGCCTGAAAACTGCATGGTCTTTTTTTAAAAAAAAAAAAACACCACCGTAGAGGCTCAAATGAAATGTGTAGCCCAAATTAAAAAAACAAAACAAACAAACAAACAAAAAACGGTAAGAGGACCAAAAAATGCCACTATGGCTAAACAGTGTAAAAGCATAGAAGGAAGAGAGGATAGGAAGGGGGGGTACAATAGAGGTCTATAAAACCATGAATGGTGTGGAGAAAGTGAACAGGGAAGTGTTATTTACCCCTTCACGTAACACAGGAACCAGGGGGTCACCCGATGAAATTACTAGGCAGCAGATTAAAAACGTACATAAGGAAGTACTTCTTCACACAAGACACAATCAGCCTCTGTAACTTGTTGCTAGGAGATATTTTGAAGGCCCAAAGTATAAATGGATACAAAAAAGAATTAGGTAAATTCATGGAGTTCAGGTCCATCAATGACTGTTAGCCAGGACGCTCTGGGACACAACTCCATGCTCTGGGTATCTCTAGGCCTCTGACTGCCAGAGGCTGGGGCTGAAGGATAGGCTATGGATCACTTCTAATGATTGCCCTGTTCTGTTCATTCCCTTGGAAGCATCTGGGATTGGCCACTGTAAGAAGACAGGACACTGGGCTAGAAGCACCATTGGTCTGATCCCGTATGGCTGTTCTTATGTTCTCGCAACTGAGGATTTCAAAGCACCTTTACAGACATTAATTAAACATAACTATTTCCCAACAGTATAATGAAGTAATATTCTTCCAATTTCCCTTCTGGGGAAAATGAGGCACCGGTTCTGTGACTTGGCTAATGTCATGCATATCAGTGGCAGAATGAGGAACGGAACTCCTGAGCCCTTCTTCCCAATTTCACGTTGTAGATAGCACTCCTTCTCTTAACATGGTTTTATTTTCTACCAAATTTTAACAAAGGGCAAATTTCTGCCACATTTACGTTCACTGAGTGGTACTTCATTCTGCACTCAGCACATCTTCCAGCTTTCCTCTGCAACCACGAGGCCTAGAGAACTCCTTTAAAAAAAATGGAATCCAGGTTTCTTACCTAATCCAGGTACAGGGATTTTAAAATGGATATCACAAGATTCACAATAAAAGCGAAAGAGTGGGCAACGCTGCTTTAATCCCAAAGAAATTTGCCTAGCAGACCTCCCCACAGTCCTGGGTTTCATGGGGCTGACCTGCTTTTTACTCCCCACACCTCCCATCCCAGCTGAAGAAGAACATTTCCCACAGTAACCATGCTACCTTAGACTTTCAGATGAGCTTCCGTGATGTTCATGGAAAAGGGCAGGGTAAGGGCAGGGGCTTCATGGGGTTTCTCTTTCCTCCAGGCTTGTGCAGCCCCTCTGCATGTTTTTCCCGCAGTGGGAGCTCAAGCTGCAATCCCCAATACAGCCCCAGCAAGGGCATGAGCAGTGCGGACCACCCCACTGCCCACTTAGGTTCGGCCCTGGTGCCCCATCAGCCCCATCAATGAGTTGTGGGGGATGGGGCCAAACCGGAGTGGGCAGCGGGGTGGCCAGGGCTGGTTCTCTTTGCCAATGCTGTGCGGATGGCTGCTGCATCAGTTCCTGAACCAGAGCAGGTGGAGCTTCGCTGTTGTCATCCAGACACTGGGCAGGGAGCTGCCTGCATGGCGGAGCCAGCTGGGAAAGGAGTGGTGGGGAGCCCTGGAGGTGACTCGCTTGGGAGGTTTGGTCCTGCACCCAGTGCATTGCTGCTCTTCTAAACTTGTCAATGTGTGGAATCTTGCTGGGTGATGCACAGGCCTGGACTGAGCCACCAGGCAGCCAGAGGTTTTCCCATTAGTCCTGTCCCCTGGGAAACCCACGGGGCTGGAGCATAAGTGGAGCTCTGAGTCGCTGTCTACTCAGTCTGCCTCCTAGGACTAGACCAGCCCAAGGAAGCAGAGGGTTGATCAGGGGCTCCTGCAGGAGAGCTACTGCTGGGCTGACCTTGCAGTCGCCTCACTGAGGAGAAACATCCAGGAGTCCTCCCGGCCAGGGCCGGCGCTAGGATTTTTGCCACCCCAAGCAGAAACAATTTTGGCCACTCCCCCCACCCCGTTTTTTTCTTACCCCACCCCCGGCCCCGCCTCCGCTCCGCCCCTTCCCCAAATCCCCAGCCCTGCCTCCTCCCCCCAGGCTCTCAAGCCTAGGAGGGAGGGGGAGAAGCGGCGCATGCGCCGCGGCGACTCAGGATCTCCCCCTCCCTCCCAGGCTCTCAAACCTGGGAGGGAGGGAGAGCAGCGGCGCGCGAATCAGCTGTTTCACACGCCGCGGCCGCTTGGGATCTCCCCCTCCCTCCCAGGTTTGAGAGCCTGGGAGGGAGGGCGAGCAGCGGCGCACGAGCGGCAGCAGCGGAGGTGAGCTAGGGCGGCCGGGGCACATTTTTAGGGGCAGCATTCTGGCGCCGGCCAGGCCGCCCCTAAAAATGTGCCGCCCCAAGCACCAGCTTGTTTTGCTGGTGCCTAGAGCCGGCCCTGCTCCCGGCCCTTGCCTTCCATGTTGGGCGTGGGAGAGGAGAGCCTCATGGGACAGACGCTACTGGGCATGTTTGGTGCACCTGCCTTCCTGGGGAACAGGAAGGCTCCTGCAGAGTGAGGAGAAAGCCACGTGGAGAGATATACCTGCAAGACTCAGGATTGGCAAAGCTCCTGTGGCTGACCCTTGCACAGGGGAGGAACCGGACCTCTGGGGAGAAGCCCGGGAGGCTCTGATCATTGCACAGAGCCCAGGATGGGGCTGGGGGAAAGGCCTGGAGAACCTCTGATGGCAGGAAGGAGTCTAGGGAGGTAGCGACAAGGCGTCTGATGGAGCAGACGGTGGCTGCTCGTCCGAGAGTCCCTAGAATGGAACCAGCAGAGAGGAAGGGCCTGGGTTCCCCTACCAGGCACTGGGAAGGTGGTGTGGAAAAAGAACGACTGAAAACCCTGAGGGGAGGCTGTAAGGAGCACAGGCCCGAGAGTTGGGACTAGGGACCAGATGTAAGGACACTGGCTTTTGTGTTGGCCTTTGTTACCCTAGAAGTCTGTGCAGCAGAAAAGATTGCAGAATACCCCAGGGAATGCACAAGGTGAGCAGATGATCCAAAGGGGGAGCCAGTTAGCCAGACTCGCCCCTTCCCTGCATGCTGGGTTGATATTGGTACTGCTGGCTGGGCCTTGCTTTTCCTGGCCTGGCAGTGTTGGGGCCACCCACTAGGCCCTGGAAACAGTGGCTAGCTAGTAGTGCTGTCATGGCACCCTAGGGCTGCCCTCCCTAAGGACTGGGGAGAATTCACAGTGCCCGCTATTGAGGGGGAGAAGTGAGGGAAGCTGCTGACTATAAAAGGGGATATGTGGGTTCCTGGTTTAAAGAGTCAAATTTCCAGGACAGGCTGTTGGAAGAGGGGGCATCTGGTCACTTAAAGGGGCAAGTGCTCATCATTCTTGCATCTGACAAAGTGGGTATTCACCCACGAAAGCTTATGCTCCAATATGTCTGTTAGTCTATAAGGTGCCACGGGACTCTTTGTTGCTTTTCATCATTCTTAGGACACTTCCAAGTAGATGCCCAAGTCTGAGATGTTTAAAGGTGCCTAAGGGAGTTGGACACCCATGTGATTTGAGTGCCTAACTCCCTTAGGCTCGTTTGAAAATCCCAGTCTCAGTGTGTATTTAAGTGCTTGAGTTTTCTTATTATGAAAATGTTGGCTTTCAGAATAAAATATTAGAAGATGCTTTAAAGAAAAATCAATAACTGAAATGCTGTTTCCGCCCCTGCGTGCACGCAAGAATAGATGAGCAATGCCTGACAAGAAAACAAATAGGCTGCTAATTCAGCAGTGAGAAAGATAATTCCCACTGAATTCCTGTTTTCTCCTGCTTATGGAAAGGGACATAATAGCAGAGCAGAACATGGGAGGAATCACAACCTTTTGAATAATGTATCTGCCCACATGAGGGCGCTGCTGCCTCACAGCATAGGAGAAGTGAGCGCTTAGAAGAAGGAAAAGAGAAATAGCAAATGTCTGATTTCATTCCAAGCTTCTGGGTGAAAGATTTGATTTGTAATTCAGTCAAGTCATTCCACTGCTCCGCCTTCACTTCCTATTTCTTAAAACAGCCCCCTTTCCTGGTACGAAATGCCCTGGCATGTGCTCAAAACAAGGCTGGGATTTAGAGCAACTCACGAGGGACAGAAGGGTGCTGCTGTTCCTAATGTACAGAACTAATTGTAAGACCTGGGAGAGGAGAGCAGATGGGAAGGGGCACCCGGGATGTTCAGTGACAGGCCAGGCTCCTCATGAGTTGGCCCGTAGTGGTCAGATTGAAGCCGCTCCCGATGCCTTCACAGAGGTACAGGGGGGCTCCTGAGCCTCTCTCGGTAGATGTAGAGTACGCACATCGGATTATTTCCACTGACGTCGGTGGCTGGCTGCGGCGCTGGGAGTGAATTGCGTCAGATGAAATACGAAGCTGTGCAAGTCTGATATTCTGAGGGAAAACTTGCTGCGTTTTCCACCCCGGGGAAGAAGTCAGATGTTCCCTTTGTTTTCTGATGTGACAGGGCTAAGTAGTTATGAGGAGACTGTGCGTGTAAAGGCCCCGTTTTTTTTCAAAAATAGGCTATGCTGGAGAGTATACCCCACACTGAGCAGGTTCTGGGGAGCTGTAGAACTGAGCTACGATACCTGGTGGCAACTACAGGGCATGTCGGGCTCAATTAAGGAGGAGACCTTGGGTGGCTACTCTAAAAGAAGGGTTTCAGGACAGAAGGGGAAGGAAGCTCAAAGAGAATTGGCCTTGGGATCCTCCCAGCGAAGGAAGAAGTCAAGGGAAGCAGGAAGGAGTCTGAGCAGACCCTGGCTGCTCCCTGTAGGGTTCCTGGACTGGAACCCAGAGTAGGAATGCCTGGATTTCCCTGCCAGCCACTGAGAAAGGGTGTAAACCCCCCTGATTCAAGGGGTAAGGAGTACTGAAAGCCCAGAGACAAGGGGTGTCAAAACCAGTGGGCCCAGAATCAGGACCAAAAACCTGACACAAGGGCATTGGACAATTTGTTGGCAGACTTTGTTACCCCAGAAGTGGGGGGAACGGGACCATAAAGGACTGGGATGGAGGACTGTCACAAGAAGAGGCAGACCATTGCAGGGCTAGAGCAGGTGTAGCAGAAGAGGAGAGTCTGCTACAGCACACCAAGCCATGAGGAGGCGCTCCAGTCAGTGAGTCACTCTTGGACACCGGAGCCTAAAGTGAGGCTTTTAGGCTGGAATTTACAAAATATGGGTCCAAGAGTCTAACTTCAGGCTCTTCTCTCTGAAAATCTTGCCCGCAGTTCTGGGGGCACTCCCTACAGATAACACGTCTCATAACAGAGGGCCCTCGCACTTAGCAATGTCCCCTGGGAAAGGAGGGCTCTTCAGTCCCATTCGTGCAGCATGCCCAAGGCCGTGGGAGAACGCAGCTGAGGTCTAGTGCAGTTCCTGCTCTGAAGGGAAAAGGATCTGGTGGTGGGGACGTGGGTTAGCGATTGGGGGGTGTTGTATGCAGTGTCTCTGAGGTGCAGCACGCAGACCCAACCCCGAGGGAGGGGCACAGGGCTAAAGTGGCTTCTGTGCTTTTTTTCCAGGGGTTCCTGTCACAACTTGGGTAGCAGTGGGGCCTAACTTACAACACTGCCCCGAATCTCCACCGGGCATCCCAGCCTCTCTCCACCCTCACATGCCCTTCCTTACCCTGACACGCCCTGGAAAGTGGGGCTTGGTCCTGTGCAAGGCCACTAGGGAAGCCAAACGCAATGCTAGTGCTGGGGAAATTCTCTCCTGATGACCAAAGAGTCCTTTCTGGTCCCTGTACATTGCCACAACAGCACCAAGGGCATGGAGGGGTAGAATCCCCACCAATATCTTGCAGCTCCCCCACCATTTAAATTCCTTAGCAGTTCTTCTAACTGCAGCTACTATCATCTGGAATACAGGCCTGGGTCGAAGAGCTCAATCTTTATACTGTGGGGGCTTCCATTTGTCACCTGAAGACCTAGAAACCCCATTAACAGCCTTTGAAAACATTTGGCCTGTCAGCATCAGCTGGTGTTCCCCAGTGGGGACCTGGCAGGGCAAGTGTCTTTGGTCTTGTCTGATCCTGCGTCTCCACACAAACTGGCTGAAAAGCTGAGGTGCTCTTATGCAAAAAAGAAGATCCTTTATTTTTGTTGGACGTTAAACATTTTTCAACCCACCCTAGTCTCCACCTTAGTGTCACTGCCATTCAGCTGATCTCTGTCCCAGGGTGAGCTGCTCTTTAAGGGTGGCAGAGGGGTTCAGCTGCCCCTGTGCCAGACATAACTTGCCTTCCCAGGTAAAGGAGATCGGTGACTGAAGATAGGTCTGCTGGGAAAATTAGCTTGAACCACAGGCTGCTGAAGAGAACTGAACAGAGATTCAGGGAGAGGAGGCCTGTGGGTTGGTGCTCTATACGGGTGGGAGAACTGCAGGGAGTCTACTTTAGGAGATCAAGGGGAGGACATTGGAAGTAGGAAGACCTTCCAGTTGGGTGGGAGACCTGACTAGGGATATCTGTTGTGTAGACAGCAGCAGAATCCTCCTGAGGCAGTGGCCTTAGGATGGGCCAGGTGGCAGGGCCTGGGTTACCAGTTCTGATGGATGTTGAACTGCGTGTGTGCATGTGACCAATAAACACATCTCTGGGAAAGGGGAAGAAAAAACGGAGACTGGTGGAAGCTTCGTTGGTGCACTGGCTACTGAGGAGGCCCACTGATTTACGTGGGAGTGAGGAAACAGAGGCAGAGGTAGGGTCTGATGCTGAGTGAGGAGGGTCCTTGCTACAGTGTGCCTGGAGCTGTGCAGCTCTTTTGCATTGGGTGACCAGACAGCAAGTGTGAAAAATTGGGATGGGGGGGGGGTAATAGGAGCCTACATAAGAAAAAGACCCAAAAATCAGGACTGTCCCTATAAAATCGGGACATCTGGTCACCCTACTTTTGCAAGAACTTCCAAAAAGAGCACAGAGCTCTGCAGAGCTGTCCCAAGCCCTGAGAAGCCGGGTTGGGAGTATTGCTTGCAATCCACTGCAATATCCAGGAATGTAGTAATCAACAACTCTGCTACTTTCTTTGAAAATTGGATTCCTGGAACCACTTACTATGCAATCAATGACCCTCTTCAACTTGAAACGGTTTACAGTATACCAAGCAGCAAATGGTCTAATACTCTGGAGACTGGATTAACTATTAATTACAAGACTTGTCAATTCTGGGGTCAAAGATGGGATACTGCTTTTGAGAAGCAGCCAAAGCAAATGGGAATGATCCAACGTGAAGATCTGTAGGTACTTTAATCGCCCTCATTCTGGACCTTGCATCAATGCAAGGAGATGCGAAGCAATGAATATTTCAGTCAATGAGTGAATGTTACTGCATCTGAAGGCAGTGTTACAGAAAGCAGCATTGCTTAAATTGCAGGGCCTTCACTCACTGGCATCTCTAAATGGAACTCAATTAATGGATCATTGCTGGGTGGTGCCTTAGGCAAAATAAATACATTTGCCAACTGTAGTACATGCGACAAGACGCCAGATATCGGAGTTAGACTCTCAGAAGAGAATGCAGGACAATTAACTCACTCATTATGGGTGAGATTGTGAACCCAAGGGGATTACTTGTATGAGCAACTGCTCACCGGTATGAGTAAGAGGGCCTAATTTTGAGTTTACCTGTTCTGTGTGGGCGAACTGGAGAATTTCTTCATGTACCGTAGTGGATTAGAAAAAGGAATGTTAGGAGATAAACCTGGAAATGTACAGGATGCTAATTTGTTAGAAATTCCCCCATCTACCAGTAAAACTGCATCCCCTGATAAAAACAACCATCTGTGGGGAACTTTTCCTGGGTTGTTCATGGCCTATTTCCATAGCATCCCTTGCTGTTATTGTGATCCTGAAAGGTGCTAAAACAAAAGTTACTGATGAAAGTGTGGAAGGTATCTTTGAGGTATATAACAGCAGTAAAGAGCCACATTCTGATCTTATTCACTCTAGTGAAAATCCAGAGTAACTCCAATGATTTCAATGGATTAACTCCAGATTTATACTGGTGCAACTAACAGAATTTGGCCACATGACCTAATTTAAGTTTTGTGTCAGCAACTCCAGAAAGTTAGCCATTAACCTTTGCAAATGCCTTGTACCTTGATGGTTTTTGCTTCTGTGAACGATTGTCTAAAGATGTGGAAGACATTCTTTCAGGAGGTTTTTATTTGGGGGGGGGAGGCGGTGCTGATACTTAGGCTCCAGCTCCACAACTGGTATAATTCAATGCAGCTCCCGTAACTTCAATGAAGTGATACTGATTTTTACCAGTTGAGGATCTGTCCTTTAGTTTTTTGGTCACCTGGTGGGTCAGGTGACCCTGATTACAGGTGGCTAGAGCTGATCAAAAGATGGAGGTTCTGTCCTGTGCAAAATTTCAATATTTCAACACTTGTTTTCATTCTGCATCAGGATGAGCAATGAAAACATCAACTTTTGGCAGAACAATTTAGAAATGTCAATGTTTTATTTTGACATTTGCAATTGAAAGCAAATGTTTTTGACATTACTGAAAGGAAACACTTTAGTTTCAACTCCATTCATATTAATCGCTGCATCCTCCTGAGCTACTGCAATGTTTAATCAGAGTTGGAGTTCGAGGTCCCTCATAACCCCATTCTCCCTTCTGCCTTTTGCTCCCTGGTAGACTACACTTCCCATGATGCATGGGAGTCAGTGCCTGTGGCTGAACCACTGCAGTGTCTCATGGGACTTTTGGGTTGACACACTGAAAGAAAACACTTTTAATTTTTCTCAAGGAAAATTCCACCCAAATCAATGTATTCCCATGGGATACTTCAGTTAGAAAACATGTCTAGTTGGCAGCCGGTTTCAAGCAGAGTGCCTCAAGGGTCGGTCCTGGGGGCGGTTTTGTTTAATATCTTTATTAATGATCTGGAGGATGGTGTGGACTGCACTCTCAGCAAGTTTGCAGATGACACTAAACTAGGAGGCGTGGTAGATACACTAGAGGGTAGGGATCGGATACAGAGGGACCTAGACAAATTAGAGGATTGGGCCAAAAAAAACCTGATGAGGTTCAACAAGGATAAGTGCAGAGTCCTGCACTTAGGACGGAAGAATCCCATGCACTGCTACAGACTAGGGACCGAATGGCTAGGTAGCAGTTCTGCAGAAAAGGACCTAGGGGTCACAGTGGACGAGAAGCTGGATATGAGTCAACAGTGTGCTCTTGTTGCCAAGAAGGCTAACGGCATTTTGGGCTGTATAAGTAGGGGCATTGCCAGCAGATCGAGGAACGTGATCGTTCCCCTTTATTCGACATTGGTGAGGCCTCATCTGGAATACTGTGTCCAGTTTTGGGCCCCACACTACAAGAAGGATGTGGAAAAATTGGAAAGAGTCCAGCGGAGGGGAACAAAAATGATTAGGGGGCTGGAGCACATGACTTATGAGGAGAGGCTGAGGGAACTGGGATTGTTTAGTCTCCAGAAGAGAAGAATGAGGGGGGATTTGATAGCAGCCTTCAACTACCTGAAGGGGGGTTCCAAAGAGGATGGAGCTCGGCTGTTCTCAGTGGTGGCAGATGACAGAACAAGGAGCAATGGTCTCAAGTTGCAGTGGGGGAGGTCCAGGTTAGATATTAGGAAACACTGTTTCACTAGGAGGGTGGTGAAGCACTGGAATGCGTTACCTAGGGAGGTGGTGGAGTCTCCTTCCTTGGAGGTTTTTAAGGCCCGGCTTGACAAAGCCCTGGCTGGGATGATTTAGTTGGGAATTGGTCCTGCTTTGAGCAGGGGGTTGGACTAGATGACCTCTTGAGGTCCCTTCCAACCCTGATATTCTATGATTCTATGATTCTATGAACAGGGTTTGTCAAAATTGGAAAATCTTATTACAAACTTTTGAACCAGCCTCCTGATGAATATTTTAGTGTGACCCACAAAAGACTGCAGAACAAAAATTCCAAAGAAATCTCTTCTTTAAAGCAGACAAAGGGTAAAATGGCCAGTTGTGAAATATAGTTTAAAGATATGCCACAGAACACTGAGCAATTTTTTTCCAGTTCAGCTTCTTTGCCTTCCTCAGCAAGTTTCTCCTGGAAAAGAAGAGTTGAAGGGGAAGAACAAAAAAAGGGGGAACGGCAGAAATCACCATAGATCAAAAGATGTCATCAATGATGGGTACTTATGCAACATTAAAGCGGCATTAAAAGTAGCACAAGAACGGATGTTTATGGTTCTCTGGTTTTCTGCGTGAAACATTAGTGCATTATGGATCAGTGAGGCTAGTACAATTGAAGAGGCAAAACAAAAAGATGAAGCGTGGAGACCAGTGAGCATGAAAAAAGGAAAACAACAGAATGATCCATGCCAAGCTAATTAAAAGAAAAATCACTCTGTTTCTTGCACTCGTTCTTCCAGTACATTAGTTGTTGCTGTTAATGCAATCCATCAACGTGACAGGATGCTCCGCATCTTCTTGAGAACAAATCGAATCAAATGGCAAAACAAAAGTCATGGTTAAGCTACATATCCAGGAGTGGTGTTTGCCTTTGAAACGGGACTTATAAGGATTACTCGATGGTGCAGCAGATTGGCAAAGTGATCAAGTTGGCATGCAATTGTCAGTTTATTTGATAGTTTAACATGATTTGCTTCTGTGGCATGTTGATATTAATTCACTGTAATTTGTTTTTATGTTAAGAGTGGAGCTGGGCAAATAACTGAATATTCAGTTTCCTGGCAGTTCTGAAGAATCAAAAAAAAATGTGGTTTGGATTTTTTGGCAAATAGGAAAAAGTCTGAAATGTTGGTTTGGGTGAAATGAAACATTTTGTGTTGATTTCAGGCATTCTACTCTCCTTTACAAAAGCCAGGGGGAGGGAGGGTTAGTTTTAACAAAACTGGTGGGGATGTCTCCTTTGATTCCCAACTGCCCAGTAGCTTGGGCACTCATCTGGGAGGAGGAGAAACTCGGTTCAAATTGCTGCTCTGGAGCAGGGACTGGAACCCAGATCTCCCGCTCTCAGATGTGGAAGTAAGGGGGATGCCACCGCCTCCTGTTGTGTGAACGGAGCAAAGTCATCAGTGAATCTAGCCCAGAAAAGACCTTTTTGGGGCCAAAACCATTTGACAAACTGTTGTCAAATTCACAAATAGTTCTGGTCAATCCCGAACTGATTTTTTGGGGGGAGGAGGGCAAAGAAGCTATTCATTGGAAAAGTGTCACCCAGTTCTAGTTAGGAGTGAACTTGTGAGATGTGATCTATGAATTTATGTAACTGTTAAATGTTAGGGATTTAATTCATACTGTACATACACGTTAAACTGTTTGCTGAATGCTTCTTGATATCAGGGTTCTCAAGAAATGAACACATACAGATAGCTAACAAATGACACCTATTTGTCATCCAAACAACCTAATCACCTATTTATACCTAACTGAAAGGTTGTATGTAGGCAGCAGTGACTTAATTGAACATCTTATTTTAAAGTAAACAACTATTAAGGTACTGTACAAGTCTTCTTAAATAGACAATCCAGCCCCAAAGTTTTGATTCCAGGCTACAATCACAGATCCAGTATTCTCTGCTTACATGGTGTCAAGGCTGATTCCCCACTTTGAACCTTAGGGTACAAATGTAGGGGCCTGCATAAAAACTTCTAAGCTTATCTACCAGCTTAGCTTTGGTCCGCTGCCACCATCACAAGAATTCCCTCCCTGGGAAGCCTTGAGAAACCTTTCACCAATTCCCTGGTGAACACAGATCCAAACCCCCTTGGATCTTAAAACAAGGAGAAGTTAACCATCCCCCCTCCTTCCTTCCACCCTCCTTTCACCAACTCCTGGTGAATACAGATCCAAACCCCCTTGGATCTTAAAACAAGGAGAAATCAATCTGGTTCTTAAAAAAGAAGGCTTTTAATTAAAGAAAAAGGTAAAAATCATCTCTGTAAAATCAGTATGGAGAATAACTTTACAGGGTAATCAAACTTAAAGAACTCAGAGGACCCCCCTCTGTCTTAGGTTCAAAGTACAGCAAACAAAGATACACACTCTGGTAAAAAGGTACATTTACAATTTGAAAAAACAAAGTAAATCTAAGACGCCTTGCTGTCTTTTTACTTACTAGTTTGAAATAGGAGAGACTTGTTTAGAAAGATGGGGAGAACCTGGATTGATGTCTGGTCCCTCTCAGTCCCAAGAGCGAACCACCCCTTAAAACAAAGAGCACACACAAAAGCCTTTCCCCCCCCAAGATTTGAAAGTATCTTGTCTCCTTATTGGTCCTTGGGTCAGGTGTCAGCCAGGTTACCCGAGCTTCTTAACCCTTTACAGGTAAAAGGATTTGGAGTCTCTGTACACAGAGAGCTGTTACCCTTCCCTTCATAGTTATGACACATGGTGATCTGTCCCATTGACTACAAAGGAAGAACACCGTTGAAATATGTCATGCAAATGGGAGAAGAAAGTTTTGCCCACTTATCTTTAGGACTTTTGAGTGTTTCCAACTTAATGCAATTATTTGTGTTTTGCAACATTATGTCCCAGAGAAGGAGGCAACAGTGACTGAAAGGAAATATAATCCTAGTGTTTGCCATTGAAATATTTGACTTAAATAAAAAACAGTTCTGTTACATCAAGAGCAATAGCTTGTGGTTAAACTCATTGATTGTGTGTGGATATATTTTAGATCAGTGGATATTAGCATACTTGATAAATAATGCAGTTAATTGTCTAATTATTACAAAATCAAGTTAGGAATTTGGGAAGCATTACAAGTAGCAAAGAGATGACTGTAAGGCAGAAGAAAAGGGAAAGAAGTGGAAATCAATTAAAAACACATCTTTCTAAATTGGACTGCATGACTTTGAAGTCAGTGAAGAGAGTTAGGCAATTTCTATCATATATTACTAGCGGTTGGATGAAACTTCTCCGCCATTCAGACTCATGATAGCTTTGACCCAGATCCTGCAAAGGCTTCAGCACATGGTTAAATTTATGCTACGTGAGTTAGTTTCTTTGAAGTCAGTGGGACCACTCAACGCATAAACTTAAGCACATGCATAAGTATAGCTGGTTGAAAATTGTTTTTTGTGTACAACGACTTTTTAACCAGAAGAGAATTTTCCATTAACATCTTACTTTTTGGTGTGGGGTTTTTTTTTTTTTTTGGAATGAAAACCCAAACCTATCTGGGTTTTGGCTTTAAAAAAATCCATGTTTTTGTTTTATAAAAACCAGAACTTTTTACTAAAACCTGACAATTATTCCTAAAATTGGTTTGTCCTCAAAAATGAAGCTTCTAGGAAACTTAGATTTTAAAACTGTTTCAAAAATGTCTATAAATAATAATGGGGGTCTTTTGAGCAGGTGTGTGTGGGGTCTTTACAGGATCTCGGTGTTTGGTAGCAGTGAGCAAAGATTAAGAGGAGGACCAAACCGTCCTCTGAATGTTGGGATTATCTGGGCACAGCAAAGAGGGTATTCAACTGGGAACTGCTTCCAGCCCCCTGGCTTTGAGGCCAGTCTCATGCTACCCGCAGGGGATTTGGGGCAGACCTTAAGCACGATGGCTCCAGAGGTCTCCGGTGATTGCTCCAGGTTCTTGCTCATGGTTACGGCAAACGTTTTGTATCCTCCACTGCTCTGCTTACCCACACAAGGGACCATCTAGCCTTCATAGTTCTAGGAAACCCTCTCTGCTAGTTCTCCCCCAGGACCCGATCCAAGACCTTCTGAATGGGAATCTCTCCATTGACTTTATTGACCTTTGGATTGGGCCCATGTTGAGTATAACTAAGCCAATCCACCCTCCTATGATGCTGGGTGAAACACCACACTTCCATCGTTAATAGCCGCGAGAGGACAAGGAGTTGATCAGAACTGTGTGGGTGCCATGGGGCTGTTTAACAATTACTGCCAGATCATCCCAAAGGGAGAGTGGGTGAGTCAGGAAATCGAGACTGTGATTTGTGTTGGAAGAGAAGGCTGGGACTACGCTGCATGCCTATCATGCCATAACGATGCAATTAACTTGTGTCCCCCTTGTAGCAATGTGAAACGTGTTGCTTGTAAAATTAAGATTGACAAATTTTGCAAATTGAGGGGGCAGGGGAGGAATGGGGGTTGGGCCGCAATCCACATTCTGGAGTTCCAACGTTTGCTTTTTAAAGAGAAAACAAAATCCAGCTGGTGCAAGGCCGGGGTTGTGAGTCAGAGGGGAAATTGCACCTGCTACGAAATGCTGGATGGCATGCCAATCACTGGTGTGCCACCCCTCCTTTTAGTGTGTCATGTGCACCCCTTCAGGAGTAGTGCTACGAGGCGCTGCAACTCAGAGACCCCTCCGAGGCTCAGTTCCTCCTCTCCTTCCTTCTCTGGTGGTGGAAGATGGCCCTATGACACTGGTGGCCTCCAATATTAAATTGCAACTCTTCCTCCGTGCCAGATCAGCCTGCCCTAGCCAGCAAGTGTCTGTGTGTGGTGGGGGGAGTAGAGCTAAGGCTCTACTCATTTTCCGCCCCACCCACCAGCTCCAGGAGGACATAAGTAAATAGCACCTTTTACTCCTCCGCACTCAGAGCCAAGTTCTGAGTAGCCCGTTCTGGGGCATCAGGGGTTTGCTTATTCCCTTGCCTGGGCATGTAGTCCAACTCATCACCTAGTGCCTAATATTTAACCCATCCCTCGTATTTACTTGCAACTTGCCCATATCACCCTGTCTCCACAAAAACAACAAGGAGTCCGGTGGCACCTTAAAGACTAACAGATTTATTTGGGCATAAGCTTTCGTGGGTAAAA
>NW_020699061.1:0-6271 GCF_002925995.2 Terrapene triunguis
GTGGGGCGACCATGAGCCACCAGTGGGAGGCGGCCATGGGGCAGGCAAGGGGACCCCAGGACGGCTCAGGTGGGTGCAGCAGAGATGCTGTCGGGACAGCTCCGCTGGAAAGCCGTGTGCAGCATCGGGCGCCCCCAGAACACAGAAATGTGGGGCAGGAAGGGACCTCGACGGGTCACTGCGCCCAGCCCCTGGCCAGGCAAACCTGGGCCAGCCTTGACAGCTGTTTGTCCAACCTGTTCTTAGACACCTCCAGTGCGGGGGACTCCCCAACCTCCCTCAGCCTGTTCCAGGCCGAGCTCCCCCCCTTACGGTTAGACACTGGTTCCTAATATTCAACCTAAATCTCCCTGGCTGTGGACGGAGCCCATCACTGCCTGTCCTGCCTCCAGCAAACACGGAGAATAACTGATCCCTGTGACGAACAGGGAATTTTCTGTAGCATCTGTAGGAGTCTCACGCCTGCCTCGGTTTCCCCTATACTTTGCACGGCTACCCAGTGCCAGGGGAGGACTAAGTTTGCTCTCAGGGCAGCCTAAGACACGGGGTATGCGCATCACCGCCCTGGCTGGTGGAACGAACAGTCATTAACGAACTGGCTGAAACCGCCCCAGATCAGCAGTGGGGCCAGAGAGCCGATGGCAGCGCTCCTGACTCCTGGCCCCACGCTCTCAGCGGGAAGCTGGGCACAGACCCCGGCTGGGGAACCAGGGGCTGGGAGGGGTGAGGTGGACGCTGGGGGCTCTCACCCGGGAACAGACTCAGGAAGGAAGTCAGAGAGCGAGTGAGCGAGACAGAGCCTGCCCCGAGGGGCTCCCCACAGCCTGGCGGGGCTCTGGGCTGAGCAGAACAGACTGGGCTGTAACCTGCACCCCTCTGCGCTACCCTAAGGGCTCCCTGTGCCGTGCCCAGCTAACACACCCGACTGCGTGCCAGCGCTGTGGAGCTGTCCCTGCCATGCTGGGCGAGGGGCACCGTCCCGGCAGCGTGGGCACGTCTCTGCCAGGGTCTGGCTCAGCGGGACTCGCTGGGCAGAGCTCACGGGGGAAGCAGGAGGCTGAGCCCAGAGGTTCAGTCCAAGGCGGTGAGGCCGCGTGGCCGAGCCTGGCGGGAGGGAGACCCCAGGGGGTCTGGCACATGGACGGGATTTCCCATGGCTCCGATACCAGCCCTCGCTAGAGCTGACCCCTCTGGCTGCTCGGGTCTAAACTCACCCGGGTTTTAACCTTCCTCGGGTCAGGGTTTCGGACCCCGGCTCTGGACTCTCCCCTTTGTCCCCACTTGGCTAACGCCCGGTGCCCAGAGCTGCCCCCGGCATTCCAGCTGGGCCTGCCCAGCGCGCGTGGGACAGCTCCCGCCGTGTCTCACATACAGCGCTGCTGCTCACACCCCCAGCCGAGAGCCGCCTGTCCCACAACCGCGGCCCGTCCGCGCCTGCCCCGCTCTGCCCACAGACCCTGCCCCGCAGTGCGGCCCCAGCCAGCGAGGCCCCAGTTTGCACCTGTGCCAAGAGAAGCCCCCTGCCCCTCACTCACCGATGATGTCGGCCACGCCCAGGCCCAGGCCCTGGGGGGTGCTGCCGGGGGGCAGCTCTGTGTCTCGCAGCAGCAGCAGGATCTGCTCCGGCCGGACCTGCAGCCTCCCGGCCATGTGCTCCACCACCGCCTGCAGGGGCTGTGACTGCGCCGGGGAAGGGGACAGTCAGGGAGGGACAGGGGGACAGCCCGGCTCAGCCTGGCAGCCTGCTGGGCTGTTCGGGGCCAGCGTGAGCCAGGCAGCAGGGCTGGCACGGCAGGTGCCAATCGCCTGGTACATTCACTCCCGAGTGACTCCAGCTGGGCCCATACAGTCCCTGAGCCATTTCCGAGAGATCCAGTGTCGGGCAGTTCCGCCGCCCCCTGTAATCAGTCTTAATCCCACCCCGTCCTCCCACCTCTACACTGGGACTGGGGGGGAGTGAACCAGCCCCTTGACACCCTTCCTCCACCTGGCCGCTGTCCTGCCCCCTATCCTGCCCCGGCACCTTCCATGCCCTACCCACACCCGCCTGAGCGGTGCGCTCTGTGATCTGCGCTCTGCCTTCCCCGAGATCCTCCGCCCCGCAAGGGCATGGCCGGGGTCTGCACGCTGGGGCAGGGGCTAGCTCAGAGCCCGGCTGTGGGGGCAGGGTTGCAGATACAGTGTCTGCGGGGGGGAAAGGTTGTGGGGCTGGGCGGTGGCATGGGGGATATATACGGCCTGCACAGGGGCCTGGCACACGTTGAGGGGATGGGGGGCTCACTCTCCAGCCACATGGGGATGTGGAAAAGCGGAGAGGTGGGGGTGCAGGGGGTGGGGGGGGGTCACTCACCGTCTCCATGGCGACGCGGTGGATCTCGGCCCGGCACCGCACTTTGAGCTGCAGCTGCCGGGGCGCAGGGGATGGGGGCGGCTCCACCAGGATCACGTCGTCCTCGGGCGGCTCCTCCCGCAGGCTTCGCTGGGCAGCCGAGAGCCACGTGCTGAGACCCCGCAGCTGGCGCGCCACCTCCCTGGGGTGCAGGGCCGTTAGAGCCCCCACAGATCCCTGTGCCCCACAGACACCCACCCACACACCTTCCTGGGGGGCAGGGCCGTTAGAGCCCCACAGATCCCTGTGCCCCAGACACCCCCCCACACCTCCCTGGGGGGCAGGGCCATTAGAGCCCCCACAGATCCCTGTGCCCCACAGACCCCCCCCCCCCACACACACCTCCCTGGGGGCAGGGGCCATCAGACCCCACAGATCCCTGTGCCCCACAGACTCCCCCACACACACCCCCCTCCCTGGGGTCAGGGACCATCAGACCCCTGACAGACTCCCCCCATTCCCCACCTCCAGAGACTCCCCAGGCAGATCCCCCCCAGAGACCCTCCCCGCTCTCTACAAGGGAGGTGCCCCCCAGAGAACCTGTCCCTCAATTCCCCAACTCCTGACAGGGCAGAGATTCCAGCAGAGACCCCCACACCCAGCCTAAACACCCCCCCACACATCTGGGCAGCTACTCACCGTCGGGTCCGGCCCCTCTGCCTGCGTGTGGGCTGTGGTGGGGGAGGGGGAGAGGGGGACTCGTCCCGGACCCTGAGAGAGAGAGAGAGAGAGAGAGAGAGAGAGTGAGCAAGCAAGCGCGCAGGGGGTGAGATGGGGGCTGTTGTGAAGGGGGCCTGGGAAGCTGTGCCCCATAAGTGACCCCCCCCCCCCCAGGGGACAGACCCCAAAGCCAGAGGCCACAGAGCCTGAGCCATGCCCCCATCTCCCCTTTACAGCCCTACCCCCATATACTTCCATGGTAACCCTGCCCCCACCCCCCATTAGAGCCCTCCCCCCATATATCCCCATGGTAACCCTGCCCCCACCCCGATCCCCGCACCCCTCGTTAGAGCCCTGTCCCCTCCCCCCATACACCCCCCACGGTAACCGTGCCGCAGTCCCCCCCACCTACGTTCTCGCTGCCCCCTGCTGCTGCGGCTCCTCCTCCGGCCAGTCAGTGCAGGGGCCCTGGGGGAGGCGTGGGGCGTGAGGCCGCTCCGGCCGGGGGGGCGTGACAGGGCCAATCTCATTGACGTCCAGATCCGCCCCTGGGGGGGAGGGGAGACAGCAGCTGTGACGGCCAGGCAGGGGGCACCTCTCCCCACAGCTGCCCCCCAAAGACAATAAACCCCCATCCAGTGCATGTACCCCAACCCCCCCAAACAACTCCCCTGACGCCGCAACGGGCACATCTCCCCCCACATCCAGCACACAGCCACACATTAACGGAACTGGCTCCTGATATTGCAAGCCCAACACCAAGGATTTTAATGACTCTGTAAACTCGGGGGTCGTACCCTATGACTGGAGAGCTGCTAATATAGCTCTTGTTTTTAAGAAAGGGGAAAAACGTGATCCGGGAAACTCCAGGCCTGTTAGTTTGACCTCAATTGTACACAAGGACTTGGAACCAATTTTGAAAGAGGAAGTTGTTAAGGACATGGGGTGAACAGTAACTGGGATAAACTACAACAGGGTTTTACAAAAGGTGGATCCTGCCAGACCACCCTGAGCTCCTTCTTTGAGAAGAGAGCTGATGTTTTAGACAAAGGAAGTGCAGTGGATCCAATCTACCCGGATGTCCGGAAGGCTTTGGATCCAGTTCCACATGGGAAACTATTCGTTACATTGGAGAAGAGGGGGATTGATAGGAGAACTGAAAGGTGGGTAAGAACTGGTTAAAGGGGAGACTGCAACCAGTCCTATTGAAAGGTGACCTGTCAGGCTGAAGGGAGGTTACTAGTGGAATTCCTCAAGGATCGGTCTTGGGACCAACCTTATTTAACATCTTGATTACACCTGTCGATTAATTGCAGTTAACTCACGCAATTAACTCAAAAAATGTAATCGCGATTAATCACAGTTTTAATCGCACTGTTAAACAATAGAATACCAATTGAAATTTATTAAATATTTTGGATGGTTTTCTACATTTTCCTATATATTGTATTCTGTATTGTAATTGAAATCAAAGTGTATAGTTTTTTTTATAAATGTTTGCACTGTAAAAATGACAGACAAAAGAAAGAGTATTTTTCAGTTCACCTCATACAAGTCCTGTAGTGCAATCTCTTTGTCGTGAAAGTGCAACTTAAACAAATGTAGATGGTTATACAACTGCATTCAAAAAACCAAAACACCGTAAAACTTCAGAGCCTACAGGTCCATTCAGTCCTCCTCCTTGTTCAGCCAATCGCTAAATATAAACAAACTTGTTTCTCTTCGTTTACAGGAGATGCTGCTGCCTGCTTCTTATTTACAATGGCACCAGAAAGTGAGAACAGGCGTTCGCATGGCACTTTTGGAGCCGGCTTGCAAGGTATTTACATATAGGTATTTTTTAATTGTGATTAATTTTTTTAATCGCCTGACAGCCCTCGTTTTTATTACTGAGCTTGGCACAAAAAGTGGGTGCACGCTAATAAAATGTGGGGATGACACAAAGTGGGGAGGCGTTGCCAATATGGAGAAGGACCGGAATATCCTACAAGAAGATCTGGATGATTTTGTAATCTTGAGTAATAGAAATGGGATGATATTTAACAGTGCAAAGTGCACTGAGGGACCAACAACAAGAATTCTTGCTCTAAGCTGGGGACTTCTCAGTTGCAAGTGACAGAGGAGGAGAAAGACCTCGGTGTATTGGCTGATCACAGGCTGACTAGGAGCCGCCAATGTGAGGTGGCCATGAAAAAGGATAACACAGCCCTGGGGTGCATCAGGCGAGGTATTTCCAGTGGAGAAAGGGATGTGTCAGTACCATTATACGAGGCACTGGTGAGACCCATCTGGAGTACTGTATGAGAACAGCCAGACTGGGTCAGACCAAAGGTCCATCTAGCCCAGTATCCTGTCTTCTGACAGCGGCCAATGCCAGGTGTCCCAGAGGGAATGAACAGAACAGGGAATCAAGTGATCCATCCCGTCGCCCATTCCCAGCTTCTGGCAAAGATGTTCTGGTCTCTCATTTGTAAGGAAGATGAATTCAAACTGGAACAGGTGCAGAGAAGAGCTGCTAGGATGATCCGAGGAATGGAAAACTTCCCTCACGAGAGGGGACTCAAAGAGCTTGGCCTGTTTAGCCTGACCAGACGCAGGCTGAGGGGAGATAGGATCACCCTGTACAAATACATCAGAGGGATACATACCAGACAGGGAGGGGAGTTATTTAAGTTAAGCGCCAATGTGGACCCAGAACATATGGCTATAAACTGGCCATTAACAAGTTTAGGCTTGAAATTAGAGGAAGATTTCTAACCATCAGAGGAGTGAACTTCTGGAGCAGCCTCCCAAGGGGAGCAGTGGGGCAAACCCCCTAACTGGCTTCACGACTGAGCTTGATAAGTGTATGGAGGGGCTGGTATGACAGGACTGCCTACAATGGCATGCGACTGCCCGTAGCAAAAATCTCCAGCGGCCAGAGACGGGACACTAGATGGGGCGGTTCTGAGTCACTACAGAGAATTCTTTCCCGGGTACCTGCCTGGTGGGTCTTGCCCACACGCTCAGGGCTAACTGATCGCTGTATTTGGGGTTGGGAAGGAATTTTTCCCCGAGGTCAGACTGGCCGAGACCCTGGGGGGGGGGGGGGGTTCACTTTCCTCTGCAGCGTAGGACACGGGTCACTCGCAGTCTAGAACTAGTGTCAGTGGTGGAGTCTCTGTAACTTGGTGTCTTTAACCCACGATGTGAGGACGTCAGTGACTCAGCCGGAGGTTCGGG
>NW_020699062.1:0-30713 GCF_002925995.2 Terrapene triunguis
CAACCCCCAAAGTCTCTGCCCCTGGTCAGTGCAGCCCCAGAGTAAAGTGGGGGGGGCACACAGGGTGTTAAGGGGCACCTTACGTGATCCGAGGCTGGCCAGCCGTCTGTTTCTCCGTGGGGGTTCCGCCGCAGCCTTTACCACGAGCCAGTCCACTTTCCTGCCATCCCACGAACTGCTCCGCTCTACAAGCTGCTCCGCTCCACTCACCGACCCGTGAGCCGTTCCAGCCGTCCCCACAAACAGCTCCGCTCGCCGTTCCTTGGGCCACTCCAACCGGCCCCGCAAGGCTCCACGCTGCTCACTGCTCCTCCAGTCGTCCCCACAAATTGCTCCACCAGCTGCTGAGCAATATAGCTTCAGGCTCCCCCACTAGTTAACATAGCCTCAGTGAGCTCAGCTCTTAATAACATCAGCTCTTTTGTGATTTCAGCTCTTAGCGATTTCAGCTCATAGTATAGTAGGGGAGCCCCAGTGCTGGTGCACCATTGGCCCAAAGTGAATTCAGCTCAGCAACCTGTAACTAGACTCCTAAGGGAATCAAAGTTAGCTCTGACATTCCACAGTGGAGAGAGGAGGTGGTGCAATTGGTGTTTCAGTCCCTCAGAGGGAGCCCATACCATCAGGTGCAAATACCTGTCCCCATCCTCTCTCAATTCACTGGGTTTTGTAACCCATGCCCCTTGTCAAGCAAGTGCTACTTAGGTAATGGTGAAGGACTCACTCAGTCCTTCTGTCATACAACAGTTCCACTGGCCTTGATTCACAGAATCAGGGTAACAAAACTTTATTCTTCCTGCCCCAATAATAGAGAAACTGGGGATCCCACACCAGCCAAAGTAACCACTTTCAGTTGCTGTGTTTCCTGCCAGGCGAGTGGGTGTGCCTATGCAAACAAGATCAGCCCCTGGAGTTCTTTTCCACACTCGCCATAATTCACCACCAGATGTCAGGGTAGAGCTCATCCTGACTCTGCTTACATCTAGAATGAAACAAAGGAGCAAAGGTGGAACCTGCCCCCCTCAGCGCAGCGCTAGGCTCCCCTCTCGTGGGGGCTGGCCGCAGGTAGAGGGCACGAGCCCGCTACAGCCTCAATTAGCAAACCTGGCACCTTCAGCCCAGGCGGCAGGTGCTTCAGCTGTTAGATCCCAACTCGCAGGTCTGTCCCTGCTTCCAGGGACCCACCCCGGGGATTACGGCATCAGGCCTCCACGGTTCTGTTTCTCAGAGCCTGGGGAGAATTGACAGCTGCCCCATCCAGCACTCCCCAAGTTGGACCGATCCTCCCGCCACCTCTACTGAGAAATGTAGGGTTACCATACGTTGGGGTTTTCCCAGACACAACCTCTTTTTAGATCCTCCACCCTCCCTCCGGGTGGATTTTTCAAATAAGAGGAAATATCCGGAGTTTCTCCCTGTGGTGCAGATGTTTCAGCTCAGAAACAGCCGTCTCTGCACCCCGATTGTTCCCTCCCCTGCAGCCGCAGCTGTCAGATCCTGCCTGCCCTGCCCGGCCGCCAAGTGCCTCTCATCTGGGCCCTGCCCCACCATGGGGCCTCAGAGCCTGGCCAGGAGGGGTGACAGAGCCAGGGGAGGGGGAGAGATCCCCCAGGGAGGCTCTGACTGACAGGCTGGTGCTGCGTCCTAGACCTGCACCAGCCCCCCTGCCGCCATGACAGGGAGTGCAACACTGCCCCTCATCTCGAGTGTGAGACCACAGGTACCCTGCCAGCACCCCCCAAACCCCCCCTGAAATACTCCCTCAGCACCCCCTGAAACACCCTCTCCAGCACCCCCTCCCCCCGTCCTCTATTTGGGAACTTGAAATATGGTAACCCTAGAAACAATGGATCCACCATGACTTCAGAGTGCAGGCCCTGGACCTCCTCCTTTGTAGAGGAGCAGGAGCAGGAGTGCTCCTGGGTTCGAGCATTGGCTCGCTGGGCAGGCACAGGCTGCTCCAGGGGGAATCCGAGCTGAGCCCTGTCTTTGAGGGGCACTGAGATGGATGGGGAGGCCTCAGTGGCCAGCGTTCACTGCTAACAGCCATTGCCAAGCCTTGTGGAACAACCAGGTCCCCTGCAGCTGTGGGGACCTGAGTGAGGTCCTGAAACACAAGGGCCGTTCCAGGCAGAAGGTGGGAGCCTGGCTCCTGCTTCTCCTGCTCCCCAGCTCTATGTGGGGCCCAGGGGGAGAGGGGCTTGGGGAGGGCAGTTTCCCTACCTAGGTCATGATCTTCCTGCCTCTCTCTGGGACTGGCTCATTCTCGGTGCACTGAGTCAGTGAGGCAAGTGCCCAGGGTGGAGGGATAGCTCAGTGATTTGAGCATTGGTTGTGAGTTCAATCCTTGAGGGAGCCACTTAGGGATCTGGGGCAAAATTGGTACTTGGTCCTGCTAGCAAAGGCAGGGGGCTGGACTCGATGACCTTTCAAGGTCCCTTCCAGCTCTAGGAGATATGTATATCGCCATATATTTCCTTTCCCTGGTGAAATGCAGCTGGTGCCAGGGGGTCACTTCGTTGAGGATGCAGCTCAGGAGCTAATTAATCATGGGGTTGCGGAGGGAGGGTTGAGCTATTGCTAGACGTAGCATCTGCCTCTCCTGATGACTTAGCTCACTCTGGACACAGGCAGTTCCCAGGCCCACAAGAGAGGGACAGGCCATTCCACAAACCCATGTCTCTTACTGCTCCTGCGCCTCTGCGGAGCCTCTGTGTCCATGTGTACCCTTGTGGTTTCCTTGCTGTGCGCATCTCCATGCGCAACACGTGCAGACAGCCTGTTGTAATGAATCTCGTTACTGTTAACAATGGGTCTGCTTCCAACTGTCAGTGCCTTGCAAACCAAGGACCCAAAGAAACTGGCATGCCTTGCTGTGTGCCTAGAAGGATTTCATTGCCCCAAGAAGACACTTATGGGGCAGAACTACCACATGATCTGGTTTTCCAGCATGCAGGAACTGAAATCCTGTGTGGTGGAGATGATCTCATGTTACTTCAGAGGCATCCAAAGAGCATGTGAAACCCTTCCCAATACAGCATCCTGCCTGAGCTCGCTGGGATGGGGGAGGTGCAATCTAGGACACTTTAGCACTGCATGCTGCTGTCTCTGCTCTCTTGGTGCCTGGGGAGACAGGTGTGGCTGAGGCCAGTGGGTGGAAACTCCGTGCAGGTGAGATGGAGGCAGTGCTGCTAGGTTTGGGAGCTGTCCCACACAGCTGCTGGAGGAGACGTCTGCTCTGTGCAGGTTTGTATGTGTCCAGGCTGGGTCCTGGTTAGTGGTACAGCCCTGGCTGGATCCCCTAGTGGACAGTCACCAGTCTGCTGTCACTGGACCCAACCTTCAGATCCCATGTCCTTCCAAGCCAGCTGGCTCTGGGCAGAGTCCAGGCCCCCTTGCTAATTTTGGGCCTCAGGCACACTCCTGGGTGCGGGCCCCCTGTCTGGTCCCCTTCCTTAGGATGTGGGACTGTGTAGCTCAGCTGCCCTGGGCCTGGGCTACACAGCTCCGCCCTCCCAATCCTCCCCAGTTGCTTCTGCACGCTCCCTGAGCCCACCTCCCTGGCGCGCTGGGTTCTGGGCTCACTCTTTGGGGACCATGTGGCAGGATAGTAGGAGACCAGGCTTTTCACAGTGACTTTACTGTACATTCTCTTGAGCTCCGTTTCACCTGCACAGCATTTTGTCTTTTCAGAGAGCGTGGCAAACACCATCACAAACCCTCCTCAACCTCTACTGAAGATACAGAATAGGAGCAAAAATAGTTAAAGCATCTGAAATGTCAAGTATTAAGTAAGGCTTTTGTTGTAACTACATCCCGTGTTCCCTTCCTTTAGAAGGAAAGGGAAAACCCCCACGCTTGACAGTCTCTTAGATGGTGATAACTGTCCTTTGGGAACAGAGCAGTTAGTTGGGCTGGGCTGGGCTGTTGTCAAAGTCCGATCCCGTTTCCTAGAAGACAAAACAAGAAACACGCACAAGAGGGGCAAGAAAAGAACAGCAAAGAGAAAATGCAGCTTCTGTCTCTGGTGTTGGCTCTCACTTGAACCTTCACTGCTGGAGCAACACGGGCACAGCGCACAACCCGAGCAGCCACTCCGAGACCTGGCAAACTTGTACCACCACTGGGCTGTTTAGGGCATTGTGTTTAGCCACCTCTTTCCAGGCTGACCAGACAGCAAGTGTGAAAAATCGGGCCAGGGCGTGGGGGGTAATAGGAGCCTATACAAGAAAAAGCCCCAAATATTGGGACTGTCCCTATAAAATTGGGACATCTGGTCACCCTACCTCTTTCGGTTCCCAGGATCACAGCAGCGTTGTAAAATATACAGCCTTGCCCAGCTGAGCCAGACTGTTCTTAGACAGAATGCAAAAGGAGAGGGATAGAAAAGAAGAAATTAGATGGGGAATGAAAAGGACACACAAGGATGGGGCTGTGACAAAGTCTCTCATCCCAGGTGCTGGTTGGGATTTAGCCAAAGCAGGTTGATGATGTCAGTTGGGTCCCTCTCTCTGGCCCAGTCTGGTCAGGACATCGCTCATGATGAGGATGACAAAGGCCCAACAATGCTATGGTACATCATGGAGGTGACCATGGGGGTAGCAGCCATGATGGGAAAGCTCACAGCAGAGGTTGTTAGCAGGCAGTTTCCTTTTCTGTTAATTTTCCTTTTGGAGAACCCCCAAAGAGAGTGCTGGGTGCTCCAGCCTGTCCTTTTAATGTTTTGTCCACCAATTAGGCTTAATTTCTGACATGCCAATTTTGTTCCATTGATTTCTGGGCTCACACTTTTCTTGTTTACTAGACTTGATCTCAACGGAGTCCTTGAATTACATCAGGAGCTCTTTTGGTTTGGACCAGTGGCGGCCAGCACATCCCTCGGCCCACGCCGCTTCCCGCAGCCCCCATTGGCCTGGAGCGGCGAACCGCGGCCAGTGGGAGCCACAATCGGACGAACCTGCAGAGGCGGCAGGTAAACAAACTGGCCCGGCCCGCCAGGGTCCTTACCCTGGCGAGCTGCATGCCAGAGGTTGCCGATCCCTGGTTTGGACTATTCAGCCTGTCTCCCTTTTCAGGGCCGGCTCCAGGCACCAGCGCAGCAAGCAGGTGCTTGGGGCGGCCAAGGGGCAGGGGCGGCACATCGGGCTCTTCAGCGGCAATTCGGCGGCGGGTCCCTCAGTCCCTCTCGGAGGGAAGGACCAGCTGCTGAAGAGCAGCCGAAGAAGAAAGTGTCGCGGTGGAGCTGCCGCCGAAGTGCCGCCGATGGCGATTGCGGCTTTCCCCCTCCTTCCCCCCCGCCGCTTGGGGCGGCACAAACCCTGGAGCCGGCCCTGTCCCTTTTGCACCTTTTCCCATCAGCGTTTGCTGCTATAGGTTACTGTGACACTGTAGAACTTTCACTCACTTTGTACAATTAACCCCCCTCGGGGAAATGCGTGGGCCCCAATACTGCACGAGGGAACAGAAGGTAGCGATGCTTCCTCAGCCCTGCTCTTGTCCCAGTGCACATGCAGCGCCTTGGGGAAGAGAGGCAGAGATGCTGCCCAGCGGGCTGTGGCGTAGGCACCTTGAGGTAGGGAGGGTGGAGCCAACACTGGATAACTTTGTGTGGGCCGGTATCTGGCCAGTGAGCTCTGTAGCCTCCTCTGCTAGGAGCTTTACCCAGGCCTGGGTGAAGGTCTCTGGCCTGGTCATGCAGGGGCCAGACTGGATGATTAGAATGGACCCTTTTGGCCTCAGAATCCATGACACTATGGCTGACAACAGGGGTCAGCAGCGGGGGCTCGGCGTTGGGCAGGCTCTGGCCGTGCATTGGCCCTGTTGGCACAGGCAGTGCCACTGTGGGCAGTGCTGGTTCAGGTCATCGCTGGTGCCTGGGAAATTCCCCAGCATGGATGAATTCCAGTGCAGAGCATTTCCTGCGGAGCCCATCCTGCCTCAGTGAACAACTTCTCAAGCCTTTAGGGCACTGCCTGGGAAAAGCCAGTCTATCACTGGTGCTTTGCTCTCCCGACTCCCACTGAGAATGTTCCCCGAGGGAGAGATTCCCTAGACCTGAGAACTGCTGGGAGGGATTTTGCCCCTGTTCCTGCCGGGGGACGCCCCGTGCAGCTCCCTCCCGTTCTCTGTCCCTGCCGGGGGACGCCCCGTGCAGCTCCCTCCCGTTCTCTGTCCCTGCCGGGGGACACCCCCTGCAGCTCCCTCCTGTTCTCTGTCCCTGCCAGGGGACGCCCCGTGCAGCTCCCTCCTGTTCTCTGTCCCTGCCGGGGGACACCCCCTGCAGTTCCCTCCTGTTCTCTGTCCCTGCTGTGGGACGCCCCGGGCAGCTCCCTCATGTCCAACTGGGAGGCTGTTCCAGAGCCTCACTCCTCTGACACTCAGAACCTTCTTTTCATTTCCAGCCTAAGTATATTCATGGCTAGTTTATCCCCATTTGTTTTTGCACCAATGTTGCACAATGTTGTATTCAATAGCGCTTCACCTTCGTGGTGTTGTCAGTGTCACCCCAGGGTGTATTTACAGAGAGCAATCAAATCCCCTCTCAGTCTTCATTTCATCAGGCTAAACAAGCCAATCTCTTTGAGACTCGTCTCAAAGAAAAGGCCCCCACTCCCCTTGATCGTCCTAATAATTCTTCTCTGCACTTGTTGCGGTTTGAATTGATTCAGGAATCACTCTGCCCTTTGCTGAAATGTAGCCACCTCTGGGGTGGGACTTGGCAGCTGTTTAACAGCACACAGCAGCACTGCTCATCATTTTGGGTAGGGAAATTATGACATATCCCATAGCCAGCTAAAACTGCAGAAGCATCTCTGTTGGCAGAACGCAACCTAGGTTGCGAACTGGCAATGCCTTTCTGGTCGCAGCAAGGGGGCAGTGTGCCCAGGGGATGGGGGCACTGAGAGACCAGGTTGTTGGGAGCCCCGGAGGCTGGGCTTTTGCAGGAGAGAAAGTCTCCCAGTCTCCTGCAGGGGGTGCTGTCTCCTGGCAGCTCAGGGGACAGGAATCTGCTGGATTGCTGCTGTAGCAAGTGGGGATTTTGCACTTACCAGTGGCTCGCTTTGCACTGGGCTGTTAGCACCCTGCTCTCCTGCTGGAGGGTGCTGTGTTTCTTTCTCACAAGATCCGATCCTGCCTAGAGTCAGGCAGGACTGAACAGGCCCATCTATGAATAACCAAGAGCCAGCCCTTTAAAGCTATGAAAATGGTCGATTTTGCCCCAGTGCTATGAGCTCCTGGGAAGGCTGGGCTGCTGCCTGGCTTCTCAGCTCATAAATCCAAACATTCCTGCCATTGATCATGGCCAGCACTGCTGTCACTAAAGCATCCTCATTGGCCCCATAAACCCACATGGCTGGCTACCAGGTAGCCATAAGGGCCTGGAGATATAAATCAGCATGAAATGGAGCTGTGCTGGCAGGCGATCAGACCTGGTGGAACATGCAGAGAGAGCAGGCTCCACATAGCTTCTTCATTACTGCACAGATGCCTGGAGATGCACGACAGCCCCGCCAAGGTGGAACTGAGACCTTCACCACAAGCAGCCCCTGGAGAGCAAGGCTAGGCTTGTGAATCACAGTCAACGTTCTCCTTCCCCGCTGCAACCCCAGGCATCTAACCTCTCATGAGTCACACTGCCCCACTCCCACCGCCACGCCACCTACTGCTCCCACCCCAATCCCACCCAGCTGACGCTTTGTCCCTAGGGCACGGCCCCACCCCACAAGCTGATGCTTTGGCTGATGCTGTTGCAGGGGAAGGTGATTTTTCTGTGTGCAGCTGATGCTGAGGGTAAGCAGAAGAGTTTGTAATGAATAAAGCTATGATTTAGTCATGGGTATTTTTAGTAAAAGTCATGGACAGGTCACCGGCAATAACCAAAAAGTCACGGCCAGTGACCTGTCCGTGACTTTTACTAAAAATACCCCTAACTACATCTTAGGTGCTGAGGGGGTTGGGTTTGCTTCAGCGGATGCTGCTGCTCCTGGGGGGGGGGGCAGGCCAGGGCCCCACCACCCCTGCTCCTCTGGGCAAGGAGAAGCCCAGGGCCCTGCCGCCACCACTCCAGGCAAGGAGCGGGCTGGGGAGCCGCTGCTGCTCCTGGACTGCTGCTCCGGGGCAGCGTCTGGGACCAGTTGCCTGGGGCCACCAGAGCAGTGGTGGGTGCGGCTGGCCCCAGGGCCGCCCCAGCTGCTCGGGCAGCACTGGGCTCAGCCACTGCAGCTGCGGAAGTCACGGAGGTCCCAGAAAGTCCCGGAATCCGTGACTTCTGTGACCTCCATGAAAGACTCGCAGCCTTAGTAATGGAATGCTAAACTGTATTATACAGTTCTAGATGGCACTGTGTGTAACATGCATTACTTAAACTAACCTCAGCGATATTTGGCAGAGCAATAAATGATCTGATAGTGACCATGCCTAGTATGCGTCTCTCTTGGATGAAAGCTCTGCCCATATCTGGTACAAGAGTCTGACCTGCTAGTAGTAGCCCTGCAATCTACCATCTACAAGAAGTACATGACAGGGTCTCAGAAGTAAACTAGCACCAGATGAAAACAGAAACAGAAGGAACAGAGCAACAAAGGCTGCAGAATCGCTTCAACATGCTGCTCTTCAGTGCACCAGAACACTTCAGTTCTGACCAATTATCGCAGTGGACAGACTGGAAGCAGTATTTCACAAGATTTTGAATTGCTACAAAACTCCATAAGGAAACTGAAGATACTCAGGTATCATCTTTAATTTATGCTATAGGGATCAGGGAAAGCATATCTTTAAATCCTTTGACTTTACTGCAGACAGTCACAAAGATGACTAGGAAAGGGTTCTGGCTATGTTTGACGGAGGTTGAGGAAGTTGTGGAATCTCTGTCATTGAAGATTTTTATGAACAGGTTAGACAAACACCTGTCAGGAATGGTCTAGTTATTATGTAGTCCTGCCCGGAGTGCAAGGGACTGGACTAGATGACTTATTGAGGTCCCTTCCAGTCCTACACTTTTATGATTCTATAATGTAGTTTACGTAAGAGCATGTTGTCACCAGAGAATTCAAGGACCGGGGAAAACATAAAATCATAGAATTATAGGACTGGAGGGGACCTCGAGAGGTCATCTAGCCCAGTCCCCTGCACTCAAGACAGGACTAAGTATTATCTTGACCATCCCTCACAGGTGTTTGTCCAACTTGCTCTTAAAAATGCCCAATGATGGAGATTCCACAACCTCCCTAGGCAATTTATTCCAGTGCTTAACCACTCTGACAGTTCGGAAGTTTTTCCTAATGTCCAACCTAAACCTCCCTTTCTGCAATTTAAGCCCATTGCTTCTTGTCCTGTCTTCAGAGATTAAAGAGAACAATTTTTCTTTCTCCTCCTTGTAAAAACCTTTTATATATTTAGAATCATAGAATCATAGAATATCAGGGTTGGAAGGGACCTCAGGAGATCATCTAGTCCAACCCCCTGCTCAAAGCAGGACCTAATCCCCAACTAAATCATCCCACTGCAACTTGAGACCATTACTCCTTGTTCTATCATCTGGTATCACTGAGAACAGTCTAGATCCATCCTCTTTGGATCCCCCTTTCAGGTAGTTGAAAGTAGCTATCAAATCCCCCCTCATTCTTCTCTTCTGTAGACTAAATAATCCCAGTTCCCCCAGCCTCTCCTCATAAATCATGTGCTCCAGCCCTCTAATCATTTTTGTTGCCCTCCGCTGGACTCTTTCCAATTTTTCCACATCCTTCTTGTAGTGTGGGGCCCAAAACTGGACACAGTACTCCAGATGAGGCCTCAACAATTCAGAATAGAGGGGAATGATCACATCCCTCAATCTGCTGGCAATGCCCCTACTTATACAGCCCAAAATGCTGTTGCCAAGAAGATAATTTTCAAGATAACTTGAAAACTGTTATCATGTGCCCTCTCTGTCTTCTCGTCTCCAGACTAAACAAACCCAATTTTTCAATCTTCTCTAATAGGTCATGTTTTCTAGACCTTTAATCATTTTTGTTGCTCTCCTCTTGATTTTTTCTAATTTCTCCACATCTTTCCTGAAATGTGGTGCCCAGAACTGGACACAATACTCTAGTTGAGACCTAATCAGCATGGAGTAGAGTGGTAGAATTACAACTTGCTTACAACACTCCTGCTAATACATCCCAGAATTATGTTTGCTTTTTTGGCAACATATTGTTGACTCATATTTAGCTTGTGATCCAGTATGACCCCAGATCCCTTTCCACAGTACTCCTTCCTATGCGGTCATTTCCCATTGTGTATGTGTGCAACTGATTGTTCCTTCCTCAGTGGAGTACTTTGCATTTGTCCTTATTTAATTTTATCCTATTTACTTCAGACCATTTCTCCAGTTTGTCCAGATCATTTTGAATTTTAATCCTATCCTCCAAAGCACTTGCAACCCCTCCCAGCTTGGTATCGTCCACAAACTTTATAAGTGTACCCTCTATGCCGTTATATAAATCACTGATGATACTATCAAACAGAACTGGATCCAGAACTGATCCCTGTGGTACCCCATTCAATATGACCTTCTAGCTTGACTGTGAACCACTGATAACTACTCTCTGGGAACGGTTTTCCAACCAGTTCTGCACCCACCTTATAGTGGCTCCATCTAGGTTGTGTTTTCCTAGTTTGTTTATGAGAAAGGTATGCAAGACAGTAACAAAAGCCTTAAGGTCTACCGCTTTCCCCCCATCCACAAGGCTTGTTACCATGTCAAAGAAAGCTATCAGGTTGGTTTGACATGATTTGTTTTTGACAAATCCAGGCTGACTGTTACTTATCACCTCATTATCTTCTAGGTGTTTACAAATTGATTGCTTAGCTGACTGGTTTGTAATTCCCAGGTTTGTCCTTCTTCTCCTTTTTATAGATAGGCACTATATGTGCTCTTTTCCAGTCCTCTGGAATCTCTCCTGTCTTCCATGACTTTTCAAAGATAATAGCTAATGGCTCAGATATCTCCTCAGTCAGCTCCTTGAGTACTCTAGGATGTATTTCATCAGGCCCTGGTGATCTGAAGACATTAACGTGTCTAAATGTTGAATGTTTTATAAGAGCTCTGCATGCACTGGCTGAAAACTGATTTTGGAACTGCAAAACATAAAAATATCAGAGACAGGCTGGTTATTGAGTAAACAGATAAAAATCTTTCACAGCAACTACAATGAAAAACAGACGTAACCTTACACACAGCTATTTAAATAGCAAAGCAGTCTGAGCTGGTGAGACAACAAAACCAAGAGCAACTTGCCAAACTTGAAAAGCAAGAAACCAGCTTATGAGTGCTATAAGTCAGTACCACAAGATCCCTGAGTCAAGGAGAGAGAACTTCCAGGCAAAGAGGGACAAATTCCAGCAAATTCCACCCCAGCCTTACGGCCTAACTGCACAAGATGTGGAAAAATTCATATCTCAAGTGATGATGAATATCCAAAAATATGGATATTTTGGAATTATTTGACACACCAAAGCAGTCAGTGAGTTGAGTCCTATTACAGACAATCAAGAGTAATTGTTTTTGGGATCTCTCACGGATGAGGACCCAGAGCCTGTCTGGAGAGTGAAACTGAATATTCATGGGAAGATTTTAAAATGGACTAAGGAACAGAGTCACAGTCATCTCAGAAGGGACTTTACACTTGGAATGCACAGCTTTTGTCTTTGTAAGTTGTTTCTGTGGTGAACTGGCCCATACCAGAGGCAGTCAGAGCTGTGTCAGGTGACTTCAGCTCTGGGAGGGGTTGAAGGTGATTGTATGTAATCAAAGACCAACAACTTTGTCAGCCGCAGAATGGCAGCCATGACGGGCCCAGTGACCGAGAATTTGATGCTATTGGACTTTTGAAAAGAGATCCAGTATAAATAAACTTAAAAGACAATGGTTACCATACGGTGTTCAACAAAGGCGGCAGGTTTGTATAATTTTTGGTGGTGCCCAGAACGGGTCCAAGTCCTGCCCCCCCCCCCGCCTCCCACCTGCCTTGTAAGCCAATATGTATTTTTAAAAATAATGTAAAAATGGACTGGAAACAGTAAGCATTTAACAGTTTCCCTATATTGCACAATGTGTGTGTGTGGAGGGGGTGGGTTGAGAGCTCTGGCTGGGGGTGAGGGGGCTGGGGTGGGGCTGAGGGGTTCACAGTGCAGGGGGGGCTCAGGGCTGGGGCAGAGGTTGGGGTGCGGGGGGTTGAGGGCTCTGGCTGGGGGTGCGGGCTCTAGGGTGGGGCAGGGCTGGGGATGAGGAGTTTGGGGTGCAAGGCTGCCCCAGGGCTGGGGCTAGAGAGGAGGACTCCACAGTCCCCCGAGCCCTCTCCCCATCAGCAGCAGCAAGCTCCAGGAGAGGGGCTCCCCCCCCCCGGCACCGTCATTGCACATGCTCCTAGGGGCTGGGAACCCTCTCAGGTCCAGGAAGACCCCACTCCTCCCCTGTGGTGGGTGCCAGGGGACGGGCTGCCATCACGTGTGCCTCCTCCCTCCACAGGCAGCGCCAGCGCCGCTGCCTCAGCCTGCCACTGGCGCCGCTCCCTTTTGTAGCCGGCAGCAGCCGATGAGGGAGCGCAGCGTGGAGTGGCAGGGCAGCCGCCCACTGCCCAGGGCGCAGGCAGGGACGCTCCGGGGGAGGCACATGGGGCGGCAGGTGGGGCCGGGGGAGAGACCTGCCCCCGAACCTTGGTGAAGCCAGGTCCCCAGGGCCTGAGTTTGCTGGAGCACAGGCACCAAGGGCCCATATAACTCGCCGCCCCGGTGTTCAAACAACCCTACTAGACAGACCATGGATAAGACGAGCTGCAGATTTATGCGAATTCAGAGGACATCGTTACATGGTCATTGGGGATTATTTTTCCAGGTATATAGAAATAAGATACTTGAAAGACATAATATGTTGCAGTGTCATTGAGACACTGAAGTGCACTTTTGCTCACTTAGGTATTCCAGAATAACTAGTGACAGACAATGGACCACAATTCTCTGCAGCAGAATTTAAATAATTCCTGATGAAATATAACTTTGATCATATTACTAGTAGCCCACATTACCCACAAGCGAATGGATAGACTGAGAGAGCTGTACCGATGGCAAAGAAAATCCTACAGCAGGACGATCCATTCCTTGCTCTTTTGAGTTACAGATCCACACCAAAAGTGACTGTTGCATATAGTCCAGCACAATGCAAAACTACTGTTCTATCTTTGGGAAAGTATCTGTCTTCAAAATGGCCAGACATGAAGAGAGTAACCAAATCAGATAAAGCAAAAAGAGCTTGTGAACAGTTTACAATGCACAGCTTTACAGCTTTTTCCAGATCCAGACTAACACGGCTACCCCCCACCCCGACACAGTTTTACAATAGACGACACTCAGAGAATTGCCGAGTCGAAAACCTGGTGATTGTGTTTGTGTCAAATTGGATGATTTGTTGGGGAAGAGTCAGCACGGTTTTTGTAAAGGGAAATCATGACTCACTAATCTACTAGAATTCTTTGAGAGGGTCAACAAGACTGTGGACAAGGGTGATACAGTGGATAGAGTGTATTTAGATTTTCAGAAAGCCTTTCACAAGGTCCCTCACCAAAGGCTCCTAAGGAAAGTAAGCTGTCATGGGATAAGAGGGAAGGTCCTCTCATGAATCAGTAATTGGTTAAAAGATAGGAAACAAAGGGTAGGAATAAATGGTCAGTTTTCAGAATGGAGAGATGTAAATAGTGGTGTCCCCCAGGGGTCTGTACTGGGCCCAGTATTTTCAACATATTCATAAATAAACTGGAAAAAGGGGTAAACAGTGAGATGGCAAAATTTGCAGATGATACAAAACTACTCAAGATAGTTAAGTCCCAGGCAGACTGCGAAGAGCTACAAAGGGATCTCTCAAAACTGGGTGATTGGGCAACAAAATGGCAGATGAAATTCAATGTTGATAAATGCAAAGTAATGCACATTGGAAAACATAATCCCAACTCTACATATAAAATGATGGGGTCTACATTAGCTGTTACCACCCAAGAAAGAGATCTTGGATTCATTGTGGATAGTTCTCTGAAAACATCCACTCAATGTGCAGCGGCAGTCAAAAAAGCGAACAGAATGTTGGGAATCATTAAGAAAAAGGGATTAATAATAAGACAGAAAATATATTGCCTCTATATAAATCCATGGTACACCCACATCTTGAATACTGTGTGCAGATGTGGTCACCCCATCTCAAAAATATATTGGAATTGGAAAGGTTCAGAAAAGGGCAACAAAAATGATTAGGGGTATGGAGTGTCTGCCATATGAGGAGAGATTAATAAAGCTGGGACTTTTCAGCTTGGAAAAGAGGCGACCAAGGCGAGGATAAGATAGAGGCCTATAAAATCATGGCTGGTGTGGAGAAAGTAAATAATGAAGTGTTATTCACTCCTTCTCATAACACAAGAACTAGGGGTCACCAAAAGGTAGTAGGTTCAAAACAAACAAAAGAAAGTATTTCTTCACACAACGCACAGTCAACCTGTGAAACTCTTTGCCAGAGGATGTTGTGAAAGCCAAGACTATAACAGCGTTAAAAAAAGAACTAGATAAGTTCATGGAGGATAGGTCCATTGGTGGCTATTAGCCAGGATAGTCAGGGATCGTGTCCCTAGGCCTCTCTTTGCCAGAAGCTGGGAATGAGCGACATGGGATGGATCACTTGATGATTACTGTTTTGTTAATTTCCTCTGAAGCATCTGGCATTGGCCACTGTCGGAAGACAGGACACTGGGCTAGATGGACCTTTGGTCTGACCCAGTATGACCGTTTTTATGTTCTTATGATGGAGAAAAAATATGGACAACTCCAACCGTTATGAAGAAAAAAAATTCAGCCCCCAGATCCTATGTGATCAAGAACATCAGTGGAGAGTTTATCAGAAACCACTGACATTTACAGTTTGTTCCTCAAAAAGAACAGTCAGCAGAGCAAACTCTACAGAAGGCAGATGCAGAACAAGATGACTCAAGGATTCCTAAGCGACCACAGCCAGCCATTGCAACCAATGGACAGCCAGATGACTAAGTTGTTATGTATTCGTGTTGTGCAGTTAAAAAAAACAGTACAATTCAGAGACACTTAACAGACTGATCTGTACTGAACTTCAAAGACTGCATTTTATTGTAAATGGTAGAGACATAGAATTGAAGGGAGAGATGTAATGGATTGCTAAACTGTATTATACTGGTCAGCAACTAGCTGATGCTGTGTGTTACATACCTTATTTAAGCTAACATCAGCCATACCTGGCTGAGCATTACAGGATGTCCTAGGGAACATATGGGGAGGGATAGCTCAGAGGTTTGAGCATTGGCCTGCTAAACCCAGGGTTGTGAGTTCAATCCTTGAGGGGGCCATTTAGGGATCTGGGGCAAAAATCTGTCTGAGGATTGGCCCTGCTTTGAGCAGGGGGTTGGACTAGATGACCTCCTGAGGTCCCTCCCAACCCTGACATTTAAAAATATATATATATATATTGCTAGTGTATCTCTGGGAAGGAAGCTCTGTAGCCAGGCCATATCTGGTACGGGAGCCTGATCTGCTCGTAGCAGCCTTGCAATCTACCATGTACAAGGTCTACATGACAAAACTGGTGTAGCCCACACACTTTCTGGGTGTGGTGTTCTGCCCCATCTAGTGGCACCGAGACCACTTAGAGAGAGAGATAAAATAGGTCTGCTCTACAGCTTTCGCTAACAGGCAGGTGGCTTTTAGCTCATGTGGTAGAGGCTCATGCTTTAAGCTCCAGAGGTCCCAGGTTCGAGCACGCCCGCTGACGACCGGGGTCTGTCGGCGTTACATGCATCTGGGCTCTGCTCCTCCCTAGTGTACTCTCTGTATGTGAATGTCCACATGTCTGGGTTTCTGTGCACCCAATTCCCCGGGAATCGTGCAGCAGCAGCCACCTGTCAGCTTCGCTCTTTGTGCCAATCTGCCCTCAGGGAACAGTTGCCCCTCCCCCCTCAGGCCTGCCAGGGTGAGGCACCAGCACCCAAAGCATGTGGCAAATGACTTAATTGAAGAACTGAATGAAGAAAACCAGCAAAACCAATTCTGTTATGTGCATCCATAAAGGTCCCTTAGCAGGTGTAAAGCACGGGCCTCCAGAGAGTCAGGACAGGCCTCTGTCACTAGAGCTACAGTAGCAATTGTCCCACTGCCTGTGGACCACTCACTAGAGGAAGATGTGACACACCTTCTGCTAGTGAGTTACACAACTGCCTGCTGGGAATGGGGCTTGCTGGGATGTGTCCCTGGCTCTGAGAGGGGGTCAGAGCGGGCTTTACAGACAGGCTAGTCAAACACAGGAACCTTTCAGGCTCACTCTGAAAGGCAGTTCAGCTGAGACTTGAGGCTGCCATAGTAGTAGGGCCCTACCAAATTCACGGTCATGAAAAACGTGGCACAGACTGGGAAATCTGGTCTTTTGTGTACTTTTACCCTATACTACACAGATTTCACGGGGGAGACCAGTGTTTCTCAAATTGGGGGTCCTGACCCAAAAGAGGGTCATGGGGGGTATTGCAAGGTTATTGTAGTGGGATTGCAGTATTGCCACCCTTACTTCAGGGCTTCCTTCAGAGCTAGGAGGCTGGAGAATGGCAGCTGCCGACCAGGTGCCCAGCTCTGAAGGCAGCACCCCACCAGCAGCACCACAGAAGCAAGGTGTGATAAATGATGGGGATAGGGAGAGGGAAATGTGTCCTTTTAAAATCCTGAGGTCTGTGCTTCTGGTTCAAAATGATCCCACTACTGCCACCATGTCAAGGCTGATTCCTCACTCTGGCACTTTGAGTGCAGAAGGTGGGGGCCTGCAAGGATTCTAAAAATTAATACTGGCCACTCCAAGCTGGTTCCCTCAAGCCCTTTCACGCCCCCTCCGGGGAAGAGCCGAGAAAGAAAAAAAAAAAGGAAATCAGCTGTTGCCACCAGCTAATTAAACAACATGTGCTAAAACTCTTAAGACACAAAAATCCAATTCTGTTCTTTAAAAAGATAAAATTTATTAATAATAAAAAAGAAAGAAAATACATCTGGGAACTCAGGCTATTGCTAGATTTTAAAAGAGCAACTACAAGCTCTTCCCTGGAGGGTGCGGGGTGAAAGGGCTTGAGGGTACCCCTCAGGAAGGAATTCCCAATTTCGCTTCCTGGACTTTCAAAGGGGTTCTGCGCTTGGGTGGTGGCAGCATCTACCCATCCAAGGTCAGAGAAAAGCTGTAACCTTGGGAGGTTAATACAAGCCTGAAGTGGCCAGTATTAATTTTTAAAATCCTTGCAGGCCCCCACCTTCTGCACTCAAAGTGCCAGAGTGGGGAATCAGCCTTGACACGAGGATAGCAATACCATACTATGGGTACGTCTTCACTTACATCCGGGTCCGGATGTAAGCAATCGGTTTTCTGAGTTCGATTTATCGCGTCTGGTTAACACGCGATAAATCGATCCCGGATCGATCCCGGAAGTGCCCCGGATCGATCCCGGAAGTGCTCGCTGTCGACGCTGGTACTCCAGCTCGGCGAGCGGAGTACGCAGCATCGACGGGGGAGCCTTCCTGCCGCGTCTGGACCGCGGTAACTTCGGACTAAGGTACTTCGAATTCAGCTACGTTATTAACGTAGCTGAATTTGCGTACCTTAGTCCGAAGTGGGGGGGTTAGTGTAGACCAGGACTAAGCCACCCTTACTTCTGCGCTGCTGCCTTCAGAGTTGGGTCGGGACTCCTACAGTTGCAACACTGTGAAATTTCAGATGTAAATATCTGAAATAATGAAATTTATGATTTTTAAAATCCTATGACTGTGAAATTGACCAAATGGACCATGAATTTGGTAGGGCCCCACATAATAGGGACCTAGGGCTTGTTCCACATAAGGATTTAGGCTTTGTCTACACTACACAGTTTTGTCAACAAATGGCAGGTTTCATTGACAAAATAATGGAGTTGTACACACTGCAAAGCTCCTTTTGCTGACAAAACTCTCCTGTGTTGCCAACAAAATAAAACCATCTCGATGAGAGGTGTAGAGCTTTTTGCAGCAAAGTTATATCGCCAAAGTTTAGAAGCATCCTTTCCATCACTACACCCGCTCCCCACCACAGTCTGCGTCCCAGTTTCAACCCTTTACCGCGAAATCCTTAATAAAGAAAACGGTGTTTGTCATAACTATAAAGGGAAGGGAAACAGCTCTCCTGTGTACAGAGACTCCAGATCCTTTTACCTGTAAAGGGTTAAGAAGCTCGGGTTACCTGGCTGACACCTGACCCCAAGGACCAATAAGGGGACAAGATACTTTCAAATCTTGGGGGGGGGGAAAGGCTTTTGTGTGTGCTCTTTGTTTTAAGGGGTTGTTCGCTCTTGGGACTGAGAGGGACCAGACATCAATCCAGGTTCTCCCCATCTTTCTAACCAAGTCTCTCCTATTTCAAACTTGTAAGTAAAAAGCCAGGCAAGGCGTCTTAGATTTACTTTGTTTTCTCAACTTGTAAATGTACCTTTTACCAGAGTGTTTATCTATGTTTACTGTACTTTGAACCTAAGACGGGGGGGGGGGGGTCCTCTGAGCTCTTTAAGTTTGATTACCCTGTAAAGTTATTTTCCATACTGATTTTACAGAGATGATTTTTACCTTTTCCTTTAATTAAAAGCCTTCTTTTTTAAGAACCAGATTGATTTCTCCTTGTTTTAAGATCCAAGGGGGTTTGGATCTGTATTCACCCGGAGTTGGTGAAAGGAGGGTGAGAGGAAGGAGGGGGGATGGTTAATTTCTCCTTGTTTTAAGATCCAAGGGGGTTTGGATCTGTGTTCACCAGGGAATTGGTGAAAGGTTTCTCAAGGCTTCCCAGGGAGGGAGTTCTTGAGATGGTGGCAGCGGACCAGAGCTAAGCTGGTAGATAAGCTTAGGAGTCCTCATGCAGGCCCCCACTCTTGTACCCTAAAGTTCAAAGTGGGGATACAGCCTTGACAGTGTTAATGAACAAAGTTTCATTTATTTTATTTTTAAAGGTGTGTTGGAAGGGGGTGAAGGGGGTTGGTAACTGGAGAGGATAGTCAACATTAACTGGGTAAAGAAACGGGGGCAGGTTCAGCTTCTGTTTAAAAGAACGTAATAGTCACAGGTTACCCTGGTCACTCTGGAACCTAGCTTTCAGAGCTTCCCGGATGCACAGCGCATCCTGCTGGGCTCTTCTAATCGCCCGGGTGTCTGGTTGGGCGTAATCAGCAGCCAGGCGATTTGCCTCAACCTCCCATCCCGCCATAAACGTCTCCCCCTTGCTCTCACAGAGATTGTGGAGCACACAGCAAGCTGCAATAACAATGGGGATATTGGTTTCGCTGAGATCAGAGCGAGTCAGTAAGCTTCTCCATCTCCCCTTGAGACGTCCAAAAGCACACTCCACCACCATTCTGCACTTGCTCAGCAGGTAGTTGAAGAGTTCTTTTTCACTGTCCAGGGCGCCTGTATAGGGTTTCATGAGCCAGTGCATTAGCGGGTAGGCTGAGTCCCCGAGGATCACTATAGGCATCTCCACATCCCCAACAGTTATTTTGTGGTCCGGGAAGTAAATACCTTCCTGCAGCCGTCTAAACAGACAAGAGTTCCTGAAAACACGAGCGTCATGAACCTTGCCCGGCCATCCGATGTTGATGTTGGTAAAACGTCCCCTATGGTCCACCAGTGCTTGCAGCACCATTGAAAAGTAGCCCTTTCTGATAATGTACTGGCTGGCCTGGTGGTCCACTCCCAGGATAGGGATGTGAGTTCCATCTATAGCCCCACCGCAGTTTGGGAATCCCATCGCAGCGAAGCCATCTATGATCACCTGCACGTTTTCCAGGGTCACTACCTTTGAGAGCAGTAGCTCAACTATTGCATTGGCTACTTGCATCACAGCAAGCCCCACGGTAGATTTGCCCACTCCAAATTGATTCGCGACTGACCGGTAGCTGTCTAGCATTGCAAGCTTCCAGAGGGCTATGGCCACTCGCTTCTGGACAGTCAGGGCTGCTCGCATCCGGGTGTCATTGCGCTTCAGGGCAGGGGACAGCAACTCACAAAGTTCCAGGAAAGTTCCCTTACGCCTCCGAAAGTTTCGCAGCCACTGTGATTCATCCCAGACCTGCAGCACTATGCGGTCCCACCAGTCCGTGCTTGTTTCCCGGGCCCAGAATCGCCGTTCCACAGCATCAACATGACCCATTGCCACCATGATGTCCACGGCACGGGGTCCCATGCTTTGTGAGAGGTCTGTGCCCCTCTCAGACTTAATGTCCTCACCACGCTGCCGTAGCCTCCTCGCCCGATTTCTCAGCATCTGCCTCTGAAAAAGGTGGACGATAAGGCGTGAGGTGTTGACAATGGCCATAACTGCAGCGATGATCGCAGCGGGCTCCATGCTCGCGGTGCTGTGGCGTCCACGCTGTCAATCACCAGAAAAGTGCGCGAACTGATTGCACGCCGGCGCTTTCACGGAGGGAGGGCGTGAGTGAGGGTTGAATGACGACAGTTACCCAAAACCACCCACGACACATTTTTTGCCCCAGCAGGCATTGGGGGCTCGACCCAGAATTCCAATGGGCAGCGGGGACTGCGGGAACTGTGGGATAGCTACCCACAGTGCACCGCTTCCAATGTCGATGCTTGCCCCGTTAGTGTGGACTCACAAAGTCGAATTACTGTCCTTTGTGTGGATACACACGTTCGACTTTGTAATATCGGTTCCACAAATTCGCTTTAAGTAAAATCAAACTACTCTCGTAGTGTAGACATACCCTAAGACAGCAAGTGTGTATCTTGGATGTATAAAAGGGGGAATATTGAGTAGGATGGCTGTATTTTCCCTGTACACAGCATAGATGAAACCATTAGTGGCAGCTGAGGTATAAATGGTCATTACTTGATCACATTTATTAAGTGCAAACAGAATCAAGTCCAAACCAGTAATATGGAGAGTTGGTGTTTTCAAAGGGCCAATTTCACAAAGTTGAAATCAATTATGAGCCAAATTAGGAACATAAGAATGGCCATACTGGGCCAGACCAATGGTCCATCTACCCCAATGTCCTGTCTTCTGACAGTGGCCAATGCCAGGTGCTTCAGAGAAAATGAACAGAACAGGCAAACATTGAGTGATCCATCCTCTGTCACCCAGTCCCTGGTGAACAGAGGCTAGGGACACTCAGAGCATCATGTTCCATCCGGCTAACAGCCATTGATGGACCTAACCGCCAGGAACTTCTCTAGCTCTTTTTTGAACCCTGTTATTGGGAGATAGAATTTAAACAGAAAAATGAGAATGATAATTGGGAATTGTTTAAGAACATTTTACTAGATGCCCAAAAAGTCACAATCAAGAAAGAAGATCAACCTGGTTAAAAAACAGCCTGGCTTTGAGGGGAAGTGAAGACAGTTATAAATATATATACATACAAACACACAACAAATGGAAGAAAGGGGCAGTTGATAATAATATAAATCAGAGCCTAGGAACTGTAGAAAGTTGATAATAGAAGCAAAAGGGCACAACTTTAAATTTATGGCCAGCAGAATTAAGGACAATAACAAGGAGTTGGTTGTTTTGTGGTTTTTTTAAAAAGTATATTGGAAAAAAAATAATTCTAAGAATGGTATTGGAGATGGAAGTGATAGAATTGTCAATAATAGTGCAGAAATGTTCAATAGTTCTGTTCTGGACCTGAGAAAAAGCCAGATGATGTATTCATGTCACTTGAAACACATTCCAACAGTAACTCGTGATGATTTTAAACAGCAGCTACTAAAGTTAGAGATATTTAAATCAGAAGATCCAGAGAACTTGCATCCAAGAGTTTTAGAAGAGCTGGCTGAGGAGCTCACTGGATTGTTAATGTTGATTGCCAGTATCTCTTGGAACGCTCAGCAAGTTCTAGAAGACTGGAAGAAATCTAATGCCATGGCAATATTTAAAAATGGTAAATGGGACAACCTGGCTGCTTATAGGCCTGGCAGCCTGACATTGATCCCAGGCAAAACAATGGAATGGCTGATATGGGACACGATGAATAAAGAATTAAAGAAGGTAATATAATTAATATTAATCAACATGGGTTTATGGACAATAGATCCCTTCCAGACTAATGATATTTTTATAAGAATACAAGCTTGGCCGACAAAGGTGATAGTGTTGATGTAACGTACCTAGAATTTCGTAAGGCATTTGACCTGGTATCATATGACATTTTGATTCGAGTTAAATTTAGAATTAGATTGATACAAATTTAACATGGCACACGTTTAATGGCTTAGGAACTGGCTGATCTATAGGTCTGAAAATGATCAGGTCTTGGCCCCAGGCTATTTAACATTTTTGTCATTGATCTGCAAGAGAACAGAAAATCATCACTGATGAACTTTGCAGATGACACAAAGATTGGGGGAGTGATAAATAACGAAGAGGACAGGTCACTGAGACAGAGCAATCTGGGTCACATGGCAAGCTGGGCATAAGCCAACAATGTGCATTTTGATACAGCCAAATGTAAAGTTATACATCTAGGAACAAAGAGTGACGGCCACCCTTACAGCCTGGGGAATTCTACCCTGGGAAGCAGGGACTCTGAGAGAAATTGGGGGTCGTGGGGGATAATCAGCTGAACATGAGCTGCCAGTGTGACACTGGCCAAAAGGGCTAATGCGATCCTGGGATGTATAAACAGGGCAAGGATGGGCCACCCTAAGCACACTTGGTTGGCCAAACGTGCCTCTGCAAGTGAGCTCCACCTTAATTTCCCCCACTGGGTGTCAGCCAATCCACTTGCATAGATCCAGGCCAGACATGCCAAACCTGTGGAAAAAACGCAGCGATTGTGCTTGTTTTTGGCTTAAATGGCTTGTGAGTTGCTTGTTAGCTAGTTTTTGGCTTGTAGCTTGTTGCTTGTTTGGCTTGGAGGGGGAAGAGTCAGGGGGGCACAGCGGGCCCACCGCAGTCCCAGACTGCACGCCGGGCGGATCTAGTCACACAGAGTGTTGGGGTTCGTAGGGATTGGCTTGTTTTGAAATGAGGTTAGCTTGATTTTTGGCTTATTGTGAAAGTCGGGGAGCTTATTTACCGCATGAAAATTGGCAACTGTGATCTGGGCACTGAGAAGCCAAAACAAACTAGCCAAAAGAAATGTGTTGCCTTTAATGACTCCCCAAGGAACAGCTGTAATGATAAATCAAAGGCCCTTACCTCAGGACCCAGGTCAGATCTCCCAAAATAAAGGGCCATACAAAGTCTCTGGACCTGGTCAGGCTAGCCTTCCAGAGCTGGAGGGAGATCACTCTTTCCTGATCAGTTTCCACTTCCCGTTTAAATAGCGAACTAGGGCAGACCTGGGCAGGCTGTTCTGTTTGTGAGCTAGGCTGACCATGGAAGGCTAGTGCGCACTGGCAGGAACATTGAGTAGAAGGGGGGTTCTATTACCATTGTATCCGGCACTGGTGTGACTGCTGCTGGAATCCTGTGTCCAGCTCTGGTCTCCACAGTTCATGAAGGATGTTCAGAGCAAAGCTACAGGAATGATGAAAGGATTAGAACCTGCCTTCTAGTGACAGACTCAAGGAGCTGAGTCTATTTCGCTTAACAAAGAGAAGGTTAAGGGCATAGATGTAGTTTGACTTCTATATTTGGGGGGGCAGGGCCTGGCAGGGCTTGGGCCAGCTCCGCATGGTGGGGTCCGGGGAGGGAGTGCAGGCACTCTAATTTGTTATTAAAAAGGCCTGGGGGTAGGTGCTAATGGCACAGATACCCAGTTGGACTTGGTGGCTCTGCACTGCTCCAGGAACACAAGCAGCTCCAGGCCCGCTCTCCCTGGGGTTGTGGCTGTGTTGTGTCACAGGAGCGGGGTGGGGCAGCTGGAGAGGAGCGATGGCCCGGGCCCAGATGGTGCTTTCCTCATGCCTGTGATGGGCCAAGCCCTGCCACGGGACCACTGGTATGGAGAAAATTCATACAATGCAAGGTGTGCGACGCACAGCCTGGGGAAGAGCAGGGAGTGCCTCCCCCAGAGGAGACAGGATAACTCCCATGCCTCTGGAAAAGGACGGGCTCTCGGCATGCTGCAAAGGTGAGGAATCCAAGCCCTGGGCACCAAGGAGGATGTAGGTTCCAGCACAGACAAGCCTGTAGGAGGCTTTGGCCGGAGCTAGTTGGAAGTGGATGCTATGTTATGTTACACAAAGCTGATCAGCTGGAGCTCAGGTATGGAAGGAAACAGAGTTTGGTCAGCCTCCCTGATTCAGAGCGATCACTGAGCACCACGTGGGGCCAGGAGTAAACGAGCAGAGAAAATCCCCAAAGTGGAAGAATGGAGCCGTTAAAAGCCTCACCAGAGCTGACCCTCCTGGGAGATGCGGACTACAAGTGGGGAAGGTGCAAACAGCACTTCGCTCGGTACTGGCAAGCAACGGGTGCCAGTGGAAAGAGAGTCAGGAGGGAGCCACTGGCTGATTCTGAAGCAGGGGAGGCATGTGACAGAGGGATGGGGGCTAGCAGGGGAGCCGGCACTCTGACCACTCGGGCATTAACTAGGTCCCCTGAGCGTGGGCTTTGGGATGTAATTCTCTAATCAGGCTGTGGGTGCTAGAGGGTTAATTAGCTCACCAGCTGGACTGATAAAAAGGCACCGGGAGGATGTGCTGGGGGAGGGGAGGGCTAGCTGAGCCCACATTCAGAGCGCTCTCAGGAAAGAGAAACTGCTTCTCCTCTCGGCCCCAGGGAGGGCTGAGGAGACAAGGGACACTGCAGATAGTGCTTCCATGTGGGGCATCAGGGGAGCTGGTGGAGGGAAGTTAAATAAACTGCACAGCGTGGCAACCTAACCAGGGGAGTCGAAGCGGCCAGAGGGCGAGCGCAGACCCCACCCCGTACAATGTGTTGAGGAGCTTTCAGTGCCCTCAGGCAGAGGAGACTGACTAGGAAATGCCCTGTGGAAATCTGAGGAGTGCTGCTCTCCACGTAGCAATGTCACGAAGCAGAGAGAGGTTTGTAACAGCAAGTGCAGAAAGCAAGTGCAACCGCAGAGGAGTTTCTGACTGACCCAAGGCTTGTCACAGAGGCCAAAAATACAGGCCAAGCCAAGGGAAGGAGCCATGTTGATGGCCCAGGCAAAAATGTCATCCTGGAGCAAAGTAGGCCTAACTCTGTGTACATAGGCTGGAAAACTCTGGGTACTTGTCCTAGCCCATTGTTCTCATTCCTGCGAGATAGCCCCACTCGAAGATATTGCAGCGAAACGGGATTGGGCCTTGTGGCCTTGGAATGTACGAACCTGTCGGCATTTTGTTCAACGGCAAACAAGCCTGCCTGCGCTGTTAGAAATGGACGTCAGAGTCACCGGGGACTTGCAGACGTAGAATGAGACAGATCAGGCAAAACGAACAATTCTGCACGAAGTGGGGTCCCGGGAGCTGCCACCACTTCATGAAGGGCTTCCTCGTGCAAAGGCAGGTGATAGCAAAGTGCCTCACAGTTCTGGGTCCCCCAGGAAGCATCACAGGGGTGTACTCGGCAGGAGCTGCACCCCATTTGCTGGCTAACTACGGGCCACACTCCAGTTGCCTATATACTAGGTAATATAGATACTGAGAGATTCAAAAGTACAAAGGTTGGAAACAAATGAAGAAAAGGTTCCGGTTTGTTATTTTCTGTTTGTTTATTTAGGGTAAGGGAAATAGGACAAAGGAGAGCACAGAATGAGTAAGGCACAAACCTGTGCTAAACATAACTGATCACCGCTGAGAAAACTGTACAGAACATGGCTTAGATGTCACAGGGCAAAATGGGGAATGGATGAGAGATCTACTCATGGAATATGATAAGCAGCAAGGAGATCTGATTGATCCACCGAAGGGGCCTGAGGCCAGGGAGGGGTCATCTTAGAAAACCCAAGGTGATCAAATATTTTTTTGATGTGATCGAGACTGTAACGCCGGCAGTTTGTCCCAGCTGTGTGATCCCTGGGGAGGAGTACCCTTGGGACGAGGGGTCCGTCCTTGCATTTCCAGCTCACGCTGCCTGTTCTTCTCATGTTCTTGGGCTTCGGCTGCCTGCTTTCACTTGTCTGCCTCCTGCTGCTGCTTCTCTGCTTCCAGCTCCTTTTCTTTTCTGGTTTTGTAGCTCCATTCGACTCTGGTGGGCTTCCTCTTGCACTGCTCTCTTTGCCTCCCACGGTTGCTCCTCTGCTTCCAACTCTTTAGCTCTTTCTGCTCTTTCCACCTTCTGAACCTCTATCTTGGCCAGTTATAACTTTAGTGCTGCCTCACTGGGACAACTTGTGCCCACCTTACAGGGAGACTGAGTGCATCAAATCTATTTGACCACCTTTGGAAGGATAGTCAGGGTACAGAACATCCCCGATGACTAGAGAATGAGCATCTTATTGTTCAGACTGACTGGCAGAGCTTTGCAGGTGTTAATTATATGGGTGTAAATGAGGCTGTGATGTATGATCTGTTTAAGGGTCCGTGTTCAAATTACTCCAGCGACGTATTGCCTAAAGTTTAGAAACCTCAAAAAACTGGCTAAATGAAGGGATTATGGTCATAAAAGAGGGATTATCTGAGGGAACAGATAAAGAGCAAAGGGGCAGAAACTGATGACAAATTGGTAGATCTGTTTGCTCAGGAGCAGTTCTTTGATGTCTGCTCAGGAGAGGTGAGGGGCTGCAGTGTGGGGAAAAATCCCCAGCTTCTGTTGCAGAGTCAGCCGAGTCAGCTGATTTATACAGACAAGGGAGAGCATTTGTAGAGCACAGGGCCCAAAGAGAAAGGGGGTCCCCATTTAACTTCTGGGAAAACAGAGACACCACCCCAGTACCGGTCACCCCCTGGTAATGGTAATGATCAGACCCCAGCCCAAGAGGAAGGCCCAAGAAACTGTTTTTGCTCGCACATATGAAGAAGCAAAGCCCTGAGTATGGGGGATCCAAATATACTCCCCTATCCGCCCCGGTGAATGCAGATACCCTCAAGGCAGAGACTTCATCGTTGGCAGAGGGAGTGCTAGCTAATTTTGTCAGGACTGACCTCCTGGAGATGGACAATGCTGTCACAGTTCCTTATCCTCAGAACTGATGACATACGAGATACTTGGCAGGGCACGGTTCCGAAGACTCTGGATTTAGCAAAAGGGTATTGGCACATCCCCCTGTCATAGAAATTTCTGTCCGTTCCAGCTGAGGAATAAGGAGAGATGGACACAGCTAATCAAGCAAGGAGCCCCGGGAGGGGCGATCCATTTATTTCAATTGCAATTGGGTTCGAGCTCATAAGTCAGCAAGAACAAAGAAAACACTTACACCAAAGCATTATATGCAGTTGCTTATGATAATCTATCGCTCTATGATTGGCCAAAATTTGCCATCATTACCATACATAATTAGCAAGCTACATGTATCTGCCCCTCTTATGACCCCTTATTGTTCATCTATTTGCCCCCTCCTCCTTGCTTATTTTGCAAACTAAGCAGTTAGCTATCTACAGGACGCAGGCACAGAAAGGTCCATTGTCTCCAGGTTTGGAGTTTGGCTACATTTCCCCTTGAAGGAACTTCCTGACTACCTATAGCTGACCCTGCATTTTGTCCTTCTTCTTTCTCCCATGTGTACGTGACAAATTTGCCCCCTGGCAGTTAAGTAGAATAATTTTATATCAATTTCCTCCCTTTGATCATGACCCATATAATGGGTTCATGATCACACTTTTCACAGCAGTAGGAGTATTACAGCAAATATGTAGGGGTCAGAATATCAGCATCTGGCGTGGTTTCCGCCTTTGCCAAAACCCGTCTTTCTTGTAAAGAGAGAAATATCCCCTTCAATTTGCTAGTTGTCCTAGCACATTTAGACATTTTGCACATGGACAGTTTAAACACACACAAAAAAATAAACACAATCATCAGTAAAATCATAACACCTCCTTTCAGGTTTAACCAGCCTATTAAGGAAGGGAACCAGGAAAATAAACCATCAAACCAATCATTTGTCCAGCTACCTTCAGCAGACCTGTCTCGGGCGATGGCTCTTAAGTGAGCTGCTCTGTCAAAGGTATCTTTATAGGTGTCATTCACAAATACACAACACTCTTGGCCTATGAGGGCACAAGTTCCTCCTTGAGCTGCCAAAAAAATATCTAAAGCCATATGATTTTGTAAAGCTAACTGTCTAAGTTGCTTAAGCTCAGTGGCTTGACTTGTAACTATTGTAGCAGTTTCATTAGCCATAATTTATAAAATACCCTGGAGTCTTATAACCCCTCTCCTAAGTCTGCGATTATTAGGGAATGTTGTCCATGTCATTGGTTCAAGGGCTGCATCCTCTTCAGCTTGAGGTTTGCTAGTGTCCCTTACATTTCTAATCTTGCCTTTATGTAATTGCTTCACAATACGAATGGGGGTAACAACCAGGCAAGATAACAAGAACCTGAGAAGTGTACTGGAAGGGTATGATAGGCTTTATTCCCACACACCCAGTAAGAACCGAACCCTGCTGGAACAGGGCCAGGAGGAGTATCCCATGTCATTCCCAACGCTTTTTGTAACAGGGATGTATAATGTCCCATAAACCCAATAGGCCTGTGCTTCGAGGAGATGTCTCCGTCTCTACATTTCTGCCTGCATACGGACATTGTCCATTGGAGTTTTCCCATACCATAGTGCAGCTTTCATAGCAGACACTATTGGCGCAGACACCCTTGTGATTAATGTCGTCAGTGGTGTCAAAACAATAAACATGGGGAGTGACCCACTCTCCATCACCATCTGGGCCCACATAGTATTTGCAAGTACTGTTCCCTAAAAATAGGCCTAGCCCATTTCCCAGGAGACACCACTCACCCTGCGCCTTGAAGGTTAACAAATACCCGGAGTTAGGGCTTATACCTTCTTGTTGCTAGGTATGAGTCGTAGCCTGATGGGGAGTAACATACACCTATGAATGAGTAATATTTGCAGCCATCAAAGGGATAGGAAGGAAAGAAAGTCCTCATTCTGCATTGGGAGGCACCAAGGTGCACACCCAGCATGAGTCATTCCTCCATTCTGGGATTCTATTCCTCACCACATGGCTAAATTTAATGAAATTATTATGGCCATAAGAAAGGGAAGGGAAAAACAACAAAATCAACAGAGGAAACATTTTCACAATAGGTTAAAATACCAACAAATAAAAGAAAAAAGACCAATAAACGCTAATCCAAATGATACAGTCCAATCTTCTATATCCATCGAAAACTGATATCAGTCGTTTAGGGCCTTGGCTGTCCTGTAGTCATCTACTTCGGGTTGGCCTTGCCGGTCGGCCAACAAGCGTCGCTCCCGCGCTGGGGACCTTATCTAGGGGTTCCCTTTCGAGTGAATTTAAGTTTCAGTCAAGGCAAGGTCTACACCATCCACTGATCCGCTAGTCAATCTTTCATTAGTGAAAGGTCGGGTATTTCGTTAATTTAGAAGGAGAGTAACAGCATGTGGAACTTTTACCACTAGGTGATGTCCCTGTACCAACTCTTGAGCTTTCTCAACTAACAAAGCTGCAGCAGCTAGGGCTTTAACATTCTACTGCTTCTCTTGCAACAGATTCAGAAGTGCTAAAAAATAGGCCACAGGCCGTTGCTGTGATCCTAACGCTTGCGTAAGAACACCAGAGGCCACCCCCGCCCTTTCATGAACAAATAAGGTAAAAGGTTTCCTATAATCCGGGAATCCCAAGGCAGGTGCCGATGCAAGGGCTGTCGTGATACTCTCAAAGGATTCGGTCGCATCTTTAGTTCATTTCACTGGGTCAGGTTCATCCTTAGTGGTCATCTGCACTAGTGGTTTTGACATTTCCCCGTACTCAGGAATCCAGGACTTACAGAATCCTGCCATGCCGAGGAACCCCCTTAACTGTCTCTTTGTCTTGGGCTGGGGTACATTTAAAATGGCACTTATTCTTTCCTGAGCAAGGCTTCTCTTTCCTGGTTTTAGTATGTGCCCTAAATATTTCACCTCCTGTGAGCAATATTGAATCTTTGAGGGTGACACCTTGTGTCCTTTCATTGCCAAGGCACATACAAACTCTATCGAGTCCTGCTCATTAGTCAGTCTCTTGTGTTTCTGAGCATAATAAAAGATCATCCACATAAAAAAGCAACATGGATTGTCCTGGGAGAATTACATCTTGTAAATCTTTATGCAACACAGCTGAAAATATAGCAGGGGATTCCACATACCCCTGAGGGAGATGCACCCATGATATCTGGGATGACCCCCTAAAAATGACTCAATTAAGGGAGTCAGTCCCTCTATTGCCTCTCGTGGGAGAGGGTATTGGGGAATGTGAGGGGGGTCTATGTCTGTCCTAACACGTATCCGAACTGGCTCAGCTGACTTTAGTAATCCCATGTCAGTGTTTTTTGTTCCCCATACCCAAGGTGGGACAGCAGTTTCCAAATCCCTGGGAAGCATTGCTAAATATAAAGGAGTTTCGGGATTCATTAGAGCCATCAAGGGGATGACAGAGTCATTTGGCAGGCTCAAAAGAATGCCTTGGTCAGAGCAGTGAATAGTAGCCTGGAGTTTGCACAGCAAATCATGTCCCAATAAAACTGGTTGGTCCTTGGGTAAGTAGGAAGGCGTGTTCCTCAGACAGGGGCCCTATGTGTATGCTTAAAGGTTTGGA
>NW_020699062.1:35713-54409 GCF_002925995.2 Terrapene triunguis
GATATATGCACAATAATTCACCAAAGGCTGGCATGTGAGGTCTCGACTGAGAGCCGTCACCCACTGGTCGTCGTACTAAATGCAACATGTATGTGCCGGTCATATCTCATAAGTTATGTATCTGTACCAGAAATTGTGTTCTTAAAGCTTAAATCAACTAGAGATGGTGAAACTGACAGGATGGAACACACACAGCCAGAGGGTGGCCTGTTTACAGCTAAGATCAAAGGATTCGTCTGGTACCTCAGGAGAGTGCAAGGAGATGCATGGGAGCCTTCACTGAGGAGACAAGCTGAGAGTGTGGCTTGTTTCAGGCTCACAGCCTGCCTGGCTGAAAAGCACTGATGGGCGATACGCTAAGACATGACAGTACCTAGTTAAGTAAGTCTAGCTTCTAGAATGTGTGTTATGATTTTATTTTGTATGTAACCATTTGTTCCCAATATTTCTACTTGCTGTCACTTAAATCTGTATGTTAAATAAACTTATACTTGTTTTCACTATAAAGTTATGTAAGTGCTGTGTGTTAAGTGAGGCAGTGATCTGAGTTGTACCTGGTAAACTGGGTGTGTGTGGTTCCTTTAGGGGCAGTGATACTGCAAGTGTCCAGTGGCCCAGGGGCTGGATGCTCCATGGGGATGCTCAGAGCACTCGGGGCATGGAGTGTGTCTATGGCCAACCTGCAGAGGGAAGTGGAGCCCACATGGGCTGAGAGGGGGCTGCTTCTGTTGCCCATGGCTGGTGAATCAGGGAGCTGACCCCTCGCAGGCACAGACCAGGCTCCCTCACGCTAAGGGCAGATGGTAGCAAGGTGGCTCCCAACCCTGGGTACCCCCGGGAAGTGTCACAGCAGGTTGGTTCTAAGAATGTGAAATTCTCAATGCTGTTAATATTCTTCTGTTTTGCTCGGGAAGGACAATGTGGGCACCTGTCCCTCTAGCAGGGGCTGGCGAAAGTTGGAACCATGGTTATTATGGAGTGGCTCAAGCTTGGTCAGATTCCTCGGCTCACAGCAATCCCTGAACACCACAGGCCCCATGCTGAGAACGTGCTGGCCCCCGGCCCCTTCCATCAAACCGAGCAGGCTGCAGCTCCCGCACCTCCCCTGATCCTGACAGCAGCCATTCTACATGGGCAAAGGAGGGGGACTGTTGGGTAAGCAGGTCCCAAGCCACTGGAGAGCCTACAGGTCACAGCCAGCCCCTCACCCCACATCTGGGGACTACCTGGCAGCCAGAACAGCATCAGCTGTGGGGGTTTTCCGTACACCATCTGCTCTGTGAGTGCAAAGGCCAGTGGTTATCTATCTATCTATCTAGCCCCATACACATCCCCTCTCTCTCTGGGCTAGGGTTTTGTGCTGGTCCCCATCACCCTAATATCTGTGCCCCTGCCAGGCTAATAGCTTTGCTCACATTCTGTCCCTTGCGGGTGTAACTCCCAGTGCCGGGAGGAGTTAGGCCACAAGCACATAGCCTACTCCTGTCAATGTGTTCTGGGACCCCGCAGGGCAAGCGTGCTAGACTCCGCCCCCGGAGGGCCGAGGCTCTGATTACTGTGCACAGCACCTCTGTGTGTCGTGCCCTGAGGCTCCCCGTGCATCACTCCAGGCATCGTGCGTAGCTCCCATCCCGTGCCATGAGGGACCCGGACAGAACATTCTGCCTGGGTTGCTGGTTGCAAATTGCAGAGCATGCTGAGACGGTGTCCCCCCAGCCATGTCTCTTACACGTGCCTGCCACTCGCACATCACAGGTGTGCAGCTGCCATTGCCTGCCCAGGAAAGACGTGTTACTTCCCCAGGTGGCGCTGGGAGCCGTGGCGTGGAAGGCAGCCTGTGCCCCTCTGTCCCACACACAGCTCCCCAGGCACTTGCAGAGCCGCTTACAGTGCAGATGCTGTAGGCAACACCAGCTCTTGTATGTTTCTTGGCTGCCTGCTCCTCAGCCGGCCAGCCAGGTATGTAGCTATTCCAACAATTTCCTGCTGCATTGGGGAAAATGGCTTGATATAAATATACAATTTAAATAAACAAATCCCCGGTGCTAATGGCATTGCAGACGGATTGCGTCGGCGGGCAGCGCGGCCAGCACCCCAGCGCCCTGCCTGTGTTCCCTTTGGCAGCACAGGCAGCGACCGCTGCCATGGCAGTGTCACAGACATGAGACCCCATCACTGCTTTTGTGATTTATTAACAACTTTCCCTCCCCAAAACGAGTCACATCCCAGGCCAAGAAGTTTGCTCATGCGAGCGGAGCCAGGCAGCTGGACGGCACGCTGGAAAAAGGAGCCGCTCTCGGAGGGCCCGATCCTGCCCCTCCCTGAGGTGGAGGAGGACATGAGCCTGTTCACGTGAGCAAGCCTGGCCCTCCCTCCTTGCGCCTGACATCTTCGCTGCCCAGTCAGGAGAGGCCCCATGAAACCCTTGCTGTGCCCTGTGCTTGGGAGCGACGTTTCCACCGGTGCGTCAGTCCGGAGCACTTGCCCACTCACTCGACTCCCCATAGCAGGTGCAGCAGCAGTGGGGCAGTTACTGTGCCTGGAGCCAGGCAAAGCCCTTTGAAATGACACCCTGCCCCTTCCGCATTGCTGACCCTCTGGGCTAACGTCACAGGTGTCCCTAGTCCCACTCGGGGCAGGGAGCTGCCCCGGATCCTGGATCCCAGAGCCGAGGCGAAGGAGCTGGGGATCCAGGCAGATTGTGAAGGAGGAACCCTGTCCTATTCCCCCTCCTGGGGCAGCGGGCAGATGAGCCCCCACCCCTTCTAGAGCAGCATGAGAAGACTTGTGCCCAGCCTGGGTAGAATGACGGGATTCTGGGTTTCCCCTGCTGGCACAGAGCGGACGCTCCGTGGGCAGCCCTTCCTGCATGGGGCAGGGGGGTGTGGGGACAGGAATACGTGCTGATCAGCTGCTAGAGCACAGGGCGCTGGCATTTCCTCCTGTTTCTCTCAGGGCCCACAGCGTGCAGGGCTCTCAGCCCATGCGGCTGGTGCATTTGCAGGCTGGAGGCGAGATACTGAAGCACTGGCAAAGGGGGCAGATTCCCAGCCCCAGACGCTGCTGTCACCCCCTTATCCCCACACAGCTCCACACCTGGCCTGACCAGTGTCTCGGCGCAGCCTGGAGCTCGGTCTCTGGTCCCGCCTGCCCTCGGCTTCTGCAGAACCGGTGCCGAAGGGTGTCAGGATGCGGGCAGCAGAGCGCGAGCCCCAGAGGAGACGTGCCACTGGGGAGACAGGCCACAGCTACGGAGTGGGGGCCTTGCGCTCACCCAAGGAGTCCCCAGGGGAAGAGTCTAGGGCTTGGGGAGTCTCCTGCCGGAGCACGTTCCTGGTGCTGCCCACACTGCGCCCGCGCACCAGAGGGAGACCCCGTTTGTGCAGCTGTCCAGTGGCCTTTCAGCCACCCCTGTCCCTGGCTGGACTGGAGCCAGGGATCAGTCTGTGCTCCTGCCCAGGGCTCCTCGCAGGTGCCTGTGTCCTGACTTTCCCGTGAGGTCGCTTCCGCCCCGCCCAGCAGCATGAAGGGACGGGCCTGGCTGCCCCTGCCCTGGGGAAGGGGCTGGTGACCCTGATGCGCCCTGAGAGCAGGTGGCTGCGAATGACATCATGTGTCAGGCAGATTAATGAGTGAGCTCAGCGTGACACAGGAACGGTGCCCAGGGCCTAGTTTGTTTAACTGATGACTGTAATTTGCATGGAAACCATTCCCAGCCGGGGAGCCAAGGCACATGGCGCTGGCCTGCTCCGCTCGGGCCTCGGGCTGCAATCAGAGGCCATTTCCCTCGGTCAAAGGTCATACCCAGCGACTGCAAAAACAGCTTTTCCTTCTGTGCGAGTGCCAGGTGAGGACCCTCCACACAGAGTCCGAGCAGCATCCTCTCAGTGTGGAGGAGGCCGGACACCTGGCCCGGGGAGTGGGGTGAGCTGAGAGGCAGGACCGAGAGCCAGATGACTGGGGAAGTGGAGATGGATGAGCTGGTGCTAATGATTCCCTGGCTCAGCAACTGGCTTCCCTACCGTGCTTATCAGCTCCCCGGCTCCTAGTACAGGAACATCTATGCTGGGTTTGTCTGCAGCCAGGCGCTCACCCTGGCATCACTCCCTCTGTTCTCAAGGGGGCAGCCTGGGTCTTTCCCAGAGTCACTCCTGCGTCTCCATGCTGCTGCACTGCCCTCCCTGCGCTTGGGTTTGGGAGACTGTCTTGGGCATCCCATTTCCCACTCCAGGGGAAATATCTCTGCCTCGGGCAGACTGCTGATGCCAGGGCTGGGGGGGGGGGGGTTCCCCATTCCCTCGGGAACCAGCGCCTGCTGTAGGTTAATGTATTTGCATATCCAGGAGCCCCATGTCCCACTGTCAGACAGCATCACTCACAGCAGCCACCCCAAAGACCAGAGCCTCATGAACAGAGCTGTCAGTGGCGCCCGAGCCCTCACACCACCCTGTGTCCTGCCCCCTGCACCTCCCCATCCACTGGCACATGGCGCTGCTGGCCAGCAAAAGGCCTGTGCAGAGATCCCATCACAGGGTGTACCCCCAGAGTCCATGGGGGTGTGCGGTGCATCAAGGGGGCACCCACTGGCAGCCATAGAGGGCTTGTGGGGAGCCCAGTGGGACCCAAGGCTGCCCAAGAGTCGTTTATTGGCTCTGCTCTCTGTAATGACCACAGGAGCAGACTGCCACCAAGGAATCACTCAGGCTTTGCCTGGGCCCAAGCTTCCTGGGAAAGACATGGGGATCTGTAGCTCTAGGGGCTGGGGTGCCGTGTCCCTGGGGCTCTCTGGGGCTGCCAGACATAGCAACAGAGACAGGTTCCTGCAGTAGCCTGGCTCAAGGGAGCCCGGGGCAGTGGCCAGTCTGAGCTCGGCTTTAACCTGTGCTTCTCTGCGCTGACGTCAGGGCTTTCGGAGTTCTAGCAGGTCTCTTAGAACTGGTCACCTTGTTTTGAAAAGGCTGCTGCAAATACTCCTCTACCTCGATATAACGCTGTCCTCGGGAGCCAAAAAATCTTACAGCGTTATAGGTGAAACCGCGTTATATCGAACTTGCTTTGATCTGCCAGAGTGCGCAGCCCCGCCCCCCCGGAGCACTGCTTTACCGTGTTATATCGAACTTGCTTTGATCTGCTGGAGTGCGCAGCCCCCCCACCCCCGAAGCACTGCTTTACCGCGTACTATCCAAATTCGTGTTCTATCGGGCCGTGTTATATCGGGTGGCGTTATATCGGGGTAGCAGTGTACTCACTGACTGCAAGCCTGGTGCCCTGATGGGGCTGTCCTGACCTCCCACAGGAGTTGTCTCGGCTGGCCTCACCGCAGGGAGCCCTGGAGAGACAGTGAGTGCTGGCACCTCAAGGCCCAGTTTCAGCATCATGGAGGCCGTGGTCCTGCCCCGTGGAAGTGAGTGGGCCCTGGGGCCCAGCACACTAAAAGGGTGACTCTTCAGGGATCGGGTTCCGGTTGGGGCATAGACCAGACTGGGTGGATCCGTGACACCTTCCCACTGTCTGGGATCACATGGCCATGGCCGGGTTTCTCCCCATACTGCTCAGTTGCCCACCCTTTCCCTGTAGGCCTCAGCATTTCCCAGGGCCCCTGGCCATGTCCAGGGCTCGTGCCCATGTGGGAGTTTGCTCCAGTGTAGCTCACATGCAATGCGTGACCAGGAGAGTAAGGCAATTGCAGAGCACAGTGCTGCAGTTGTAAGCTCCTTTTCGGCGCTGGTTTAGTACCTGTCTGATGTGAAAACAGAAGAGGGGACTCCAGTCTTTTCTGTCGCCTGGGCTCATCTCATGGTGCTGCTGGGAGTGCCCGACTCCTCCTCCTGGTGTGCTAAGAATAAAGCTACTTAGCTGTGCCTACAGCAGTGGTTCTCAAACTTTTGTAGTGGTGACCCTTTTCACACAGCAGACCTCTGAGTGCGACCCCCCAAATAAATTAAAAACACTTTTTTAATATTTAACACTATTATAAATGCTGGCAGTGAAGCGGGGTTTGGGGTGGAGGTTGACAGCTCGCGACTCCCCCCGGTCATAACCTCGTGACCCCCTGAGAGGTCCCGACCCCCAGTTTGAGAACCCCTGACTGACAGTGAGACGAGGGGCTAACCACAGTAAGGCTGTGACTACCCTTAACTCAACTCACACAAGCAAACAGACTAAAGACAATAACTAGGAACTATATATAAGGGTCTGATTACAGAGAATTATACACTATTAAAAGATTTAAATGATTAAGATGTCTCAATGCTTGTTAATTGCTGAAAGCGATGCTGGCAAGGGCACTAGGTCATGTGACCACACACTCCCCAGTGTTCCAACCCACCAGTGTCTCCCCCTCTGTTCTGTCTGACCCCCAGGTACCTAGGGGTGCACATGGGGACACGCTGCAGGCCTGTGAGGAGATGCCGTTAGAAACACACTTGATCATCCAGGGGCCTGGCAGTGCAGGTCTTGTCCTGTTGCAGATGCCATGTACTTTCCTGCTGCAAGATTAAGCCCTAACGACCGCTCTAACTGTACTCCAGGGGACTCACGCAGGTTCCTTTTCTGGCTGAGCAGTCAGGAGAGCGGTGCAGGCCAGAAGGCCCTCCCCGGGGATCGCTGGAGAGGGACTAGCCCCCTGCTGAACGGTGCTGACAGTCTGTAAAGCTTGGAACCCGCGGGCTCAGTTGCAGGCAGGTCTGGTCTCTGGATCCAAATCCCGAGCCGCTGTGGGCTGCTGCAGGGCTGCGGCTGCAGGCGGTGGCCGGAGAGCTGGGCTGTGTCCTGTGGCTGGTAGGCTGTGGCAGGAGGAGCAGATTGTCCCCGCCTGAGGCCGGTCTGCAGGCTGGCGTTACAGACAGGCCAGGTGCGGGGCCTGGAGCGCTGGGCTGGCCCCGGCCGGGAGACCCCCTGTAAGGCCGAGCCATTCGCTCCTCCTTTGGCTTTCCCGGGCTCTGCACCTGTCTGCCTGGCTGGCTTCTGCCCTCTCATTGGCTGCTGGGGATTGCTGTGGTCTCCCCTCCTCCCACTGGTTGGGGGGGACTGCCAGGGTGCATCATAACCCCCTCCCCTTCCCTCCTGCTGCCAGGGGAAGTGAGCAGTGCTGGGCCCTGTCGGAGCCCACAGGGAATGACTCTTCTCGTGGGGCACCATCCCCTTGCTAAGGGGGGGTGGGTTGGGGCTACACAGTGGAGAGAGCAGCTCCACATCGGCTCTGCCTTCCCCTGGATGAGCCTGCCCTTCGCTTGTTGAGGGATCAGCCGTTGCCCGCAGGGTCCCTGATCTCCACTTGTGAGCAGGGCACTGTTATAGCATCTCCTCTTCAACGAGCCCTGCTTCCCCCTCGAGAGCTGTCCCTGCACTGCAGCTGCGGTGAGCCTGTCCGGTGTGTCTGGAGCCAGCCGTGCAGAGTCTGCGTGCAGCATGAGCACTACCTGAGCTCCACCACTTGGACTCCTCACGCCGTTGGCTATGCTGAAGTAGGGCGCCCTGAGTTGGAACCACCATGTCCAGCCCACAGTTGTATGGAGACCAGGCCTTGAAGCCAGCTGGGAAGTCCTTTGGGGACGCCCCTCTTCGGCCCAGTGGGCTGGGCAGGCAAACCCTCGCTGAGGTTCCTTTGTCTGGCTCAGCCACGGCACCAGTGGGTTGGGGGCCTAGGCCCCCTCTGAGCTATGCAGTGTACGGCCAACAGCCTGGACTGGGGTTCCTGGGTGAGACGCCCAGGGGCTGAAGCAGGGAGCCGTGTGTTATGAAAGTCAGTCCCAGAGGGCTGCTCCTGGGGCCAGGCAGGGAGCCTTAGCTGAGGTCTCAGCACAAGAGAGTGGCCTGTGTGCAGATGGCTGCCCCCTCTGTCCAAGGAAGCAGGGCTTACATCCATCCTGTGCACAAACTAATCCCACTAGACCAGGATCCAGCTGTGCCTCCCGTTCCTGGTGCTGCCTTGCTCTGATTCTGCTCAACAAAGGCAGCAGCTCCTGGAAAGTGGCTGGCCGTGCTGACAAGTGCAAGCACCAGCCCCTATGGGAGGCAGCCAGGGAATGAACAGAAAACGTGCTAAAGGGCAGAGTAAAGGGGATTTGGCCAGAGAGGCAGCTTGAGTCCCCATAGCACCTCCCTACTGAGCTAGCTACTCTTCCATCTCTGGTCCACTCCTTTCTTTCTCCCCACCTCCTGCACCAGCTGGTGTCTCCTCGCCTCAGCGGCTAGCCCAGTGTGGCTGGGCTGCGCCATCCTGCCTGCCCTGCGCACTGAGGCGCTGCCTTTCCGTGGGGAGTCCACCCCCAGTTTAATGGCATGCTAAATGATATAATACTGTACAGCCACTAGGTGGCTCTTTGTGTAACATTTTAAGCACAACAACCATTCCTGAGAGTGCATTTAAGGATCTCATGGAAAACACTCTGGTGTATCTCTCTGGGAAGGAAGCTCTGTGGCCAGTCCATATCTGGTACAGAAGCCTGACGTGCTAGTAGCAGTCCTGCAACCTACCATGTACAAGAAGTACCTGACATGGTGTCAGAAACAAACTAGCATCAGAGGAGAACAGAAACAGAAAGAAAACAGCAGCAAAGGTTGCAACAAAGATTGCAGGATCTCATCAACATGCCGCTCTTCAATGCCCTTCAGAATGGACAGACTGGAAGCGAGATTTCACATGGTTACAAAACTCCATAAGGAAACTGGGAGCATTCAGGTATCAACATTAATTGATGCTGTGGGGAAGCAAGCAGAGCATATCTTGAAATCCTTTGACTTTACTGCAGACAATCACAAAGATGACTAGGAGAGAGTTCTGTCTACGTTTGATACACACTGTATACCTCAGAGAAATGTGGTTTATGACAAAAGATTCGAGAAAATTCAGGAACCAAGAGAAAATGTTGCATGTATTGTCAGAAAACTGTGATTTTGGGAATGCAAAACATGAAAATAATTTTAAGGTAATTATAGGTCTTGCAGACAAGAATCTTTCACAGCAACTATGATTACAGACAATCAAGGGCCATTGTTTGGGGATCTATCATGTGTGATGACACAGAACCAGCCTGGAGAGTGAAAATGAATATTCATGGGAAATTTAAAATTGAATCAGGAGCAGATGTGACCATCATCCCAGAAGGGACTTACAATCCCCTTCTGCCCCTCCCAGAGCTGAAGTCACCTGACACAACTCTGACTAGCCCTGGGGGTATTCTGAACTGCATGGGCCACTTCACCACAGAAACACAAGACAAAAGCGGGGCATTCAGAGTGTGTGTGATCAAAGACCAACAACTTCTTAGCCACAGCGTGGCAGCCATGATGGGCCTAGTGAGAAAGAAAATAAATACAATTCAGAGACACTTGTACTGATCCCTACTGAACTTCAAAGACACATAATAGTGTAACTGTTGTAAATGGTAGGAATGCAGAACTTAAAGCGGGATATGGAATGGATTGCTAAACTGTATTATACTGGTCAGCCACTAGCTGGTGCTGTGTGTAACATACCTTATTTAAGCTAACCTCAGGCATACCTGGCTGAGCATTAAAGGATCTCCTAGTGAACGTTTCTCTGGAGCATGTCTCTGGGAAGGAAGCTTTGTGGCCAGTCCATATCTGGCACAGAAGCCTCACTGCTAGTAGCAGCCCTATGACTTACTGTGTACAAAAGGTACATGACACCTGTGGCCGGCTGATCAGCTGCTCTGGGCAGGGTGCAGGTTCTCAGCTCCCTGAGGCCCAGGTTAACGCTCTCTCCCTGCATTCCACACACCCACAGGACCATGTGTCCAGTCAGCAGTGTCCCAGGAGGGGGGATGTGTTGGAGCATCTCCTTCGGTGATTGATGAGAGGAGGGGGTGAGTAGAAGGAAAGAGTGATGTTTTGGAAAGAGCATTGCACTGGGACCCAGGAGATCTGGCCTCAGGTCCCAGCTCTGCATTGTGTGACCTTGGGCCAGTCACTAACTCTTTGGGCCTCAGTTCCCATCTGTACAATGGGGATAATGATCCTTCCTTTGCCTAGCTGGGGTGTGAGCTCTTTAGGCAGGCTGGGTCTCTCACTAGGTGTCTGTGCAGCGCCTTGCACAATGAGCACTATAGGTGCGACTGTATCACACACACAACACAGAGGGCTAGAGGAGAAAAGAAAGGGGAGATTGGGGCACTGAGGGTGAGAATGAGAAAGTGACAGAGCAAAGGCGGAGGTGTGGGGAGAGACACATATGGAGTAGGGGAAGGTAGGAAAGGTATAGATCTGGGAGGAGGGCGAAGGGGTTAGTGGAGACAGGGAGAGCATTAGCTTGCTGAGAGAGGGGAAGGATCAGAGGGAAGGCAGTAGTCAGTCCAGACCTGTGCTTATCTGAGCCCTGGGACATTACTCACACAGGTGTGGCCAGGATCCCAGGCTCAGCTGTTCTGAAGGGAGGGGCGCATGAGCACTGGGATCCTGTGTTGGACTGGCTTCCTGTCGGGGCTGCAGGAAGCGAAGAGTTAAACACTGGTGTTTGAAATGTGAACTTTCTCTGCACAGCCAAGTGCTATGTCCACTTTGTGCAGTTCCCATTAAAGCGGAGGTCGCCCTCCACTTTACTTAACAACTGGGCTGTTACAAAATCCCCCAAGGATTTCATCCGTCATTGCTCTCTCTGATCAGTGAGGTATGTGAAACTTCCACTTAATCACAAGCATCTTCCCGAGATGCCTAGAACCCGCCTGATCAAATCCAACATTTGTTTAATCTTGCCGGAATTTATACATGATGTCCAGTCCTCATTCTAGGCAGGAATCTGGAACAAACAGAAGAGCAGAGTCAATAATATATCATGCTTTTGCCACATGTGAGATTTCCGGAGTTTCTGGAAGGGATCAGAGGTAAGTGTGAGAGGCAAGACTCACTTCTCAGACACCCTGGAAGAACATTCTCTGCAGCTGGACACTTGGGCGTGCAGTCATGAAGGGGCTCGCTGCTCCGGGGCTGCGTTGCCGGAAGGTGCGGTTATGAAACTACTCCACCAAGCTGCTGATGGCACCATTGGCAGCTGTATGGAGCGTTCCTAGCCCTGCTGCTGCCTAGAGACTGAGGGCTTGTTCTAGACGTAGAGTGGTACACCCAGGGGACTGAACCTGGGGGGCCGGAGAGCCCAACAGAGCAAGGGCTGGGGGGAGGTACATGCGAGGAGAGAGGGGAAGCCCTGGGGGACCCAGATCTGCAGCCTGTCAGGGGGCGAAGTCACGATCACCAGGACGGAGCTGCTGAATGAAGGGGGAGTGTGCCGTGCCGAAGCAGCACTCGTCCAGCTCGCAGCCACAGCAGGAGCAGAACCCAGAAAAGGCTGGATCCCTTCATGGGCCTTAACAACAGGAGTGACTGCAGCGAGTCACCGTGTCCCCAGAATGACCCAGCCGGTGGCTTTGGGGGGAGCAGGGTCCCCCCCATGGGGAAATGTCTGCAGGAGTCCCAGAATGGAGGCTGTTCTTTTGGGAGCCCAGCCTGAAGCCACTGTGCGGGTGGCTCGCGGAGCCACCGTCTCCCGTCCCAAGCTCTTGTCGCTTCTCGGTCGCTAATGACCGTGCTCCATCCTCCGGACCTCCCAGGCTCTTCCCATGTCTTCCCCCTCCCTTGTTCACCACGGCCTGGAAACCCATCCCTCTACTCCTGTCCTGGCAGCTGGAGCGCTGGCCCATGCAGCCATCACCATCACCTCTGGCCTCCCTGGTCCCCCTGGCCCACCCACAGCACAGCTGCCAAAGCCTTCTCCATTGTGTAGTTAAATATCAATCCCCTTGGCACCCCACCCGGCTTGGCAGTGTCTCGCGGGCCCAGCTCCGTGCTCCCTGCCTGTGGCGAGCTGTGCTGCAGCGGTGTGAGGGGGCACTGAGCAGTCAGAGGTCACAGAGGGCACCCTGAGGAAGCTGCTAATGGTGAATCTACTGTGCTCCTGGTAGAGCAACCCCCCCCCCACTCCCTGACCCTCCAGGCCCATTGGGAGCAGGGACAGATGGGACTGGACGCTACCACCTGCAGAGCTATAAGGCTGTTTCTCACTCTGGCCCCAGGAATATTTAATTATTTATACAACATAGAACAGGTTCAATAGGCGCCTGAGAAAGCCTTACACTGGAATACCCCAGAACCGGGGGTTCAGTCACTTATTTGGGAGTCCCTGCTTGGCTTGGATGTTGGCTTCCCATCCCAGGGGAGAGCCCTCACCACCAGGCTGCTGGCCAGGCTGGCTTCTCTCTGCTTTTTCACAAACCATTTTGAGAAGCCTCAGATTTGTCTCAGTGCAGAACAGGAACATTTCTGAACTCCTGAAAGTTTCCCCAGGACGGCAAACCTATTTCCTGCCCAGCTCCATTCAGGCCATGATGCTGAGACCACGCCTCCTGTAACCGCTTCCGCCCCGCGCCTCAAAGCTATTTAGAATCATAGAAGATTAGGGTTGGAAGAGACCTCAGGAGGTCATCTAGTCCAACCCCCTGCTCAAAGCAGGACCAACCCCAACTAAATCATCCCAGCCAGGGCTGTGTCAAGCCGGGTCTTAAAAACCTCTAAGGATGGAGATTTCACCACCTCCCTAGGTAACCCATTCCAGTGCTTCACCACCCTCCTAGTGAAATAGTGTTTCCTAATATCCAACCTAAACCTCCCCCACTGCAACTTGAGACCATTGCTCCTTGTTCTGTCATCTGCCACCACTGAGAACAGCCGAGCTCCATCCTCTGTGGAACCCCCCTTCAGGTAGTTGAAAGCAGCTATCAAATCCCCCCTCACTCTTCTCTTCTGCAGACTAAACAAGCCCAGTTCCCTCAGCCTCTCCTTGTAAATCATTTGCCCCAGCCCCCTAATCATTTTCATTGCCCTTCGATGGACTCTTTCCAATTTGTCCACATCCTTTCTGTAGTGGGGGGCCCAAAACTGGCTGCAATACTCCAGATGTGGCCTCACCAGTTCCGAATAGAGGGGAATAAGCACTTCCCTCGATCTGCTGGCAATACTCCTACTAATGCAGCCCAATATCCAGCTTCTCATCCACTGTAATCCTCAGGTCCTTTTCTGCAGAACTGCCTCTTAGCCAGTTGGTCCCCAGCCTGTAGCAGTGCATGGGATTCTTGCGTCCTAAGTGCAGGACTCTGCACTTGTCCTTGTTGAACCTCATCAGATTTCTTTTGGCCCAATCCTCCAATTTGTCTAGGTCCCTCTGGACCCAGGGCCGGCTCCAGGTTTTCGGCCGCCCCAAGCGGCAAAAAAAAAAAAAAAGCTGATCGCGCCAGCAGTTCGTCGGCGGGTCCTTCGCAACCCTCTCTTCGTCTTCGGCGGCAGCTCAAAGAGGAAGAGAGGGACTGAGCTCTGAGAGACCTGCCGCCGAATTCCTGCCGAAGACCCGGATGTGCCGCCCCAATAGTGGACAAAGTGCCGCCCCTTTGTATTGGCTCCCCCAAGCACCTGCTTCCTTAGCTGGTGCCTGGAGCTGGCCCTGTCTGGACCACATCCCTACCCTCCAGTGCGGTGGTCCCCAATGCGGTGCCCGTGGGCGCCATGGCGCCCACCGGGGCATTTATGTGCGCCCGCCTAGTGCCCAGCAGGGGAGAGAAGCCGCGGCCCCACGCCTGACGGGGACAGAGAACTCCAGGGCTGCAGGCTGTGGGCGTCGGTGTTCTTGGTCCCAGGCAGGCACGGGGCCACGGCTTAACCCGGAGAGAAGCCACGGCCCCGCGCCTGCCGGGGACAGAGAACTCCGGGGCTGCAGGCTGCGGGTGCCGGTGTTCTCTGTCCCTGGCAGGCGCGGGGCCCGCCTAGTACCCAGCAGGGGAGAGAAGCCAGGGCCCCGTGCCTGCTGGGGACAAAGTACTTCGGGGCTGTGGGCACCGGTGTTCTCTGTCCTCGCGGCTTCTCTCCAGCTTCTCTCTGGATTCATATATTATGTAGTATTAAATATGATGTTTTTCGTATTATTTAATGTACAAATACAAAATAAGCCTTGAAAAATTGTTGGCGCCCGCCACACTCTTCTGAAAACATGAATGTGCTACTGGCCACAAAAAGGTTGGGGACCACTGCTCCAGTGTATCTACCTCTCATCCCAGCTTAGTGTCATCCGCGAACTTGCTGAGGGTGAAATCCATCCCATCGTCCAGAACATTAATGAAGATGTTGAACAAAACTAACCCCAGGACAGACCCCTGGGGCACTCCGCTTGATACCGGCTGCCAACTAGACATTGAGCCATTGATCACTACCCGTTGAGCCCGATGATCTAGCCAGCTTTCTATCCACCTTATAGTCCATTCATCCAGCCCATACTTCTTTAACTTGCTGGCAAGAATACTGTGGGAGACCATATCAAAAGCTTTGCTAAAGTCAAGATATATCACATCTACCACTTTCCCCATATCCACAGAGCCAGTTATCTCATCATAGAAGACAATCAGGTTGGTCAGGCATGATTTGCCCTTGGTGAATCCATGTTGAATCCATTTGTGCCTTGTGGATCTCGGCCTTCCTCTCTAAACCCACTCACCTGCCAGTCTCTCCTCATGTGAGAATTCTTCCAGCTGCCGCTCCTGAGCCCCCTGTTCTTTCTTTCTGCTGTAGGCATGAGCAGGCCTGGACGCAGTTTTACAGGGATGGCCAAGTGATGATCTAGAGACTGGAATTATAATAGACCCAGTATTATTTATGTATACCAACATCTTGGTTGCTTCTGCGAGTTCTGCTGCACAATGAGCAGAGCTCTCCACCTGTCTGCAGCCATGCCCAGGTCTCTTTCCTGAGCTGTTACAGTTCCTCTGGAACCCAGGAAAGTGCATAAGGAACTCCCTCCTGTGTATATATTGGGGACAATATATACCTTCAAGTCAGCGGCACTGCTATGGGTACCCGCATGGCCCCACAGTATGCCAACATTTTTATGGCAGACTTAGAACAACGCTTCCTTAGCTCTCGTCCCCTAACGCCCCTACTCTACTTGCGCTACATTGATGACATCTTCATCATCTGGACCCATGGAAAAGAAGCCCTTGAGGAATTCCACCATGATTTCAATAATTTCCATCCTACCATCAACCTCAGCCTAGATCAATCCACACAAGCGGTCCATTTCCTGGACACTACTGTGCTAATAAGCGATGGTCACATAAATACCACCCTGTACCGGAAACCTACTGACCGCTACACTTACCTACATGCCTCCAGCTTCCATCCAGGACACACCACACGATCCATTGTCTACAGCCAAGCTCTAAGATATAACCGCATTTGCTCCAATCCCTCAGATAGAGACAAGCACCTACAAGATCTCTATCAAGCATTCTTAAAACTACAATACCCACCTGCTGAAGTGAAAAAACAGATTGACAGAGCCAGACGAGTACCCAGAAGTCACCTCCTACAAGACAGGGCCAACAAAGAAAATAACAGAACACCACTGGCTGTCACCTTCAGCCCCCAACTAAGACCTCTCCAGCGCATCATTAGAGATCTACAACCTATCCTGAAAGATGATCCTTTACTCTCACAGATCTTGGGAGACAGACCTGTCCTTGCTTACAGACAACCCCCCAACCTAAAGCAAATACTCACCAGCAACCACACATCACTGAACAAAAACACTGACCCAGGAACCTATCCTTGTAACAAAGCCCGATGCCAACTCTGTCCACATATCTATTCAAGTGACACCATCATAGGGCCTAATCACATCAGCCATACCATCAGGGGCTCGTTCACCTGCACATCTACCAATGTGATATATGCCATCATGTGCCAGCAATGCCCCTCTGCCATGTACATTGGCCAAACCGGACAGTCTCTACGCAAAAGAATTAATGGACACAAATCTGACATCAGGAATCATAATACTCAAAAACCAGTGGGAGAACACTTTAACCTGTCTGGCCATTCTATGACAGACCTGCGGGTGGCTATCTTAAAACAGAAAAACTTCAAAAACAGACTCCAACGAGAGACTGCTGAGCTGGAATTGATATGCAAACTAGACACAATCAACTCAGGGCTAAACAGGGATTGGGAATGGCTGAGCCATTACAAACATTGAATCTATCTCCCCTTGTAAGTATTCTCACACTTGCTTCTTATCAAACTGTCTGTACTTGGTTACCTTGATTATCACTTCAAAAGTTTTTTTTCTCTTACTTAATTGGCCTCTCAGAGTTGGTAAGACAACTCCCACCTGTTCATGCTCTCTGTATGTGTGTATATATATCTCCTCGATATGTTTCACTCAATATGCATCCGAAGAAGTGGGTTGTAGCCCACGAAAGCTTATGCTCTAATAAATTTGTTAGTCTCTAAGGTGCCACAAGTACTCCTGTTCTTTTTGCGGATACAGACTAACACGGCTGCTACTCTGAAATCCCTCCTGTGTGTATTTCCTTGAATGTTTCAGCACAGTCCCACCTTCAGCTAGTTGGATTAGATCTGAAGTTTCCCACAGACTAACTAACCAAAATAATTTTTTATCATCTGCAAATGTTGCCACCTCCCTCTTACATGCCCTTGATCCACCCTAAAATATTCCTTTGATGGGCTGTAGCTTTGCAGCTCCCTACCCGAGACCCTGAAGTCCTACCTCACCCCACCCCAGGAAGCAGTAGAGGTGGGTCCTCCAGGCCTGCCTAGAGAGGCCGTATGGAAGCAGCCAATCAGAGCCCAGCAGGCCCAGTCAAAAGGAGCTGCAGGGCCTTAGCAGCTCAGTTCCAGGCCAAAGGACCAGAGGGGGTGGAGGGGGTTTGGTGTGGTGTGGTGCACCTCTCCTGTCTGGCCACAGGAGCTGGAGGGATAACCAGAGTTTGTTTGCTGGGTTTGCAGGGAGAGAGGACCTAAGACCCTTAACCCTGAGCTAAGAGTGAAGCTAAAAGGGGCCAAGTAGAAAGAAGCCCAGGGGAGAAACAGCAACAAACTGCAATTGAGCAGAGTATAGCGCTGTGCATACAGTCCCTGGGCTGGAACCCGGAGTAGTGAGTGGGCCCGGGTTCCCCTGCCAGATACAGTAGCATAAATTCCAAGGGGACAGAGCTTATTTGAGAGCCCGAACGCAGGGGTGGATTTAAAGGACCCAGAGCTGGGGCTAAAGGCATGTGTGAGGGCAATGGGACTGTTCATTTATTAAACTCTTTACGTCCCCAAAAAGGGTTCAGTTGGGCTTTGTGACTTGGACGGAGGGCCAAGCCATGGAAGACGCCCCAAGATCAGCTGGCAGCCTGTGGGCGGTGCTGGGGTGAGAAAAGAATTGCAGTACCACACCCAGCCGCTAGGAGGTGCTCAAGTGGTGAGTGCGCCCCATTACAATTCCACTCCCTCCTTGGCATTTTATTTGTATTATCTATCACCCTGTTGTGATCACATAGCCAGAGTAGACAGAGGCCGCTCCTGGCATCTCCCCGTCCAAATCAATCCCTCCAGCCCCATGATCGTGCTGAGGTGGTACCAACTGTTCAAAATCACTCTGCTTCATGGGGTGCCCAGAACTGCATGTGATTTTCTAGGTGTTGTTGCATGAGAGCAGGCCAGAGACGGGCTACCTCTGAGTACGGCCCCAAACCACATTGGCCCGTTTTGCTGCCATATCACGTCACAAACTCATTTTTTTTTTTGCTGTCCATTCTCATTCTTAAATTGCTCCCAGCTCTGCAGCTTTCCAGCTTTCTCCCTCCTGGGGAAGACGTTTCAGATTATTTCCCCCGAAATGGATTAGCTGCATTTTTCTAAGTTGAAGCTCACGTTGTTTTTTCTGTGCATTTTTCTAATCTCTCTCTCTCTCTCTCGCACACAGAGTTTCTCTGTCCTTACTGGTGTTCTCAGCTCTTCCCATCATGGCAGCATTCATGAAGCTCTTTAATGGGCAGTCTCTTCCCTCTTCCAGCTCATTAATTGCAATGTTCACTAAGATAGCATCTGTGGTACCAGCAGACCCCTACCCCATTGACATTTGACCTTGGCCTGGGCCTTTCACCTGTGACAATGTGGCTATTTAAGCCATTGGAATGAGTTTTGAGAGTGAGATTTTGGGAGACATTGTATCCAATGCTGCACCACATCCAGTCATATTTATCTCGTGCTGATCCACCAGCCCTGTGATTCTTTTCCCCCGAAAACAATCCCAGTTTGTCGTGCCAGGGTTGTTCTTTGCAAGCTCGTGCTGCCGAATGCTCATGTTTTGTCATCTCAGCTATTGAAAGATGGGATTTCTCCTAATACGTGTGTGGTTATTTTATAAGGGACTGACCTCAGTTGTGTTGGGTGGCAATTGCCAGGATAATTCTGCTTCCTTCTTTGGAGTTTAGCACCACAATCTCTTTCCGCCATGTCCCAGCGCTTCCCCAGTTTTCAACAGTAAACATCTGGTTCATTCAGAGCCTGAGCCTGTGAGCCAATATGCACCCCCAGCCCTCACTGCCTTCAGCTACTTAAGGCAGTCAGCCCCTTGAAGGATCTTGCCCTGCCTGTGTCTGCTGCTCCCCTCACTGATCCAGGATACTTGTTGCCTGGATTGGCTGATCTTACCTCATTGGTGTTTGACCAGTGTCATTGTGTTAGCAGCACAGCAAGGAGCAAACGGGGAGTCCTGAAGGGAGCTCGGCATCCAGCTCACTACAACAGCCCCTCATTGTCTCAAGGGGGTAGGTTTAGCAGATAAAATAAAAAAAGAACAAGTTAAAAATCACTTAGAAAAGTTAGATGCCTGCAAGTCACCAGGGCCTG
>NW_020699063.1:0-5555 GCF_002925995.2 Terrapene triunguis
GGGGCTGTATATGCTGCGGGGAGGGGAGGAGGGATGCGGAGGACATGAGGCTGTAAGGGGTGGGAAGGAGGGATGCTCTGTGGGTGCTGTGAGGGAGGAGCTCCATGGTGATGCCTGGTGCAATCCTATCCAGCCTTGGCCTCTGACATCCCTAATTTCTGTGCTGCAGGTTGGAATTGAAATGGAGCATTTCCCCAAGTTTGAGAATGACGTGGAGTTCACCAAGCAGCTGATCTCAGAGCAGTCAGTCTTCTGCTTGCCGGCCTCGGTCAGTGTTCCCCTCAGAGCAGCCACACATGTAGAGAGTCTGGGGGGCCTGGGAGCTCTGAGCATGGGGCACCCGGTGGGGGGCTGGGAGCTCTGAGCATGGGGCATTGGGGGGAGAGGGCTGGGTGTCATGTGGTCTGCCAGAAGCCCTGGGCAGTGGTGCAATGGTCACTCCTTGCCCTAGCCAGGCCCCAGGTGGCCGCTATCCTGTCTCTCAGATTGCAGAGTCTGCCCCATGCTGTGCAGCCCATGTGTTCCTGAGCCCTGTGTCCTCTCTGCTTCGCACAAGAGCAGCTCCCTGCGGAGTTTGCACTGGCTCAGTTCGATGCCCTGTGCAAACCCCGAGGCCCCATTCATGGTGCAGGGACAAGGCTGGAGATGTGCTGCACGTCTCCCCTTCCCGCTCCAATTGCCCGCAGTCACCCGCCCGATTCCTTAGCCACGCACTGAGCCTTGAGAGTCCTCGGCTCCCTCCAGCCTCTTCTCTGGGTCCCGCCTGGGGGCTGCTGTGTGTGACCCCACCAGCTCTTTGCTTACAGCCCCTTCCCCTGAGGGTCTCTCAGCTCCTTGCTAACGCAGCAGCCACAGGGGGTTTGCGCTGTGAAAGGCATTTTACAGACGGAGACGCCGACGGGCCAGGATTAGATCCCACACCTCCTGACCACAGTGCTATGCTCCTTCCATCTGGCTAGGCCCGTCCCTGTGGGTTGTGCTCGCTCGCTGGACACAGCCGGGGACATGGCAGGGCAGGGGTCTGAGACCCCAGTTTCACCCCTGCCCAACTAACCAGCCTTTTCCCATGGTTTATTTCAGTGCTTTGAGTACCCCAATTTCTTCCGGGTGGTGCTAACGGTGCCCGAGGAGATGATGGTGGAGGCTTGCAGTCGCATCCAGGAGTTCTGTGAGAGGCACTACCAGGGCAACGAGGGGGCCCAGGACCTGGAATGTGACAAGTAGACAGGAGTGCCCTCCACTCTGCCTCCGCCCAGCCACCCCGTAAATGATGCAGCAGTGGGCAGGGCAGGGCTGCCCTCAGGTCAGCCCTGCCCTCAGGTCAGCACCTACATCCAATGCAACTGGAGCCACCACCCTGCAGAGCTTCTGCATGTTCCCTGGGCTCCTGGGAACCAGCAGCCATCATTCGATCCTGCTCACAAACCCTCAGGCACCCAGTGTCCCACTACCTACCAGGAGCCCATGCTCTGGTCTGTGTCAGTGAACCGCAGCACCTTTCATACAGGGTCTACAGCTTCCACTCAGGCAGGCAGTCATAGCATGCGGGAGCCGTCACTCAGCTGCTCGGTTTGAGGGTCTCTGCAGGGCAGTAGCTGGGAGACCCCAGGCTGAATGCAAGATGACAACTTCTAATTCCCTTCACTAGCAGTTACACTGGATGCTGAGCTGGACTCTTCCACTGACAGAGCCATGCATGGAAAGAGGGCTGTGTCGGAGCAGAGTTCTCAGCCTCTTTCTGGCTGGACTGGACAGTCTGGTGTACATGTGGCATGATGGACCCTTATCTGTCTACACCACAGAATGTCATTGACTGTACCTGATGTCTCCCCTTTACGTTGTCTAAGGAGCAGGAGCTCTGTGTACTCAGCCCTTGGTGTTGCAAAGGGCATAAATTATTGTAACTTTTTTATTAATAAATGTTCGGATATGCCTGGCCTTGTGCTGTGACCTGCCCTACTGGGGCTGCTTCTGTACCTGCCCTGGCCATCTGGAGACATGGTTCCTCTTCTATCGACACTTCTTGTTGGCTCTTCCATACCAGCCTGAGGCCAGACAGGACTGTGATCTTCCTACATTTCACTCTGATACCAGGCAAGACTACTCAACCCCCCCAGTACCTCTCTGCTGAAATATTTTCACTTGGAAGATGTGCTGATAACTACACTGAACATCATCAGGTTTTTAGCCCTAAAACTTCACCTACCAAACAGAGCATCAACCCCTAAAGACGCAGACACATGCTAGAGTCAGCCCCACGCACTCCAGAATCTGCCCTTCACAGAAATGAACATCCCTCCCCCTCCACTCATGCCCACCATTGACCTCTGCACCACCCTCCACACACACCATAGAGCTCCGACCCGCCCTCGTACACCCCCCCAACCCCCTCTCCACACACACCATCGTCCTCCAACCCGCCCTCATTCACACCCCACACTCCCTCTGGGGCCTTTTGATTAAAGGACAATCCCCTCTGTGAGCACAATTCTTCCAGCCTTTTTCTGTCAGGATCTTGATCATCGGTCACTCAATGTAACTGATTTTTAAGCCCTAAATTTTCCAATATCAAAATTAAATTTTGACAAGTGTGTGGTTCTGATCCAAAAAACCAATTAACCTGTAGTAATGGGTATCTAAGCACGACTGTGCCACTGTGACCGGAGTCCGAGTGGGGAGCTGGCTGTGGTCACTCAATTAGGGTGAACTGCAAAGAATGGGGCAGACAATCCCCAAAAAGCTGGTGGATATTCCAGTACTTAGATTTACCAAGACAGCATAAAACAGCTTCTTTATTACCTTACTGGTTACTCAGAAATCCAAACCACACAGTTCCCTTAAAGTGATCCAGCCTCAGGCCTCCATCCCGGTACCCAAGTCAAATATGATGATTTCTGAAAATCTTATGTCATCATATAAAAGAAAAGGTTCTATCAATCCCAAAGGATCGGACACATTACCTCCCAGGTTATTGAATATTCCAGATCTTTCCCAAATACACACTACAGCCAATTCTTATTAAAAAACAAAAGCGAGAGTATGGTTAAAAATCAATATACATACAGACATAAGTTCAATTCATTGAGGTTCAGATTCATAGCAGAGATGGTGAGCTTTGTAGTTGCAAAGAGTTATTTCAGAAATAGTTCATATAGTTCAAATAGTTCATAGGTTACAGTCATTGCAGGGTGTTCCAGCTTAGGACGGGGATCTCAGTCCTTTTGCCTAAGCTTCCCCTGTATGAAGCCTCAAGCAGATCTGAGATGAACAGGATCAGAACCCAAGGATCTGTTATACAATTTCATGTCCTTTTTGACCAGCTGGAGTTCCTCGGGGAACAAAAGGTCATTAGGATGACGTTGAAGGAGGTCCATCACTGGTACTTAGTGTGACAAAGTTCCTCCTCTATCTTGGTGGGTCCTGCGCTTATTGGCGGATTTTCTTGCCTCAGAGATTCACCATGTGGGTTGGGGAACAGCCCAGAGACCTTCCCCTCTGGAAGAACCCACAGTCCAGGTCAATTGGGAGGTTTGGGGGTAACCCAGGCCCGCCCTCTACTCCGAGTTCCAGCCCAGGGCCCTGTGGACTGCAGCTGTCTATAGTGCCTCCTATAACAGCTGCATGACAGCTACAACTCCCTGGGCTACTTCCCCATGGCCTCCTCCAAACACCTTCCTTATTCTCACCACAGGACCTTCCTCCTGGTGTCTGATAACGCTTGTGCTCCTCGGTCCTCCAGCAGCACACCCTCTCACTCTCAGCTCCTTGCGCCTCTTGCTCCCAGCTCCTCACACTCACACCACAAACTGATGTGAGCTCCTTTTAAAACCCAGGTGTCCTGATTAGCCTGCCTTAATTGATTCTAGCAGCTTCTTCTTAATTGGCTCCAGGTGTTCTAATTAGCCTGCCTGCCTTAACTGGTTCTAGCAGGTTCCTGATTACTCTAGTGCAGCCCCTTCTCTGGTCACCCAGGGAACAGAAAACTACTCATCCAGTGACCAGTATATTTGCCCTCTACCAGACTCCTGTACCCCACTGGTCTGGGTCTGTCACATTAGCTATAGAATTAATACAAGGCAATTTGCTTGTTCCTTCACCATTTACAGATTATTTGCTATACATTTCAAAGAGAGATGAATACAGAGATATCCGGTGTTTACAATTCATTTAAATGATAGGATGTTCTTTTGATCTCTGAATTATCAGAATGAAGCATAGACAGGGAATGTTGATTACATTATCGACCCTACTTATACATATGTAAATACACAAAAACACAAACATTATCTCCCCACACGTCTTTGGGGTTATTTATTTTGCTGGATATTTAACCGTTTCTAGCCATGCACCACAACTCCCCAGAAAGAGGCGAACTGGGACCAGGAGGGCCTTGGCATGACTTGAAAAGGAAGGAAAAATGGTTTTTAGTGATAGAATTTGAGGGGGGGGGGGTCTTTGCATTATTTTTTGTCTCTATTTGTAACCAAGTCTGTTCTTCCCTGGCTTTCCTGGGGACTGTTGAAGATGGTGCCCACTATTTCTGATGGGGAAACCCAGAACCGCGTTGCACTGCCCTGGGCTCTCTCCTTGGCTTCTTATTCAGGGTCTCTTTTCCCATCCTCTCTCCCCTGCTACAGGGCCTTTCCCCAAGTGCTGCTGCAGAGGAGCTCTCGCTTTATTAACCTTTCTACTTAGCTACTTGTACGCCAGCTGGCAGTTGCAATTGAACAACAGACCCCCCGTTCCAGTCTGGCCCAGCCTATAAACTTCTCCGTATGTTTCCCTAGGCCTCACTTCAGTCAGAGGAAGCAATGCTACCTGCCTTGGCTGTTAAGCGAGCAGTCGCCTTCTATTTGAAGAAGGCAGAGGAATTCAGGAGATCAGTGAGACAGTCTGTCTCTAATGGGGCAAGGCCTAAAGGGCAGACAGGCACATCCCAGCCCCTTTCCAAGCGGGTTCACATGTGTAGCAGGGAGTGTTATAAATGCACCTCTGTTCCTCTTCCAGAGGGTCACAGCACATACAACTAGAAGGAAGGCAGTTTCCATTACTCCCCTTAGCCATATGCCTGTATTAGAAATCTGCCACTGGGGCTCGGTTCATACATCCCCAAATCATGATGCCTTTGATCTGACACCCAGTTCAGCTGCACAGTCTGGTGAGGGAGCATGGCAGTCCTTTTTCACGGGGCTGCCTGGTCCCACCAGCCAGGGGACGAAGTGCTGCTGATCAAACTATCCATAGGCGTGCGCAGCACATTTCATTAGGGTGTGCACCCAGGCAGCCCCGCCCTAGCCCCGCCCCCACCCTGCCCTAGCCCCGCCCCTGCCCTGCCCCCATCCACTCCCTCCTACTTCCCACCCCCTGACTGCCCCCTCAGAACCTCCAACGCCCCCTGCTCCTTGTCCCCTGACTACCCCCTCCTGGGGACCCCTGCCCCTAACTGCTCCCCAGGATCCCACCCCCTATCTAAGCCTCCCTGCTCCTTGTCCCCTGACTGCCCCCCTAGGATCCTACCTGTCTCCTGACTGCCCTGACCCTTATCCACACCCCCG
>NW_020699063.1:5655-19646 GCF_002925995.2 Terrapene triunguis
CCCCCCCCCCAACTGCCCCCCCAGGACCCTCCTTGCTCCCTGTCCCCTGACTGCCCTGACCCCTATCCACCCCCCGCCCCCTGACAGACCCCGGGAAAAAAAAAGGGAAGAAGGAGGATCCGGGGAACTACAGGCCAGTCAGCCTCACCTCAGTCCCTGGAAAAATCATGGAGCAGGTCCTCAAGGAATCAATTATGAAACACTTAGAGGAGAGGAAAGTGATCAGGAACAGTCAGCATGGATTCACCAAGGGCAAGTCATGCCTGACTAACCTAATTGCCTTCTATGATGAGCTAACTGGCTCTGTGGATGAGGGGAAAGCAGTGGATGTGTTATTCCTTGACTTTAGCAAAGCTTTTGATACGGTCTCCCACAGTATTCTTGCTGCCAAGTTAAAGAAGTATGGGCTGGATGAATGGACTGTAAGGTGGATAGAAAGCTGGCTAGATCGTCGGGCTCAACGGGTAGTGATCAATGGCTCCATGTCTAGTTGGCAGCCAGTTTCAAGCGGAGTGCCCCAAGGGTCGGTCCTGGGGCCGGTTTTGTTATATCTTTATTAATGATCTGGAGGATGGTATGGACTGCACTCTCAGCAAGTTTGCCGATGACACTAAACTAGGAGGCGTGGTAGATACACTAGAGGGTAGGGATCGGATACAGAGGGACCTAGACAAATTAGAGGATTGGGCCAAAAGAAACCTGATGAGGTTCAACAAGGACAAGTGCAGAGTCCTGCACTTAGGACGGAAGAATCCCATGCACAGCTACAGACTAGGGACCGAATGGCTAGGTAGCAGTTCTGCAGAAAAGGACCTAGGGGTCACAGTGGACGAGAAGCTGGACATGAGTCAACAGTGTGCTCTTGTTGCCAAGAAGGCTAACGGCATTTTGGGCTGTATAAGTAGGGGCATTGCCAGCAGATCGAGGGACATGATCGTTCCCCTTTATTCGACATTGGTGAGGCCTCATCTGGAGTACTGTGTCCAGTTTTGGGCCCCACACTACAAGAAGGATGTGGAAAAACTGGAAAGAGTCCAGAGGAGGGCAACAAAAATGATTAGGGGTCTGGAGCGCATGATTTATGAGGAGAGGCTGAGGGAACTGGGATTGTTTAGTCTCCAGAAGAGCAGAATGAGGGGGGATTTGATAGCAGCCTTCAACTACCTGAAGGGGGGTTCCAAAGAGGATGGAACTCGGCTATTCTCAATGGTGGCAGATGACAGAACAAGGAGCAATGGTCTCAAGTTGCAGTGGGGGAGGTCTAGGTTGGATATTAGGAAACACTATTTCACTAGGAGGGTGGTGAAGCATTGGAATGCGTTACCTAGGGAGGTGGTGGAATCTCCTTCCTTAGAGGTTTTTAAGGCCCGGCTTGACAAAGCCCTGGCTGGGATGATTTAGTTGGGAATTGGTCCTGCTTTGAGCAGGGGGTTGGATGACCTCCTGAGGTCCCTTCCAACCCTGATATTCTATGATTCTATGACTCCCATGCCCCATCCAACACCCCCTGCTCCCTGACTGCCCCCTCCAGAGACCCCCCTGCCCCTAAACACCACCCCGGGATCCCACCCCCTATCCTACCCACCCTGCTCCCTGTCCCCTGACTGCCCCCACCCCTTATCCAACCCCCATGGCCCTGGACCCCTTACCATGAGGCCCCTAGCAGCATGTTTGGCTCCACGCAGAGCCAGACACGCTGCCCCGCGGGAGTGGGCAGCCCTGCCCCTCAGAGTGCTGCGTGCACTGTGGCATGGCTCCGGATGAGCGGGGAGCGTGTCTGCCTCCCCGTGGACCCAAACACTGCTCCGCGGGAGCGTGCAGCCCCGGCCCCCAGAGCGCTGCGTGTGTGGCGGCATGGCTCCAGGGGAGAGGGGAAGGCAGGGGAGGGGCCGGCGGCTTGCTGCGCTCGGCCGGGCGCTCCGGTCCGGGAGCACGGCCCCCACGGCTTGCCACACCGGGAGAGTGGGGCCATTTTCCCATCCCTCCATTAGGGTGTGCCTGGGTACACCTGGCACACCCCGTGCGCATGCCTATGAAACTATCCCGTGAGTGTGAATGTGCTGTGGTCACGCACAGCATGCAAGGTCAGCAGGCCCACCAGTTCATTCTAGTCTGACTTGTATATCACAGGCCACCAGCAGCACCCAGCCACCCCCACACCAAACCCAAGAACCAGAATTAGACCAAAGCATCGCAGCCATCAGGAGACTAAACTAGTCTGCGCAACAGGCAGAGAAGAGGCGGGACTGAAGTGCACCAATGTCTTCAATGGCAGGGAATTGTTTGTCAGCTACACCCAGATACTCCTGGCACCTGACGCGGAAGGCCAAAGGCCTGCAGGGTCACTGCCAATCTGAAGGGGAGCACAGCAAGGCCTGCAGCAGCGGAAATACAGGAATGCTTGGCAGCTGGCTGGGGCCGCAGAGGCGAAGGCTCGTCACTAAGAGTGGTGAAAATGCATGACAGGATTGACAGAAGGTCAGTGTCGGGGGGGGCGGGGGGCTGCAGAGAGAAACTTCTGTAGGGTAGAGTGGGAAAAGTAATGAAGGGTTTGCAAACTGAGGGGGGAGGGTGAGAGATCCTGACTGAAAGGAGGGAAGGGCATGGGCTGAGCATGGCCACTGCCTAGGGCCACCGGGAAGCTGCGTGGGCCTTGGGGGATTCACTACAGACACTGTGGGTGCAAAGCACCCTGAGCTGCTTGAGAACTCCAGCTGGGGGTGCCACTGGGGAGGGCGCTCTCTGCTGCCATCTGCTGGGAAGTAGGGGAAATGACTGACTGCGCCAGGTACCATTTGCAGTTTGGTTAGAGTACAGCTACGTTTCGAGTCTGGGGCCATACAATGGTCTTACTGCCTGGGAAATGGGAATGAAAGAACAAGAGAACTGCAGCAATGTGCGGGGGGGGAGGGGTGTGTGTCATGCTGCCGTGACCGTGAGTTGGAACAGTTGGGTAAGGGCACCCGGCCAATACTGAACTACAAAATGGAGCCAGACAAGGTGACAGGGGCTCCTACGTTTTGCTGGGCGTGTCTTTGTGGGGGCAGAGATGCTGGTGAGGGTCCCATGTACTACCAGTACCTCACCCCCAGGCAGTTTGGACACAGGGATGGTTTCAATACAGCAGGAGCAGCTGAGCTCACCTAGTACCAGGTTTATAATGGTGCCAGAGGCACCATGGTGCCAGGCCCTTGCTCAGCGGGGCCCGCCGGCCCGGCCTGGCGCTGCACTTCACTTGCACTGCAGCCCAGCAGCTGCAGAACTGGGTCTCCTCTCCAGCCCTCCCCCACGCTCCTCTCTAGGCCCCTGGCCCAACCTTGGCTTCTCCTCTCAGCTGGCCAGCCGAGGGCTCTTCTCTCTGTCTCTGTCATCGCAGCAGCCGCCGGCATGGGGGGGTGGGTGGAGAGGAGCCCACAGCCGCTGGTGATGGGCGGACTGTGGGTCGGGAAGCCCAAAGCCGCGGACTGTCACCGGTGGCCCGGAGCAGAGTCCCTGCCTGCCTGCCGCTCAGCTCTGCAGCGGAGCAGTGGTGGGCGGGTGCGCCGGCCCCCTCCTCTCTGGGCTCCCTCTCCCCAAAACACCTTCTCCTCCCCCAGTGTCGCGACTCCGCCGCAGGTGGTGGCCATGGGGGGCAGGAACGGGGCGGGGGGGGGGGTCCTGCGGAGCCGGGCTGGTCTCTGTGCCCGAGCTTCCCTGACCCGCTTGCACTTTGTTGGTGGGTCAGGAGTGAGGTGTTGGTGGAGCACTGATTTCAGGGGTCCCCAGGAGCAATGTGGTGAGAACGAGGATCCCTGCTCTGTGCTGCCACATGGGCTGGGGACACACTGTCTGTCAGCTGATCCCCACGGTCTCCAACCTACCTGGGCAGCACAGCAGACATGGCCCTGCCCACTAGCTCCTCTTCATCCCCTGGCCCCTCCCATAACTTGCTTCTCTTGGCCAGCCTGCCCAGGGCTTCTCTCGGGCCTCTGGCCCTTCCCCTCTCCTCTCCTCTCCTCTCCCACTGCTTGCGCCTCTCCTCCCCCCGCTCCCTCTTAAGGCTGAGCCCTCCCACTTTAAAAAATGATGGTCCCCCAATCTCCTGTCATTCCCGGGGGGCCCACAAATATGTGCTGAGGTGGCTTGGCCTGAACAGCAGAAGGCAACAGCCTTTCCCCACTGCCTTACCCAGCAATCAAAGCTGGAATCACGGCAGCTGAGTTGGATGGTAGAGGCTCCCAAGCAGCCCAGGCACTGGCCTGTCAGAATCCCTGGACTTCACTGAATGGTGAGTGGAGAGCTGAGGAGGAGGGAAGCAGTCAGAATGCACCAGCCTTTGCAGCTGCCAGAAGAGGACTGAAGTTGGGACAATTGCTAAGACACCAGGCTTCAGGGCGGGGGGGGGAGTCTTACCTAACAGATGTTTGCAGTGGTGTTGTAGGCATGTTTAGAGAGACGAGGTAGGTGAGGGAATGTCTGTTGATAAGAGAGAGATGAATTTTTCCGGCTCTAGAGAGCTCTTCTTCAGGTCTCCTGAAGTTGGTCCAGTAAAAGTTATTACTTCACCCACCGTGTCTCTAATCATGTCTATTGTTAATGGACTGATTGCTGGCTTTCCCAGGTTCGTTCTGTTGGCTCTGCTCCCTTTCCCAATAAAGTGCTCTTGGTTTAAAACCCTTGGATTCGGTGCTGGGGGAGGAGAGAAAGTGTTGCCCACCAGGGCACCCAGGGTGGTACATGTAGTTTCCCAGGTTTCTGGATGATGTTACTTAACTTTTCAGAAGGAACGCCTAGAAAATTGAACTGGGCCCTTTTTGCTGATGACAACACCTGGCAGAAGGGTTACATATGTAAGCCGGGTTTGAATGAGCTCTCCTCTGACATCTAGTGATGAGCTGGGGAAGAGACTTCAGGACCAGACTGTGTTTGCGTAAACGTGCCCACTCTGCCTAGGTGCGTAGCAGGTGGCTGGTATGTGGATTTTCTGTAAAGAGTCCTGAGGCAGTTTGACTTGCCTCTTTGTAGGGGTTAGCAACAGAAATCGTTAGACTCAAGCATGAGTCTTTTCTTGCAGCTGGTGATTTCTAAAGCTGACATCAGGCTGGGCAAAGCTAGGAGCTGAGGCCTATAGCTTATGTGGGAATGGTGGCCAGGGAGACTGTACTTGCTGTGCGGTTCCCCACAACTTGCTCAAATCTGTAAAAGCTGGGTTAAGTGGCGCAACCTCAGAACATCATGTCCTGGGAGCAGGGAGCAGCAGCAGGGGGTAGTGGCAGTAGAGAAAGAGTGGCCAAGCGGTGGCAGAGAAGTGGTGGCAGCTGTGAGCCAGTTGCAGAGGCAGCAGCAGAGGCATTGCTTCACTTCCCCCCCCTGGGGTGGGAGATGAATCCTGTGAACGCACCTCTGGGTCTTGGCTAACCAACGGTGAGCGGGGTGCATGGGTAGGGGAGGTCAGTGATGTGGTAAGGGACATTCATTTTGTAAGACTTTCACGCTGGCTAGGTGGAAAACTGAGGCAAAGGACACTGCCCAATGCACTGTGAGGGCTGTTTGCTTCTGGTCTCGTGCTTTGGAATGCGGTCATGGTGTTTTCCCAAATTAATGCTGGTTCCCTTTCTCTTTTATTAAAGGTTTGACTTTGTTATACATAGATTCAGGGCTTCCGAGTAGGGAAGTGTTGCCACTTAGAGGTGCCAGGGATGGTGATAGGTTTTACCAGATTACTGGGTGGGGGTTTGAGACAGTTCTATTTCTCAGATAAGCACAGCCAGACGGGGTCAGACCAAAGGTCCATCTAGCCCAGTATCCTGTCTGCTGACAGTGGCCAATGCCAGGTGCTTCAGGGGGAATGAACAGAACAGGTAACCATCAAGTGATCTGTCCCATCATCCAGTCCCAGCTTCTGGCAGTCAGAGGCTCAGGTTTTGCATCTCTGACCATCCTGGCTAAAAGCCATTGATGGACCTGTCCTCCATAAACTTATCTACTTTTTTTAAACCTATTATAGTCTTGGCCTTCACAACATCCTCTGGCAAAGAGTTCCACAGGCAGACTGTGTGTTGTGTGAAGAAATACTTCCTTCTGTTCGTTTAAAACTCGCTGCATAGTAATTTAACTGGGTGACCCCAGGTTCTTTGTTATGTGAAGGAGTCAATAACATTTCCTGATTCACTTTCTCCACACAAGTCATGATTTTACAGACCTCTGTCATATCCCCACTTAGTTGCCTCTTTTCCAAGCTGAACAGTCAGTCTTTTTAATCTCTCCCCACACGCAAGCTGTTCCATCCCTCTAATCACTTATGGTGCCCTTCTCTGTACCTTTTCCAATTCTAATATATCTTTTTTGAGATGGGGAGACCAGATCTGCATGTAGTATTCAAGGCGTATGTGTACCATGGATTTATATAGTGGCATTACAAGTTTTTCTAGCTTTTGCTGTTTCACCAGTTCAGACTATTTGCTATTTGAATAGCTGAGGCTAGAGTTAAATCTCTCTTCAACTGTAGCTGCTGTGAAAAGTTTTTCTCTGTTAACCCAATAACCAGCCAGCCTCTGATATTTTCAATTCAATTCAAAATCACAGTTTTCAGCCAATGTATGCAGAGCTCTTATAAAACATTCAACATTTCTCCTGGTTCTTGGATTCTCGGGCGAAAACATGTTTTTCATAAACTGCATTTCTGTGGAGTATAAAGAATGTATCACATCTTTGTGACTGTCTTCAATAAAGTCAAAGGGTTTAAAAAAGCTATGCTCTGCTTGCTTCCCCACAGCATAGATTAAAGAAGATACCTGTATGTTTCCAGTTGTTTTGTGGAGTTTGTTTGCAATTCAAAATCTTGCAAAATACTGCTTCCAGTCTGTCCATTCTGAAGGTTTGCCAAAGCTGAAGTTCTCTGGGACACTGAAAAGTGTCATGTTGATGAGATCCTGCTACCTTCGTTGCTGTTTGACTTGTGTTTCTGTTCCTGGTTTACTCCTGATACTATGTCATGCTCCTGTCCCAGATATGGACTGGCTACAGAGTTTGCTTATTCATACTAGACGTGTTCATCATAAGATCTGTTAATGCTCTGCCAAGTATGGCTACGATTATGGTGCTTTTACATACAGTGCCCCCTGGTGGCTGAACAGTACAGTACAGTTTAGCATTCCATTGCCGCAGTTCTTTTAGCCTAACCAACCCAGTTTCTTCTAGGGTCATTTGCTGACCTTTTTATAAAGTTTAATATTTATAAAACAGGCTGAGTTGGACTTTTCTGACCTGGCTTGGTACCTTCAATAAGCCTGACCTCTCATCACTGAAGGGTTTTGCCACTAGCCTGGAGCCTGCAAGGGCAGAGATTCCAGGCAACAGGTGAGAGAATTCCAGAAGACCCCAGAGAGCCATGAGCCCTTCATGCCATGAGTTGTGCAGGGTGCAAGCTGGCTGCTATAGTCAGGCACTTGTGAAAACAAAATGTAACTGTGAGGGTGCAAAGCCAGAGCATGAATTCAGCTGGGCTGATTTAAGTGAGGTTGGTCCTGCTTTGAGCAGGGGGTTGGACTAGATGACCTCCTGAGGTCTCTTCCAACCCTGATATTCTATGATCCTATGAAAAGCAGTCAGCCCACTGCCTGCAGTACTGCTCCTGGGGCAGGTCATCTCTGTCTAGTGTCTGATACTCTCTGCGCCGTCCCAGGGCTTGAGAAAGGGGAGGAGGGAGAAGGCAGAATCCTGTGCTGAACCCCCACAGAGGCTGGCACAGCCTTTCAGTGGCTGAGGACAAATGTTGATCTAGGGTAAAAATAATTTGCTTCTGACTCATTGGGTCTGTAATCCAAAAGTACACAGAACAATCACCATTGTTCATTTTAAGAGCCAGGATCCTGCCTCTTCTCCAAATAATGCATGTGTCACAAGGATGGGAACATGTCCAAAGCACTCAGCGCCCTCCCCCCACTCCTCAGCTCAGAGGGACAGCATGTCCTCACCCTTCCCACGCACCTCAGGCAGGGGAAGTGGCTTTCTGGGAAGCTCAGCCACGCAATTAGCATTTGAAATCCTCATGCAGAGCACTGCACAGAACACGCTGTGACCCGACAGGAAACCCTCCAGGGATGGGATTCTGAGCACCCAAGGCCAGCGTTTTCTAGGCAAACAGAGGGAAAAGCGCTTTTGCTTTACTCCAGGCAGCTGGCCTGCACACACCGCCTAGCCTGAAAAATAACACAGGACCAGATGTTCTGCAGCAAACTGATCAATAACAACTAAAAGGTGCCCCAGGCACTCCCATGGCAACAGGCTCCTTATGACAAATGATACGTTGTGCTTACTGCACTAATGTGTCTGTGTGTAAGCGGGGGAATGGTCCCGCTATTGTGGGGAACTTTCCTGGCTTCTGCACTACCCCGGTGAAGTGGGCTAGCGAAAGGATCTGAGTCCTCGCTCCCACTTCCTTTACCCAGAGGCCTCCCTGCCCTTGAGGACTCCCCTTCCACTCTCCTGTCTGGCAGAGTCCTCGTAAACCCCAACAAGGCTGGGCCCAGGATTCCTGGGGGGCTCGACCCCCAACCCTGCTGTGGTCACCCAGGACAGGGGCTAGGGTGTCCCCACTCCGGGGTACTCTCTCTGCACTGGGCACCTCCCTGACCCACTGATCATTTCATACAATTTAAAGCAAATACAAGTTGTTTAATTAACAATTAATTTTAAAAAAAAATAAGGAAAAATGGGAAAGGTTAAAGGAAAACACACCACCCTGCTCTGTGGCAGAGAACATCACAAACAGTGTCTCTGGAACGTCAGGGCAGTTCACAGTCTGTTCCTTGTAGGTCCCAGGCTCCTTCTCAGGCCCTGGCTGTGCTGCAGAGATGCTGTGGGTTGGACACTTGCTCTGGCGGTGGCCACACGCTCTCAGGCTCTAGGTGGCAGGACCCTTCTTCCCAGCGTCGCCCCCGCCCTGTCAGGGTTACAATCACCCTCCAAGTCTGGCCTGCAGAGCCTCTTGGCTGAGACGTCTCCCTGTGCTGGGCCCACTGCCCAGGGTCCCCCTCACTCTCCCTAGCTGCTCACTGCACCCGGCCCCAGACTGCTCCAGCCCCAGCTCTAGCTCCGGCTCCAGCTCCACTCGGCCTCAGCACGGCTGCTGCTGCTGCTCTGCCTTCAGCTCCCTGGGCTGCTTCTCTGGCCCCTCTGGCTCTGGTTGCTGCAGCTCTGCCCCCAGGACAGGTCGGCTCTCCGGGCTGCTTCTGTGACTCTGCTCCCAGCTCTGACCTGCTTCCTGGCTGCTTCTCTGGCCCCTCTGGCTCTGGTTGCTGCAGCTCTGCTCCCAGGGCAGCTCTGCTCTCTCTGGGCTGTGCTCTGGCTTTGGGGCTGCAGCTCTGCTTACAGCAGCTTAGCTCAGGCCCTTGCTCTCTCCTTAGCTCGGCCCCCTCTGTCTGACTCAGGCCATTCCAGCTTACACGGAGAACGGGACCCCCCCCGGCCTCCTGACTCTCTGATTAGCCTGCCCGCCCTGTCAATCAGGCTGGTCTGGAGCATTGGCCTCTCCCCATTGGTCCTGGGGACTGTCAGTCTCAGGCTCCTGATTTGCCATCGACCCTTCCCCTTTTAGTGCTGGGAGCTAGCCAACCAAAACACCCCCACTGAGTGTTAGTAAGGGGGCAACAGTCCCCTTACATGTGCATGGATGCAGCATTGCCAGCCAAGCCCCACAAATCCAAAAACCATGCGTCAGAACCCAAAAAGTCATGAGACTGAACAAATAAAGCAGCAGTTATTTGGGGGGTTGTGAGCAGATTTTTGAGCTCCCCCTGAAGTCCCCAGAGTATGGGCGGGACAATTAGTGTTGAGAATTCATCCTAAACTGCACACCAAATAAAAAACACAGGCGCCTCCACACCTCCCTCCCATGGCTCAACTCCCCCACTTCCTTCCTGCAGGGAGGGATAGCTCAGTGGTTTGAGCATTGGCCCCCTAAACCCAGGGTTGGGAGTTCAATCCTTGAGGGGGCTACTTAGGGATCTGGGGCAAAAATCAGTACTTGGTCCTGCTAGTGAAGGCAGGGGGCTGGACTCAATGACCTTTTGGGGTCCCTTCCAGCTCTATGAGATAGGTATATCTCCATAATAAAAAAAAATTCCCTGGCTTCTCCCACAGCTGTCCCTGGCTCCAGCCTGCAATGAAGGGCTTCCCCTGGACTCCTGCCACCATCAGCTCCCCTCACTGCCCTGTAATGGGGGGAGGGGGCATTGAGCATTTTGAGCAGAGAGGGGGCAGCTCTGGCCTATGCAGCATGAATAGGATGCCTGGTACTGCAGGCAGCTGCACTGGCAATGTGCCATCTCCTGCACAGATGGTGGGGGTGAGGGCACAGGTAGCGCCCGTGTCAGCTGGGAGATGCTATTTGCTAGGGAACTGAGTGGCAGCAAGGTACAAATATTAAAAACAAAGGAGATATGGTCTTGGGCATGTGCAGAGATCCAGGACATGGATTTGCCCGGCCATGAATGATCAGGGAGCTGGAGCACAGGACTAGGGGACAAGTACCAAGCAGCACAGCTTCTAGTCCATGATCCATGCTGAGAAGCCACTGTGGTGTGGCATTGGGGGAGTGCAGAACAAAGCAAGGCCCTATGGCTTCTGTATCAATCCCTTGCCCATGCCCACCTGTGGCACTGAAATGGGAGCAGCACGAGGCAGACAGCAGAGCCTCTATGTGCAGCTTTAAATCAAATTTTTTTAAAGAAAAAGGAAAATTAGTCATTAGCCACCTAATGTGCCAGCACTAGCTGGTCCCAGGGTCAGCTGTCCCAGTGCTGCATAGGCCTGTCGGCTGGGGCCAGGCTGCAGCAGAGCAGCTCAGCGCCCTGGGCCATTCCCTACCCTTCCACCCTATGCAGAAGAGGTTAAAGCCAGGCCTTTGTCCACTGCCTGGATCGTGTCACCTCCGTTGCTCACTCCCTGATCACACACGAGGGTTCCGTTGCACAGCTCCAGCCCTGCCCGCATCTCTGCCCAGCGTGCCACCTGCAACCTGTCGTTGTGCTTCTTCCATGCCTTCCATCTGCCTGGAACTCCCTCCTCCTCCCAGCGTGCCAAGCACCCAGCCTCTCTCCCCAGCCCACTCCTCCAAAGAACGCGGCACATCCTCTAAGTGAGTCTCTCCCTCTGGATCCCCTGTGCATCTGTGCTGGCTGGCTCTGTTGACCAGGGCCCACTCGGAGCAGGAGCCATGTCGCTTGCTGGGGTCTGCACAAGCCCTAGCCATCATGCTAGCAGACATTAGCTGGTCGAGGTAAACCACAGGCTCCTCCACAGCCATTACCTCAACCTGCTAAGTCATGTGAATTGCACTGGGCCCTGTATTCACTAGGATTTCACTGCGTGTTAGTGGCCTTGCAAGAGCTGACACTGTTTAAGATGCCCCTTTTCTCCTCGTGAAGATGCACCCGTAGAGCAACAGCAGGGTGCAGCATTAGTGAGGTGCGTAGCTCCTCCAGGGCAGTGGCTGACAGTAGCTCTGTGTAGGTCTGGGCTTTTTTGTCACCTCTGGCTAAAGATTTACTCCCTCTCTGGGCCTGATTCTCCTCCTCCTTCTCTCAGTTCCACACCAGTGAGGTCTACTGGCTTCAGTGGTGTAACACCTGCCTTACACCAGCGTAAGTGACCTGGAGCCTGCTGTCCCTGGCGAGCCATGCTGAGCTGGGAGCTTTCTGCACCCATGCTGAACAAGATGTTGGGCAGAGGAGACTCAGGCCTCAGGGAGGCCCATGAAGGATGAGTGGGGGCGTGACAGGAGTGCGCTATGGCTGTATCGCCATACACGGTTACCAGATAAAGTGCCAGGAGATGGCACTCAACAGCACAGAGCAGAGTTCTTGGGTGTCATGGGACCAATAAACCGTGCTGTGCCCTGCAGCAGGGGTACTCTGTGCAGCTCTTTCCCTGGGGCTCTGAACAGGAGCTCTGCCCTGGTGCCTGAGTAGCAGCCAACTTCTCACCTGGTTTCGTGAGCCAAGTTTACCAGAGCTTGTCCAGCTGTGCATGGAAGGTGAGGAGTGAAAGGAAGCGTGACCTGCCCCATTCAGGCCCGTCCCCTCCTGTGGCAAGAGCCAGCCATGCAGTTAGTCTTTCTATTCTTATTGCCTCCTACGCTCTCCTGCCTTGAACCCAGCCTGACAGAGCGAGCCTGGGGCTGCCCGGCTCCTTCCCAGGCTGCAGACAGACGGATGCTGTCAAGGAAGGCGGATGTCTCGCTGGGAGCCGGTGCGACTGGCAAAGCTTGGCCTTGAGCAGGAAGAGAGAATTATTGTCCTGATGCTGTTGTTAAATAGCAAATATTTTGTTATCTAGTTATGTAGCTAGAGCTCCGCTGCTCCTCATGGCCTGCGCTGTTTCCTCAGCCTCCTAACTTACCCGATGAACAATCCTGCCATGTCTACTCCTGCCCATTCTCCTTTCATACGGATGGGCTGGGATTATAATTAAATCTTGACATTCAAAAGGCATTCTAATGCTGATGGGGCAGTTAGGTGGATCCCCTTGTGCCACCACAGTAAGCATGAATGGGGCAGTTGTCTGTGATGTGTCACATGGTTTGTACCACACCAGAGTTACAATCAAACACAATTTGATGTTCCATTTGTGCAGGAGATGTCCACACCTTTGTGCGTTGTCCAAATGTGTCTGAGAGCCATGCGCTGCCTATGGGGAAGGCAGAATCCTGGGATTTCTTTTGTTGGATCTTCACTCAGGTCTTTGTTTGGCATGTCACAACAGCCCACGATTCGAGCCAGCAAGTGCTGGAGTCCTCTCCGATGGCCTGTAGTATTGATGCGTGGAGCCAGAAAGGCTTCCTGGGTTTGAGTTGGGAGAGTGGCAGTGAATTGAGGTCTTGGTGTATCGTCAGGTCCAGAGCAGCCAAGGTCCTTTTGTACTCCTGGACCACAGCAGCATCTCACCTGATGTTGGCTGAAGTGATGCCCACCAACACTGGGAGCCACGCTATTGGCGTGGAACCAAGAGAGCTGCTAACAATCCTTAGCGCATCATTGATTTCAGTGTCACGAGACTGGCGTGGAAGCATCACACTCCCAGCAGGTGCCAGCGAGCTGCTGGATGATGTTAACTTTTGTCTTTATCTTCTTTTTGGTGTTGTCAGTGTGTTGGCGATAGCTCAGCATCCGATCTAGGGTAATTCCAAGGGACCAAGGACTGTGGTCATGTGACAGAGGCAGACCACAAAAGTCCACTTTCAGAGGCATTTGGGCCTCACGGTTGTTCAAGTGGAAGGCAAAGATGAGTGTTTTTGAAGTGCTGGGTTTCAGGCACCAAGTTTTGAGTTACGGCTCAAGTGTTTGGAGGTCGTTATTCATGACCTTGTCTGTGGCCTTCAGAGAGGACGCTTGCGTTGCTAGCACAATGGCCTCTGCATAGATGAATTTACGGGATGATGTGACTGGAATGTTGCTGGTATAGAGACTGAACAGCGCAGGTGCTAAAATGGATCCCTGTGGGAGGCTGTTGTTCATTCTCTGTGATTTGCTGGGAGATTCACCAAGGCGTATGTTGACTCCGGCTTTTTGGTCCTCAAATCCCCGTCCGGGAGGAATTTCCAAAAAGCGGGACATGTCTGGGAAAATAGGGAGGCATGGTAAGGGGACTGCCTCCTCCCCGGGCTCCAACTTTCCCGGCTCCTGCCGCTCTCCCCAGCGCAGCAGCAACCGCAGCCCGGGAGGAGGCGACTGCGAGCTCGGACGCCGCCACCGGCCGGAGCCACTCGGCCAGAACCGGGGCCCGAGCCGAGCCGTGCCGGAGCCGCTGGGACCGGGGCTGGAGGTGCTTGGCCGCCGGCTGGCACCGCTCGGCCAGCGCCAGGGCCGGGCCAGAGCCGCTTGGCTGGGGCCGGTGGGGCTGGGGGTGCTCGGCCGGCGGCCAGGCCGAAGCCGCTCGGCTGGAACCGGGGCCCGAGCCGAGCCGAGCCAGGCCGGAGTGACCAGGGCTGGGGGTGCTTGGCCGCTGGCCGG
>NW_020699064.1:0-28334 GCF_002925995.2 Terrapene triunguis
TGTGTAGTCCACATGATGTACTGTATATAGTTGTAATTGACAGTGTATTATATTAATAGCATACTGCCAGATTCATGCATGTACTATACCAAATAACAAAATAAGCATGGTTCAAAATGATCTGCCTCTGACATGCACCATCTTTTTTTCTCCTTACTCCAAGAAATCTTTAGAAAGTACAATAGTCTTTGAGATATTGTGTCTACATCCTCCATAAAAAAGAAAAGTTTTTATTTCCATTTTTCTTACTAAAAAGTAAAGCAGAGAGTGTGATAATCAGCAGCAGAATTAACAGAAGGTACAAATTTTCACTCCTCTGGGTATTCATAAAATGTCTTCGCATCTTTTAAGAAAGAATGTACTATATGTATAGAAAAAAGGCAATTAGGAGAGTGATTATTTTTCTGTTTGCATAGTAGCTAGAAATTGCTGTACAAATATTATTTGTGATATCCATTCATACCATGCTGGAAAGATGCAGCTGTTTCAACAAAGCAGAGGAGTATGGAGTGAAATAGGAAACAGACTTGCTGGGAAAAAAGTCAGAGTCTATACTAGGTAACCTCTATGCTCTGGTGAGGTAAACTTATGACTCTTTGTCTGCTTTCTTCACATGCCTTGAGTCCATCTGGTTCTTTCCAGTGTCTGTAATGTCTGATGGCTTTTCGCTTTGGTGGTGATAATATATGCCCTACTAAATCAGAAGCACAAAGCCCTCAGCTGGTGGAGCCAAAGCTGACAAGCTAGTTTTAAGGGTATATGGGAGGGGTGTGTATGTGTGAGACAAAAATATATCTATAAATAAGTTATATATTAAAATGTCTCTATTGAAGTTTTGAAGACTGGATTAAGTTGATACCATTACAGAGAGAGGTTTTTCCATTTGCAGGTAAGTGGTTAAGGAAAGTGAAAATAAATGTCAACTCCTCAAACACTGAGACAAATGTTTGGTTACATTTTTGGTTGACTGTTGCTTGGCAACATGGAGCCAATGATGAGACAGGAATATTTATATCTGAAGTGATAAAGTAATAAATGAACAAGGTAAAGATGGAGATTCTAATATCTCAGTTCTGGAAAACCAAATTTAATGCTATATTTTTTGGGTCATCACCATAAGAATAGGACTGATTAGTATTAATGCAGAAGAGACAGTGCTATGATTTAACACTGCTTTGTGACACTAGTAGCATATTCTACTTCGGGAGAAAGCTCTCTATGTGTGACAAGGTCAAGCGGGAGCTGCTGAATGCTCATACCTTTTGAAAAGTCAGTCCACTTAAATCAATGGCTAAATCAGGATTTAGGAGCCTAATTTTAGTATCTTTTTAAAAAAATCTTGTCCATTTTACCTAGGAATATTTTTAGGGCATTCTTAAGTGAGGAGGTGGGTTAATAAGAGTGGTCTCTTGTATGGGATTTACTGTATATGGGTATATTGTGATTCTTGAAGAGTATTGCTATAATCTCATTTTAAGGCCAAACAATACATACTGAACAGTCACTCCACTGACACCACCACGCTTTACCCCTTTCCACTGAAAAGCCTGTCCCATTAACTCCCAACAACTGCTTTTCTCTTCCTGTTCCCATTCTGCTGAGCACCTCTGGAGAAAGTCCCATGACTACATGGATTTCCTCCACTCTACATTTATTCTCTCCTCCTTCAGCTCTGCCATCTTCCTGGCCAAACAGTACAACTTCTCCAGCCTCATCATCTCTTGTGCCCACCCTCTCAGCTGCATAGACACCACCTTTAAACACCCACCTTAAAACCTTCCCTCCTTCCCACCCCTCTTGTCTAGCTCCACACAGAACACTGCTGATTTTAATAAGTGACTAATTTATCTTAACTGTATATTGTAAAGCATCCAAGTAGTACCATACTGCCAAGTCAATGATGTTGGAACCTTTATTTTTGCATTTCTTGAATTTGAGGGTGTTTAACTGTGCAGCCTTAATACTGTATCAATGTGTATTTAATAATTTTCCTTCCTATGGTTTCTTTTGGAAATGTTTCATATAGAAAGTTCTCACCTCTATTTAAATACATGGGTTCACAAAGTGGATCTCTTAAAATAACTATAGCCTCTTTGTTTAGCATCATCAGCCAGCAGTTATAAGGTCCATCACATTTTCCATTCTCCTGGGCATCCAGTGTGGTACTAATGAATTGCTGCAGTACATTGATTGTTAAGTGCTGGATTACTACTTGCCAGCACAGCATTTGGATGATTTCATTGTGACAAGGTGACATTTTTTCCAGTACATAGTACTCCTAAAGGGATTGAAAGTAAAAGAAGAGAGTAGTTTAATAATTTAGGGCTCAATCCTGCTTCCAGTGAATTCAATGGCAAAAATTCCATTGACTTCAGGGCATTAGGACCAACCTTCTATTTCCTGCACAGTGCTTTTGGGGAGTGGGGTGGAGATATGGCTGCATGAATTAAAGACCCCCATCAATATACCAAAACACTTGTGACAGTATTGTGAAAAACTCCATTATAAACAGGAATGATAGTAACCAGACTTATTCAGTTGAAAACCTTTAACAAGAATGCAATTGGACAGATCTTCCATCATTTTGACCACAGTTAAATCAGAGCAGAAGTTCCAGAATATATAGGTCACTGACTAATTCAGTGAGCTGAATCATTCTTGCTCCATAATAATCACTTGATGACAAGTTACAAGCAAAAGCATCAATGTGATAATTAATTCTGGTTACGGATTATTAAACAGAGAGGGTTCACTGACTATTCCTATTTTGGGACATTTCAATAAAGAGTCTATGAAATGTTAGTGAGTCAGAAAATGTGGATTTAATGGTATTAAACAATATTTACTAACTTTGTACATGATTACAGTGTAACTCCTATTCTGGACACAGAGGATTTAAAAGCTGCTGCTCTATCAAACAGGAGAACCTACTGTCTAGCTGAAAATCTATGCAGTAGAGTGTTTTATAAAACTTTTTATTCAGCTTAATAGCAATTTAAAATCAAAGCACTGTAAAAGATTAACACACTGCAATTGTGGCTGTCTGTTGCATACTATACCTTGTTAAAAAGTGAGGGACTAATTCTGAGGTCCTTAGTCAGGGCCTCTCTCTCCACAACAGAAATTGAGTTTCAATTCAGTGTTTCTTAGGAAACACCCCTTGAGCTGGGGCGGGGGGCGCAAGGGAGGGAGGTTGCCTCCTCCCACAGCCCCAGCAAAAGAAGCAAAGAGTTTAGCCTCCAGAACCTACTGATCTTCTGGGTCCTGGTGAAGACTGGAGCCAACAAAATGAAGAGGGCCACTCTCATAGCCACCTAATGCCTCCCCACAAGCCTCTGGGGCCTCCTGCCTGCCCCACCCAATTTCTTGAACCCATGCTACTAGGGATACCCCTACCTACTTTAACTATGGAATCACCATAGAAGCAGTTCCACAGCACACAAGAGCAGACCCATGGGAATCAATAGAACTATAGGCTTTAACTCCCACTATTTCCACCCATGGGTTTGGTGGAAGGAGAATTTAGGGGAGCCTAACTTGCTCATTTTCCCTGTGTTTGGTCTTCCCCCTCTGACGCAGTAGAAGCCCTAGGGAGAGGCTTCCACAAAATGAAGGGAAAAGGAGAGTGTGTGGGCCAGGTGGAATACCCTCTTTCCGCAGGCAACTGATCACTGTGTATCCGGAGGAGGGCCTGGCTTCTGCACTGCTTTGCTCAATTCTTATGCACGCAAACTCTCACTGAATTTGCCGGGATTGTCCGAGAGTCAGAGCCACTGGATGCAATTCTGAAAAATTGCCACTTTTTACACTGACAGCGTGAAATGGTTATTCATCATGTGTTATTTGACTACACTCAAAGTCATAAGATAAGGGCCTTATCCTGACAGATGCTAAGAACCCACAATTCCTATGAAGGCCAATGAGAGCTCAAGGCACTCAGCATCTTACAAAGAGCATTCAGGACCTTGTAGGATCAGGTCCTTCATTTGATTTATTTATGCCAAAATGGATCATTATACAAGCCTCATTTTTGAGATTAAGAATATTTGTATCCTATTGTTTACTGCTATACTTGGTTTAGTACCAAATATAAGGACCAGCTCCATTTGAGAATAGATATCTAGGTTTTATTATTTGAGATTTGATTTTTTTTAAAAACAGTGATTTTAACATTAGAAAAAAAAACCTCCTTATTTACAATTGTACATAATGTTTTCATTATTTCTTGGAGCTATTAACTTTATCATGTTTTCATACAATAGAACACCATATTAAAATATTTGCCATTCTGGTTTATATTGGGGATGCATTGTGACTGATTCCACCATCTATTGGTGGGAGGGGTTGCAAAGGTGGTGTACAGTTTTTGACTGCTCCTTTCTCTCTCTCTCTGGCCTGCCCCAAGCTCAGCTCAGCCCTGGAGTATATTTGCTCTCTAGGGTGCCTACAGAAAAAAATTATTTGCAAAGATGTATTATACCAGCTCACACCTCATGGAAAAATGTTAGAAATATTTTCTCTAGAGATAAATCTGACTATCTCGGGGAATTTTTTATTTTAAATTAAGGCTATCTGCATGAAAACTGGATTCTTTTGCTCCTGCTGTTTATTCCCCATCTGAAGTAATAAAATAGAATGGGGGTGGTGGAGGATGTGGTGAAAAATGTTCCCATACATAGGCTTTTGTTAATAGATTGGTTTTCATAAGATCTTTTGAGGATTTCTCTAGTGTAAAAGGCACACCATTTGTAGTCCTGTTGGGTAAAACATGCAAGAGAGCCTTAGTCACTTAAGAGTTTATGTCCCCTTGACTACATGAGTAGGATGATTTTGAAACTTCTACCCTTTGTGCACAGCTTGGAAAAGTTAAAAATTTATTTAAGTTATTAAAGAACTAAAGTTTATTTCAGGCTTCCATATGGAAAAAGACTTCATTAACATTCTCCACGACTAAATGCTGTCTTGGGCCTTCATCATTCCATATTACCCTGGAGTTTAAGATTATTGCAATATTATCCTCTCCTCCATTTGCATTCTTGACGAGCCTCTGTTAAAGAAACCAAACACTGTATGGTCTATTCTGATACTTCATCAGAAGGTCAACCCAGACTCACATCAGCAGACAGCTTTGAAAGGTAAATGACTAAATTTAAAAAGTGTTTCAAAATCTTTTAAATTAATATAACATTCCAGCATCTGGAGATTAAGTGTTAGCTCTTTAGGGAGAGGTACACAATCCTTTTTTTCCTGTTGCTAAATCCAAAGTTAAAGGGTGGAAAGAAGGGGACAGAGCTTCATTTTTTGCCATCCTCTTCTTCACTCCACTGAAGTGTTCAGGGAGGGGAATGGTCAGCCCTGCATGGCCCAGGGGCATGGGCCTAGCATGGGTCTGCAGTGCAGTATTCTTGCCACAGAGCTGGGGCAGTCTGCTCCCACAGGGACTGGCTCTCAGTGGTGTACCGTGCCAGCTGAGTCTGAAGAGCAGCAGTCTCTCCCTGTAGCTGGGTAGTCTGCGCAACAGCATGTGGTTCTTCACTGAGAGCTGCAAACACTTGTGCTTTCACTGTGGGGAGTTCTTCCTGGAGATGGTCAACTTGTTCATGCATTTCTGGTGCCCTCACAGACATGCCGGGTATGGAATGATCCGCTGCCTCCATGTTACCACAAGGCTGGCCTTCAGTATGGGTTAGGGGTGATCCAGGCAAACGGTCAGGGTCCCGGGGTAGGGGTGGCTCAAGGTCAGATTTCTGAGCCGAGGTCAGAACTTGTGTTGGGGTTCTGGAGAGAGGGAGAGAGTCCAAGTCAGAGCCAAAGTCAGTGCCAGGAGTTCAGCAGCACAGAAGTAGAGTCAGTCATGGTAGCTCACTGGAGATCTGTGACGTTGCCTGGTATGTCCTGTTGTCATAACTGGGATAACAAATTTACCCTAATTGTGAACTCAACTGTAAGAAATGTGAAAACTCCTAAGATGTCACAATAACCTATAACTTTGTGTCTGCGTGGGAATTAACCATGGAAAGTAGGTCAAGTTATTTTCAGTGAAGTATGTTATAAGAAGGTGCAAGAAACCAGAGAAACTGAATTAGTCCAAACAAAAAGGGCCTACCAATGTGACTCAAAGACTGTTGAGACTGGACTTAATAAATAAGAAAATATGGTCTTACAGAAATGGGTTTAATTGGTGAATGAAATAATGAGGGGATGAACGGTCTCTCCCATTTTGTCAGGCACTGTCTCCAATAATCAGGCCTGAGTTGCAGCTAGGCATGGGGTTGGGCCAAGGGCAGTCCTGGAATTGAGATCTGGGGACATGCCGGGGTCAAAACAGATCAGATTGTCAGAATCTAAAGATGAGCCAAGTTGATAACGAAGCTGGAATCCAGAGACACACCGAAGGTCAAAACCAACTAGTCAGAGGGGTATTGGAGGGGAGAGAGGGTACGAGGGAATAGTAGGCAGAGGCTGGAGTAGGTTGGTGAGGAGGCTGGAGCAAGGCTAGTGCAGGGCAAGGACAATACTAGGACAAGGCTCAGGCAAGGTGATGGAGGGAGCGGGAGTCAGAGTGGGTGCAAGCTGGGAGTCTCTGGAGTCTGCTGCACTGCGAGGCAGCAGGGTGGTTCCTGGGAGGCAGTACTATTGTTCAGACTGATCTGCAGCTCTGTTGGGGTGGTAGAAATACCTGAGCCTGAGGTCTTCTGACCCAGGCTCTGCTTGATGATAGGTGGTTGCTGCATGCCTGAGTGCTGCTCACTGCAGCAACTGATCGAGCAGCCCTGGTATGGCTGCAAGTTTGCCTCACACGCTTCCCTTCTCCCCCCCCCCCCCAAACACACACCCTATTGGGGGTTCTTTAAAAGGAGACTTTGAGAAAGTATCATGGGATCCCAGCTCATTGACTTGTATCAGTTTGACTCATCTCTTCCCAGCTCAGCTCCCTTCACTCCAAGACAGAAGGAACAGAACAGACAAAGATTTTCTTCCCATGTGGAAGGTGAGCAGGCCTTGTTCTTAAAGGAATTTTGTTGTTTGCCTGAGAGTCCTGAAAGTCACTGGATTTATAACTTATTACAACAGTCTGTAACCCACTAACCCCTTCTTTTTGTCGTATTTCTGCAGAGGTGTTTGTGGGCCACTCTAACTTAATGGTCCTTAGAATGTGTGCTAGATACTTATGATAAACAATCTGGTCCACTTTGCATTTAGCTGTGATAGAGTACCTGTCCCAGACCTGAAGAAGAGCTCTGTGCAGCTCAAAAGCTTGTCTCTCTCACCAACAGAAGTCAGTCCAATAAAAGATATTACCTCACCCGTCTGGTCTCCAATATCCTGGGACCAACACAGCTACAACAATGTTACATACATCACATCATGGCACCCAAGTCCTCAGCCCATCAGTGGATATACCTATTTGTCAGCACTGCAAAGGCACATATGATACTGTTCTGTCTCCCTTCCTGTTACTTTCTGCCACACTGTTTTTTCCCTGTCTAGTTCTATTGGCTTCTCAATGGATCCTAAAATCAACTGCACCACATGCATTATCACAGCAATGTGAAATGGCCCATTGAGTCCTGCCCTGTCTGAGGAGAAAGGACCCAACCAGATAATGTCTGACTAGAATGCAAGCCTGGGTCCAAGCAATAGGTGTTGTGGCTGACCTGCCAGCCTAAAGCATCCATTCATGATTGACTAGTCGTCCAGTGTTCCAGGAACACCAACAAGGGCTGTATTTCCATCTGTTTTATCCTGTCTCTCCTCCAACTTGTGTCTGGCACAAATAGAAGTGAATTCACTTCACACATCAGGACTGAGAGTAAAGTTAACCTCTCTTTATCAAAGAAAGGTTGTTGGTGGAAATAAGAGACTCCTTTTGGAGGCAAAATGTCAGACTAAGTTTAGATTGTTTGTTTTGCATAATTACTCACTTTCAGTTTTTGCTTGCCTGTTTTCTTGCATTTTGATCAATGAACTTCTAACTTTAGAATGAAAGCTCTTGGGTGCCAAGAAACTGAGTAAACCAGGTTCTCTGTAGGAAACTGCATGAACTTTGGTATCACCATTTTAATGTCTGGACAGTGAAAGAATTTATAACACCTTTAACTCTTCTGGCCCTTGAGATCAATACAGTAGTCCTGTGGGCTTTTATAGGGTTAAAGGGCTAATCAGAAGCCTCCAAGTCAGCTGCCAATAGAGTCTCTTGGGTGGGACTTGCCATAGTGTACATCAATTGCAGGTCAAGATGAAAAGGAAACATTTAAAGAGTAAAAAACTAGTTTATCATTCATGTCCCTCAGCAGAGGTTATGGCCACTGATAAATGTTATATTTTGCCTCCGGGGGGGGGAAAGAAAAAAAAATCAAATCACTGCTGATTCAGTATCAAATTTGGCTTATTTCTCCCTCCACCCTCCTCAAAAAATAGTTGCAGCTTTTGGTAAACAGACACTTTCCTACAGTTCAACAGCAGCTCTTGTGGTATTGATTCACTAGACACATTTAGTTTGTGTCGCCACAGTAATCAGGACTAGTCATGTCTCTATTTGCTTTTAAAAGATTTGCATTAGTTTATTTTACAGATATTGTACAACCATTCTAGGTTTTATGCACAACACTAAGCCAATTTTACAGTATTGCCAAACCCAAGCATTCAAACATCATGAATCAGTCCTCCAAAAATAAAGAAGCTTTAACTTTGAGATTTTTTTTTTTAAGTAATAAATTCTGGGCTCAATTTATGGCTTATGCCTTCTAGCTTCTGAGTTTTAGAGTCCACATTTTCAAGCTTTTCTCTCTAACAACAAGGGCTAGACATTTACTTTTTTTTTTTATTAAAGTAAAAGCAGAGAGTCTCACATAAGCTAATGACACCAGGAGCGGGGGCTTTATGGGGAAAAAAATAAAACAAATTTTGCAATAATTGCAATAAAATTGCAAAAATTGGCAACACTGATCTCCCTTCCTTAACATAATAGGTCAAACTAAGAAATTACAAAATAAGACTGGGAGTTATCAAGGAGGGGCACTTTTAAAATGGTCAGGCACCATCAACCCATCATGATGTGGAGGTCTGGATATGAACTGAGGCTTACATTTGTAGCACTGATACCAGTTCCAGCCACAACAAAGAATGACTCCTTGTTAAGCATATAGGATCTCATTCTGGCCCATTTTATGGAGCAATAAGTGCCTCAACAATCCTAAGGACAGCTGGGGCTGGTACAAACGGAACAGTAGGAAGATTCCAATTCTGTGGTTGGGAGCCACCATACTGTTTATGAATGGGGAGCTCCCTTGCCACCCAGCAGCCCTTCATGGATTGTCACTGTCTCTCTGCTATTTACTCAGTCCAGAGAGATTAATCTTGGAAAAAATCCACATGCTCTTGCATTTGTATGTGTGCACACTGGAGGAAGGCAAGAGAAAGACTATAACAGTGATTATCTGGGGATTAGCCCAGGGCCTGTTTGCCTCAATGATCCCCATCGTCTGGCAGCTATATTTTAGATTTCTACAGCTGCATTGACAGGGCCCCATCAGCTTCCCTCCTTTCTCAAGGACTCCTAGATTTCCACTGTAGAGGTCTGCTGATTTGTTTTCTATTCTTTGTTGGATTTTGCTGAATGCTCATTTCAACTTTCTTCTGTGTGTTAAGGGGGAGGGTTCATTTTCATGCACACAAGGACATTTGAATTCTGTCACTTTGTGGCCAGCTTCCTCAGTAAAAGCAAACAGGATTTTTTTGCCCTTTGTGACACTTAGCAATTTATAACTGTGTTAATGCTGCCCAGTGAGGGAAACGGAATTCCTAGAGCTCTAATGTTTTGCAAATCAATGACAATGGCATCACTCAGTTGCCATTTACCTATAATTAACTTTACCCTTTCAGTGCATTTAGCTGTACATTTGGTTCATGGAAACAGATCTACAGGCATATCATGAAACATGACAAAACCTTTCAGAAATGGAAATGCACAAGGAACTCTGCAGACTGCAGCAAGCTGCAAAGCAGTGCTTGATTTTTCTCTGAAAAAGTGACATGGTCACAGTGTTTCAAACCATCACCTTCATGGAAAAACCCACAAAGGAGAATGGACTTTGTGAGGTCCTTTTCACTGCTTCTTAGGAGTTCTTCTGGCAGGTATGAGGGAAATGGAAGCCCAAAGAAGCCAGGGCTGTCTGTGTGGAAAGTCTTGTGCATCTATGTTCACAGACTCCTGGCAGCATCGCTGCAATGGAGCCATGCTAATGGGGAACCTTTCACCTCTGATTACCTGTGGAGGTGGCAGTTCAAATGTTAATAAAATGGCTACAGATTATATTACCGTTGCTTTGGAGTACCCAGGAAGTTGGTACAGGGAGGATGATATCCAGCTTGACCTGACCCCCTCCATGTATGTATCACTGTCCTCATGGAATGCCCTAGGTGGGATGCAAGGACAGAGCAATGGTGTCATGGAGATTGCTAGTCTCTTCTTCCATGTGCACATGGAGAGTACAATTCGGGCAGCTCTGCACAAACCCAAATAGACATTTTTGAAGCCAGAGCAATTGCTTTTAAAATGTCATTGAGAATGGGGACTCAGACACTGCCATGTCAGCAGTGAAGCTGTTGGCACAGAAACCTGAATTAGTGCAAAGATGGGCTGCGTGGCGTCTCAAGTGAACCCTTAATTTAAAATCCCACCACCAATCCAAAGAGGGGGCTGGAGAGATTTGCTGACCTTTGATGGAGTTTATCCTTTCGCTGGGCACTGCTGTATCATCCCCATAAAAAATGACAAATACACTTAAGAGCAATTTCCCCCACCCCAGCCCTTTGAAATCACATGCTACTCTAGATGTCAGGTATGTTTAACAGATTTTCCCTGGACACTTCTATAGGTTCTTCATCTACATCACCCATTTCAAATTGCACAAGATGAACACTATCAGTCAAATCAATATAGTTATCAAGAAGAAATGGTTTTTGGCATGTGACACTTGTTTGTTTGCCAAGTGGTACTTCCTTGGTTACAAGAAAGTGATTTTATTTATATCAGAAAACAAATGAATAGATTCCTCAGGTCCCCAGTCACTGCTGTTTACAAGCACATGGGTATATCTAGTGGAGTTCCAGTGGTCAGTCCTGGCTCTGGTATTCATTAATTACTTCGATAATGGTGTGAAGTACACTTATAAAATTTGTGGAGGACACTGAACTGAAGGGACGGGGGATCACAATCGCGACCAGCGGCGGCAATTGGGGGGAAAAAAAAAAAAGAAGCCGCGATCGGCGGCAGCAGTTCGGCGGCAGGTCCTTCGCTCCTAGAGGGAATGAGGGACCTGCTGCCCCCGAATTGCCGCACATGCCGCCCCTCTCCCTTGGCCGCCCCAAGCACCTGCTTGTTAAGCTGGTGCCTGGAGCCGGCCCTGCTTGCGCCTCTTGCTCCCAGCTCCTCACACTCACACCACAAACTGAAGTGAGCTCCTTTTTAAAACCCAGGTGCCCTGATTAGCCTGCCTTAATTGATTCTAGAAGCTTCTTCTTAATTGGCTCCAGGTATCCTAATTAGCCTGCCTGCCTTAACTGGTTCTAGCAGGTTCCTAATTACTCTAGTGCAGCCCCTGCTCTGGTCATTCAGGAAACAGAAAACTACTCATCCAGTGACCAGTAGATTTGCCCTCTACCAGACTCCTGTATCCCACTGGTCTGGGTCTATCACAGGTGTTAAATATATTAAAAGGGTTTTTAATTTATAAGGTGGGGGTCACACTCAGAGGCTCCCTATATGAAAGGGGTCACCAGTAAAAAAGTTTGAGAACCACTGACTTTGGGGAACAGGATTAGGATTTAAAATGACCTGGACAAATTGGAGAAATGGTCTGAAATCAACAGGCTGAAATTCAATAAAGACCAGTGCAAAGTACTTCACTGGGGGGCGGAAATAATCAAATGTGCAGCTACAAAATGGGGAAAAACTGGCTAGGTGGTAGCACTGCTGAAAGAAATGGGGGGGGAAGGTTATAGTGGGCCACAAACTGAATGTGAGTTAACAACATGATGCAGTGGAGGAAAAGGCTGGCGGGTGTAAGGAATGTCATATGTAAGACATGGAAGGTAATTGTCCTGCTATACTCAGCAGTGGTGAAGCCTCAGCTGGAGTACTGTGTCCAGGGCTGATGTGTGTGTGTGTGTGTGTGTGTGTGTGTGTGTGGGAGGGGAATAAGCAGACAATTGTACTGGATCCTGAGCTCAGACACCTCCCCTCCCAAGATGTCTATAATGTGTAAATAAAATGGGAAGGGAGGGTACCAATGAACATGCTGTGCTGGGACCCAAAATTTCTCTTAATGGACCTCACTGTGTTCAATTCTGGGTGCCACACTTTAGGAAAGATTTGGACAAATTAGAGAGTCCAGATGAGAGCAACAAAAATTATAAAAGGCTTAGAAAACCTGACCTATGAGGAAAGGTTAAAAACTGGGTGTGGTTACTCTTGAGAAAAGAATTTGTGGGGGTGAGTGGGAGAGGAAGAGAGAACCTGACAAGTCTTCAAGTGTGTTAAGGGCTGTTATAAAGAGGATAGCAATTAATTGTTCTCCATGTCCATTGACGGTAGGACAAGAAGTAACAAACTTAATCTGCAGAAAGGGAAGTTTAGGTTAGATATTAGGAAAAACTTTAACTACAAGGGTAGTTAGGCTTTCAAGAGAGGTTGCGGAATCCCCAGCATTGGAGATCTTTAGCAACAGGTTGGCCAAAAACCTGTAAGGAATTATCTGTTTACTTAGTCCAGCCCCCCTGCATTGAGGCAGGACCATATGACCTCTTGATGGCCCTTCCAGTCCTACATTTCTATGATGTGACCTTACTAATCTCCCCAGAAGTCAATAGGAACAATCCCATTAACTTCAGTGTGATCAGGACTGTGCCCATAGCAAGCAATCTTTACAAAATAAAAGGTTTAGTTTGCTGGCCAAAGCCATTTCCTGACTTTCCAGCTTTGCATGTGACCGTAACAAGCTTATTTAGCACTGATTAACTCATTCTAATAGTTGTTTTATATGCAAAAAGCTTGGTCTTTTCTTGAACTGGAGTGTGATTTCTTTTTTTTTAAGTTATGGGAGAAGTTTAAATTTTTTGGGTAGTTTTCCAAAAGCTATATTTCATAGGATTTAAAGATGATGGGTCAAGTTCTGCCCTCAGCTAGTTCTGTATTGTCATCACTGAGAGGATAAATCAGCCTACCTTTTATGTTTTGGCTCTTCCTTTGTCTGTCTGAAGTGCCTATTGCTATCTAAGCAAGGCGGAAAACCTCTGAACAGGCTGTTCCTGCACAGAGAGGAGGCTGGGAAAACTGAGTCTGCACTTGCAAGATTTCTTCCTCACTCTTTTGATGGTAGATGAAGATTTTTCCACCATCCGTGGATACACATCTGAAGAAACACAGGATCATCCATTTGGAGGTTTATTCCCCTATACTGAATCCAGCTCCCATATACCCACTCCAGCTCCCAGGCAGAAGAGTTTGTAGGACTCCTGCTGCCAAGTGGAAAAACGTGGACTGGATACCACAAAACTCCTGGCTTTGGACAGGCAAACAAAACCAATGAGAACTGCTAGCCCTATGGCCTGCTCCCTCCTGAGCTAGGGAGTCCAATCCCTGTAGAGCAAGTTACATGGGATGTTAGCAACAGTGTTGCGGAAGTGGCATACTACCCATCCATGCCTCCCCAAGCTGGACCTGCTGAGGCAACTACACGACTCTTCAGGTTTACCTTGAAAATCTTAGACTCTGTGGCATTTGTTTGATAATTACTTTGCATTTGATTTAAGTCACAAAAATCTGAATCAGCACAGTCTGCTATGTTGACATTTAAACTGGCAGGAAATTTGTAATTTGTGTTTTCTCTAAATGCTGTTAGCCAGTTGAAGAGTTGGAGGTTGTGGTTTTTTTAGAGTTTGTTTATAATTAGCCACTCCAGTGATGGATGTGTAGTCCTGAACGATCAGCTATTAATTATGTAAGTGCTCATAGAGAATTATGGAAATAGGCAAATAAAGCCAGACACACAAATGGCATGGCAGAGAAAGCCTGCAAATAAACAGAGTAAAAGATAAAATGTAGAGCTTGGAGGATACAGCTAAATATTTACTCCTAAATTATTAAGCAGTTCTATCAAGCTGAAAATGTATCCCTTAATGCCTTGCCATAGTTTGTCATCTTTTAAAATATTATCAGCAATAATGAAGCATACATGAAATGAGTGACTTCCCCAGTCAAGTGGAATATACCAGACCCTGCATTATGTAATATCATGGATTGTAGTTCATCTTTCGTAGGTATCATTAATCATTTCAGTCTTCCTCATGACTGAATGTGCTGTATTAAAGTCAATGGGAACTGAACAGCTAAAGCCTCATGCAATGCTTTCGAAGTATAGGGGACTGTGGAAACTACATTTTAAGGATGTCAGACTATTGGCTCTAATCCTACATCTGGATCTGTGCAGGCAGATTCTTGCACCCACATGGATCCCCACTGAATTTAGTTTGTCCCCGCACAGATCCAGTTGCAGGACTGGGGCCCTACAGCTGGAAATTCCTGTTAGAGATATAACAGAATACATTTGTCTAAGTGTATCCAGAAAGGAGATGTTTATGAGAAGATGCTGAATTTCTGGGTCTGATCGGTTTATATTAAGAAACGGTGGTTTATCAGTGAAACCTATTTAAAATACTTAAAGGAATGAAACTGCAAAAAAAAAAAATCAGATTCAGGGAGAACAAATCAAGGCCCTGATCTTACGAAAACTATGCAAGTATGGCTGTTGAAGTCAATACATCAGCACTGCAGCAACATCCTTGAGTAACACTTTCTACCATTGCTGGTTGGCTAGGAGACTCCATCCCTGTCTGGCAGGCCATGACCTGGCCTCAGTTATACATGCGTTTGTCACCCTGCATTTGGATTACAGCAGTGCAATATGCCTGGTAATAAATCCATGATCACTTAGGAATTTCAAACTACTACAAAACACTGCAGCACATCTCCTCAGCAACACGGGCTACTGTGAGCACATCAGATCTCTTCACACAGCGCACAGTCAACGTGTGGAACTCTTTGCCAGAGGATGTTGTGAAGGCCAAAACTTATAACAGGGTTCAAAAAAAGAACTAGATAAATTCATGGAGGATAGCTCCATCAATGGCTGTTAGCCAGGATGGGCAGGCATGATGTCCCTAGCCTCTGTTTGCCAGAAGCTGGGAATGAGCAACAGGGAATGGATCACTTGATTACCTGTTCTGTTCATTCCCTCTGGGACACCTGGCACTGGACACTGTCAGAAGACAGGATACTGGGCTAGATGGACCTTTGGTCTAACCCAGTATGGCCATTCTTATGTTGTTATCAAATCATGTTCAATCGCTCAGTCTTTATCTTTAAGGTGCTCAATGGCCTGGGCCCAGGATTCTAAAAGATAGGTAACTCTGGGATGAAGATCATGTTCAATAACTTCACTCTTCAGGCCCAGTAGAACTTTCTAACCTAAGGGTAAAGCTCATGTGTGCAGGAGTGAGAGCTTTCTCAGAGGCTGATATGAGGCTGTGGAATGAACTATCCCAGGCACGAAGAACCATCACAATCCCTCACCACCTTCCACTTGAGGGCAAGGTTGAAGAAATGTACTTTGCATTCTAACATAAACACAGAGCAGTGTGTACATTTAAAAACAAAAAATGCTGCCAAAGCAAAACACTCCATTGCACACACAAATATCTCATTGGGAAAAAGAGGAGAGAGAATGAACCACTGGTGACAATATTGGTCATGTCACTTAATGCACTACTGTAAGGTGCTCAGATACTACCCTCATCACAGTAGTACAAGGACCTGAATAGAATGGGCACAAAGTTATGTTTTTGCAGGATTAGGGACCAATTATCTATAGTAGATCACTACATATTCAACTTCTTTCCCAGCCTTCAGATAATAGCTTTTATTTGGGGCGGGCGGAGGGATGGGGGGTGGGGAGGGTAATTATCACTTGCCATAGCTGTGCATCATGTGTCATTATCATTACATGTTCCCATTGTCATGGAGTGCACCATTCACCAAATGCCTCCTTCCTGTGGTCACACACCATCACACTGTCTCTCTCTCAGGTCTGCAGCCCCTCTCACTCCAGGAACTACAGCATCCTCTTCATGACTCAGCCCTCCAGCTTGGTCACTCAACATTCCCACCTTCCAGGGTACAGTCCTTCAAATCCTCTATCATCCCCACAGTGACACTGGCAGTCTTTCAGTTCACTACCCCTGTACCTGGACTATGCCTTACCCTCCGTGACTGGTAGGGGAACTTAGGCCCCACCAGCAAGTCTGGCGAAACCTAGCAATTCTGGGCTTTCCTCTTCCAGCCCTCACTGCTCCTTCCCTGGACTGCTTCCTACTACTCCTGGTTCCCCCTACTTACTGTGGGAATACCAGCTCCAAACCTTCTTCCCAGGGGATAGCTGCCCTTTTCCAACTGCAGCACCTATGTGTTGCCAGCTTCCTGGCTTTATAGACCCCACCTGTTTCTGCACATCTGAACCTGCTTGCAATAAATTCTCTGCTGCCTGGCTCTTCCACCAGGTGCAGCCTACTTGGCCACCTCAAGCCCTTCCAGTCCTGTCCTACTGCTAAAAGACCCTCCCCCAGCCTAAGGGGAGGGTCCACAAGGTCCAGGAACTCAAATAATTACGGGGACAACCAAAAATGTAACTGGGGTAGGTGTGAAGGTCAAAAGGTCAAACAAAGGGAACCTGAATGGGACATTGAGCAGAGAACCCCAGACAGTGCCCACTGCTCCTCGAAGGTGTCAAGGGAGCCAGCAGATGCCGCCCAGAGAACTCCGCCCAGATGTGTGAATGGAAGGAGGATCGGAAATAGGCCCCACAGTCGCAGGAAACCCTCTCAGCCAACCTCCTCTCCCTGGTGTTGTAGATGGCCACCTTGGCCAGCGCTAGAAGGAGGCTGACAAGGATGTCCCATGACTTTGTGAGGCCACGGATAGGGGGTGAGTATAGGAAGAGGTGAGGGGAAAAGTGCAGCCAAAAACATAAAAGGATGTTCAGGAGGAGCCAGAACAGGGGCTGCCAGTCATATTGGAGCCCTCGGAAGCAGTGCAGGAAGGCGTGCGCCAACGTGCTCCAAGCTGGACTACCTGCACCACAGAGCAGTCTCTGCAGGGCCTGGAGGCAGAAGACATGGATCTGAGTGCACAAGCATGTCAGGCCTTGTCCTCCCTCCCCCAGGGGGAGATGGAGAACCCCCACAGAGACCCAGTACAGCCCTGGCCAAAAGAACTCCAGAACCAGCTTCTGGATATCAGCCAGGAAACCTGGGACTGGGACCAGGGTGTTGAGCCGGTGCCAGAGCATGGACAGGACTAGCTGATTGAGCACCAGTGCCCTCCCCCGCAGGGAAAGGCACCGGACTAGTCCAGTCGGGACGGTTTACTTTCCGACATCGGACAGGATCGGGGGCATTCGGTCCGGTATGGCCGTAGGCCCCTTCCAGTCCTGTGTAGGGTAGACACACTATCATACCCATACCCATTAGGTTGTCAGTCATATTTCAAAAGACACACATTTTGTACCCTACACATACTAAATATCTTTAATGCATTCCAGTTTACAGCCTTAACCCTACATACAACTAGCATACATGGCATATTACATTAATGCTTATATCACAAATATGGCTTCAGTAGAATGCCTTGTGAAGCTATTTATTAATGTAGAAAAATCCTAAACCTTTAAGGGGGCTGAGAAGGGAAACTTTTCCCCTCTGTCCACTCAAGTTGCACCACTCACCTTTGCTCAGGGAATGGATAATACTGATGACCAGCCTCCTGGTATCCTGACTTGGTCTGACGCTTGGTAACTGATTCCCAATGCTTATGTTGTGGTTTGTCTTTCAGTTCTAATCTCCTGGTATTCTAGCCTAGCCTGTATTCCTAGTACACCTCTACCGCGATATAACGCTGTCCTCGGGAGCCAAAAAATCTTACCGCGTTATAGGTGAAACTGTGTTATATTGAACTTGCTTTGATCTGCCGGAGCGTGCAGCCCCGCCCCCCTGGAGCGCTGCTTTACCACGTTATATCCGAATTCATGTTATATCGAGTCGCGTTATATCAGGGTAGAGGTGTAATTGGCTCCTGGACCCTTGACCTGTGCCTGATACTTAACTCCTCGGCCAGGCTGCCCATGCCCTAGCCCTGACACAGCCTTCTTAAATTGTGGGCACCAGACCTGGACACAATATTCCAGCAGCAGTCACTCCAGTGTCAAATATAGAAGTAAAATAACCTCTCTACTCCTACTTGACTCCCCTGTTTATGTATTCCAGGGTTGCATTAGCTCTTTTTACACTAGGAGCTGTTGACCCCCAAATCTTTTTTCCTGAGTTACTGTTTCTCAAGATCAAGTCCCCCATCTTGTAAATTTATGCACATGGGTAAACCCACTAAAGTCCTTCTCAGTCTATTCAATGGGATTAGTCACATGAATTAAAATTAAGCATGTGCTTAAGTATTTGCAGCATAGGCTGTGGAGCTGGGGGGCTGTCAGGGCCATGGTCCAGCCACTTTTTGACAGAGACAAACCTGAGTGATGCTGTGACTCTGCATGCCAAGTTGTGATACCACTCATTCAGATTTGGAGGGGTCAAAGGCTGTGAGCAGGGCTGCCTGGAAAGGAAGAGAAAGGTCAGGTGGGGGAGCAAATCTATACCCCATCACTTTAAATGGCACTCCACAGCCTGTGACTTGCCAGATCAAGGCCTAGATGAGGTCTGCCAGCTGTTGCCCCATATAATTAAATGGGGTCTTTGTTACTGGAGTTGCTCCTCCAGATGTACTTATGACACTATTTATATCATGTCACTGAAGCCATTTTTACAAATTGATGATCACTCATGCATTAGAAGACACAATATATTGGCAAGTGAGATTTAACAATATTTAATATGCATTCAGCCATTGCCAGAAAATCATATAATACTTTTTTCAACTTGCTTTCATGTCCAAACTATAGAGGAGCTATGCAACGTACTGTCCAGTAGTCACTATAGCAATATTCATTATACTACAGAGAGAATAGTGACAGTTGCTTACATCTCTTGAACAGAAGAAAGTACCCCACTCTAAAATATCTACATTTACTGCACCTATAGAGAGACCTTGTTAGGGTTTTTAACCCCATCTTTATCTTGTATTGTAGAGAGCTGAGATTATGGACCAGAAGCCCATTGTGCTAAGCACTGTACTGTCAGTTAAATATCAGGTATAATTCATTGTGCTAAGCACAGTACTGTCAGTTAAATATCAGGTATAATTCTATCACAGGTACAGTAAGCACTGTAGAAAGCCACAGTCTGCTGTCTGTTTCCAAATATAATCTACCACCCCTGAGTTATTAACATAATGTGAAGTCTAACATTGTCAACAGATTTGAATAAAATGACAAGATAAATTATGTAACATTAAAAACAAAAGGCTCCTAAGATTTAGGGTAGAGAAATGACTTGTCAGGAGTATTCTGAGTACCCCCTCCCTAATTTCCTTTCCCTGCTAAGGAAACAAATTTCCACAGACTGGCATAATAATAGATTCACCTGTGACTCAGACTCCTTGGGATTTGAGCTGAGGTTTTTCAAAGCAGTCCAGAAGATTTAGACATATCATTTATTAAAATTAAATCCCCTAGACTACTGTGAAAATCCTCAACCTTGGATTCTCTCTGCCCACATGGGAGGCTAGATGGCTTCAGTTATTAGAAGACTATTAACTAAGCTGTGGCTGGAGACAGCAGAGACTAAGTAAGCAAGAAGAATGCTGCTAAAGAGTTACGGACTGCTGGACCTGGGGACTGTGTGCTAAGTTTAGATAATTTAAAACTGAAGGCTTAACTGGAATTGTGAAATATGGTATCAAACTTGCTCTACCTTTGGAGTGAAGTTTCTCTTAGATGTTGTAGGATTCATAATTATTTACTCTGTTGCCTAATTAAATTGCTCTTAATGTTTCTCTCTAATGAAAGGTATAGAGTTGTCATGGCTTTGATATATTTAAAAGTAAGTTGGCTGCTCATTTTAGTGTTTTATATGGTGTAGTATATTTACACTAGCTTCACTGATTACATCTGCTGAAATAATTTTGTAATCAGAACATATGAGATTTAAGTATTTTTTGTTCAAGGTTAACTTTTAAATTCCTGAAGCTAGCTAGAGGCTTGTTCCCCAATCAGTTTGGTAAGTAATCCTATAATTAAACTTTGCTGCAGTTATGGTGGCTTTAGAATTAGAAATGGAGGCCACAGGTGGGGAAAAGCTTTTAATAATGCGAGCTTGCACTTCAGGTAAAATCAAAAAGGGTAGAAATTTAAACTAGGAACAAGCAAATACTTATTAGGCCCCTATAAAAGATAGGGAATGCACTTTGTTAGGTAGCCTATCACCCAAATGGAACAGAACTCTATTTTTCATTATCTTCTAAATAATGGTAGCCCTTCCCTATAAACTGAAAACATTGGTGCTTCTCCAGTAATGCCATGATTCCTTTTTTTTTGTAACCTCCTCCTGCATGATAGCCTTCCATAGGTGCATGCTATATAAGAGGACAGCAACAATCCTCCCTGTTCCTAGGCTATTAGTCTCAGGTGTGTGGACAGAGCAAGCACGAGAGAGAATGTGAGTTTATTTATAGAAGAAACTTCTTACCAGGTAAGATTTGCTATAGGGCAACCTCTTGGGTTATTCTTCTACAGGCTAATTAGACTGATAATGTCATAGTAGTTCTGAGTCTCCCCACTCTTTGGGCCATTTTATCTATTCTATTATCTGAAAATTACAGTACTGTATTACCCCAGTAAAAGCAGTGGCTGGATATACTTCTAAGCTCCACTATAGCTGCCTTCTGTGAGAAGGCAATAGAATACTTTACACTCTGATTATGTTAAACTAGTATTTTGTGGGTAAAAAGTAGGTATCTGAGTTGAGATACACAAAAGGACTTAAATGCCTACGTCCAAAATTTAGGTGTAATTGAGACCCTCAAAACCCCTGCTGGCCTGCTACTTAATCCTGCAGGCACCAACAATTCCCTGGTGCCTAAATTTTTTCCCCCCCTCTAAAAATCCCCTGGGTGCCTATGTTTCTGCCTCTGAGTATATGCACAATGTCTCATTCCATATATCTGGACGTCTAAGCCTCAGTGGGATCCTCAAGCCATGTGACGGTAAGTGTTCCCCACATCTCTCCTGGGGGTGGGCTGCTTTGGTAGGTGTGCGCAGAATATGCTTATTGGATCAGGCTGTATACAAAATCCAGCTGTAAGGTGGTGGCAGCTCCCTTAACTATTAACCTAGTGATTAGAGCACTCTTCCACAATGTGGGAGACCAGGGTTCAGTTCCTGTGCCTGATGTGGAAAAGAGATTTGAACTGCAGTCTTCCAGGAGAGTTCCCTAACCACTAAGCTATGGGATAGTCTGATGTGAGGCTCCCTCAGCCTCTCCTATTAATGTGGTTCCACTTTGGATAAATAATTATTGGAGCAGGGGGACTCAAAACAGGGTTGCCTATTTCCCAGGTGAGTGCCCTAACCTCTAGGCTGTAATCATTCTTTCACTCTCTGGCTCAGGGCTGCAACCCTGAAGTCCTTTTGTGGAGCCAGGTCTTAGCCTGTTATCTCCATTTCAGTCCTTTCCTCTTGTGTGTGTGTGGCACTCACACCCCTGTTTTCCAGGTTTGACATTGGAAGCAGCTGGCACTGAAGATTGAGGATTTAACATAAGGCTATAGGTGGCAAATAGACATGCTAATTCCTTTGTGCCTTGTTTAACCTCCCTTTTGAACAGGAAACTAGTGACATAAGGGTTGTAATAGCAATCCAGTAATGTGGTGTGCTACTGGGATTTCCTCTGATGCTAATCTATGGCTCAATTTTATCTGTTTAGTATGAAAGTTGGAAGAGATTTCAGCAACTAAGTATGCATAATAGAAGTAAACTATAAATAGTCAAATTAACTTGCTATCTAAAAAGGTACTACTATGGACCTGGAATCAGAGATGGAAGCATTTAGTACACGGACTTTCCATGACATGAACTAAATAGGAAAAAGCTCTCAGACAATCTTGCTATCTCCTCAGTTACATTAGTATGAAGTTTCTTGTAATGCTGACTATCAAAATGCATGTCACTACACAGATGATGTATTTCTGCTGCTGCCATTTATTAGCTGTGTACATAGGCTTCTATTTTGTAAATTGAATGAGCTAAATTCTTTTGCATTTAAAATTATCATCATTGTTAGCATTCCATTTAAAGGCCCTGTTCATCTCTCACATCTTGCAGCTATTATTTCTGGCTTTTTGCATACTCAGACCTCATTGTATGGGCTGCTTTGAAGGTTTTCTTCAAAAGCATAAGACTTACTCTCTCTATATAAAATTTTAATGAAAGCTATATTCTGGAGCACAATATGACACACTTCCACTTCCCCTGAGCTACCACATTCCCTGGCAAACCTACCCCAGTACAAGCTCTGTTAATTGTCATCAGCATAGGTTGGGGTCAGCAAAAACAGCATTTGAGACATTGCTGGCTGCTTTTAAATAGGATAGTATTAAACAGCCTCTAAGAGGCAGGCATGTTAATGATGTTTGTTACTAGGAGGAAACCTCTCAGAACAGAGGAGGTATTAATCTGCATTCTCAAATGGCTGAGAAGTCAGTAAAATTAGCCATGCCTTTGAACTTTCTGCACTTCAAAGGTAAGCCCACCCAGTTGACTTCTGATGCCTTCCTGTAGTCTGTTGGCTTGCCAATGGAGGAATCCCATGTTCTCTCCCCTTATTTGGATGGAATTCCAGTTCCCCTGATTGGGAGGAGGGAGAGGGCAGAACATGTTTGGTTGTTTTTTTTTTTTTGCACCTGGCCAAGGAATGGCAGCAGGGAGTTATACCTAGGCCTGGCCAGCTCAGTTGTTTAGCAGGGAGAAGGAGTAGGTAGTATTGCAAAGACAGGGCTAACTTTTCTGCCTGCCCATCCAGACACTGAACTGCTGCCCTTAACAAGGCAGCCCTGCCATCTCTGCAGCACTTCCATATCATTCACCATTTTGGGGGTGGGATGACTTTCTGCCAGAAGAGCTCATTTCATCAATGGTACGTCTATTTTCCTCCTCTTAGGATAGCTTTAGACAGACCTTGTCCTCACTGGCAATGTATGTTGCCCAAGCTGCTGTTTTTGCTTCCACTGACTACATTAGTAATTCCCAGTAGAAGAGGAATCTCTTCCTAGAACATGGGGGTAGACGGTGGCAAAAAAGGGCTGAACTAATATTTATTATCTCATAAACAATACTGGCCCATTAATTCCCACAAAAAAAAAAAGTGACCGGCAAAGAGCATTTCCAAACATGCTCAGGCTTTTTGGCACAGGGAAATTAAAAGCTGTGCCTTTTCAAGTGTCTCTTGGGTTGTTCCTCACTTATTTACCCATTCAACTGCCCCCAGAGTCCTAGAAAGACCAAACTCACCTATCCTCCTGTTAAACTCCTGCTTCTGTCTGGTGCTGTTTGCTGACTGATCTTGGTCCCTGGTGCTTTCTTTCCTGCTGCCTCTGATCCCACCATGCACCGAGCAGAGCCTTGCCACTGGGACAACTCCAGGATCAGAGGGCATACTGTCAGATAGCAGATGTCAGCTAGGAGCATCGGAGGAGCAAAAGGGTGAGGGATTAGGAGATCTCTAGGAGATTTAGGGGAAGCAAAGCAGGAAAATACGTGGCAGTGTTTTTGCCTAGTAGAGAGCTTAGGGATTGGTGTGGCTATGCCAAGTTCTCATTTCCCCCCTAACTGAATAGTAGAGGGGGGTAAGGTCATATCTGTTTGGACTGGAGGAAAGGCAGGAAGCAAGGTCACAGTTCAGATAAACATTCAATTATTTCTGAAATGCTAGATTTGCTCAATACTAACTTAACCATACCAAATCCCCTGATATTGTTTATACAGTATTGGCTAATTTAGAAACCTTCAGTCTCCATCTTAACCCCAATCTGTTTATAATTGACTTGTATACTAATCTCCTGTGATATTCACACTTGCTGTCAGGCCTGTATATTTATGATACTGAATTAACCAGCTCATCTTTTACTATATCTTACAAGACTCCTTGTATCCTAAGACTCCTTTACTGGTATTTCCAGAGGCTCTACAACATCCTGAATAAAGGGTTGCAGGTCAATGAGCTGATGACCTAGTCTTCTGAGGTGTCTAGAAAGCCTCCAGCTCTTGCTTGCTACATGCAAATTTACCCTTGGTGTAGCATGGTTATAGAATGAATGCTGTTACATAGTGTACATCAGCTGCTTTTAGTTCAGTCTTGTTTCCAATTCTAAACCTAGATTCCTTCCTCTCCCACATCCATAGTCCTTTCTACTTCATATATGGTATGTGTGGTCTGTGGCCAGCTGACAGTTTTTCTTGGACCAAATCTGAGGCTATTCAGACAAGGTGTTTTTTAAAGATATTTGGGGTGGAAGGGAAATGTCTTAGTGGTAGCTTAAGTGTCTGAAGTTTGGTTGGTTGGGGGTGGGTGTGTTTGGGTTTTTTTTGTTTGTTTTTTGTTGTGGGGTCTACCTCCTCGGTACAAAATTGCTTGTTCCAAACACTGAAAATGCTTTACCAAGTTCACCAGAGTGCTGGCTCATCTACAATGCCTGAAGGCATCCAATAAAAGATGTATGCATACTAAGTGACAATATGCAATTCAGTATATTCTACACTTCTTTACCCTTAACTTAATGAGTCACTCTCACTCTTTTCTAGTTTAATGAAGATTTACTGGTATTCATGTTTACACTCATGCCATGTGGCTTCTGTAAACCTGAACTGTTCATGAAACTAAATCTATTTAAAGTAACATCATAGCTATTTACAACCTGGGCCTGAAGAACAGCAGGTTCTACCCTGGTACTCAAGTGTGTGAAGGTGGTGGCTTCCCTGAAAAGCCTAACGAACAACTAAGAACTCCATCACAGTGTGGATGAGCTTATGCCAAAGTTAAATACAGTAGAGTTTCTGGAATATCAGAAGCATTGTGACTTGACTGTGAGTTATATAATTGGGTCCTATGGCCCATTATTGAATGATGCAGAATAAAACTCAAGTTACTTGGGTTTGGGAAGGTTAAGGTGAAATCATTGCAATGTGCTGTCACTTCTTTCAAAAGAAAAACATAAAATCATTTTAATTTCTGGTTAATTGAAGGAAGAAGCATATGGCAGGGGGAGGTTTAAAGTAAAGATTTACCCAGTGGTTGGGACGTGGGCTGCAAACTTTTTATCAGGCCTTATGCTGTTAGGCCCCAGAAGTGTAACTGGATTTATAGAAAAGAAACACAGTATTTGGATTATATTTTCATATTCAGTTGTTACCAGGGCAGGGGTGAAAAAGCAAGTAGCATCTCATACAGTCAGGGGAAAGCTTCCTGCACCACCTAGGATTTTCAGAAAGATCTCTTAGGCAAGTATTGAACAGGCCTGACCCTAATTATCTGACAATCTGTGGTATCAGTCTTTAAATTGTAGCAGGAAAATGATATGTTTCCTAAACTTGGTGACAGAATGCCTGATCCTGCTTCTATTGAACTAATTCAGAGTTTTCTCACTTCATTGAAATGAGAACAGGAGTGGATGCAAAATCTCCAAATGTATTAATAACTAAGTCTTATACCATGGTCTTTTCATCAGCAGATATCAAAGTACTTTACACAGGATGTCAGTATCATTATCCCCATTTTACAGAAGGGAAAACTGAGTCAGAGGCAGTGTGACTTGCCCAAGATCACCCAGCAGGCCAGTAGCAGAGTGGGGAACAGAACCCAGGTCTCAAGTCCCACTCTGGTGCTCTAGCCACTAGGCCACAGGGCATTTTTAGCTGGGTCCCAAAAATCCAACTTGTGGTGTTACATCTTTCTCTATACACACTTTTTGAACAAGAGCCTTGCCTTACTTCAATGATGTTTTAGAGTAGAAGTAGTGTCTTCCCTTACCCCTGCTTTTGTGTAACATGCCATTACTAAAACTGTTCCCTGTCCAATTACTTTCATAATCTTCATAGTGCTTTAGGGTAGAAAACCATCCCTTTAGTGCATGCATGTTTTCAGAAACTTTATATTTCATTGGTTTCTATTTTGGAAAAGCAGAGCTCAATTTAATATTTTATGATGTGTGTCTTGACCATGGTGCAATTTTGCTGAATGCATTTTGAAAAATGTAGACAGCAGGATTTGGTCTCCTTTTCAAATGGCATCTCATAGCTAATATGCAAAAATAAGATGTTTGCAGGCAACCTGAGTTTTAATTGTTCTGGAAGTCCATGGAAATCTGGTGCTGTGAGGATGGTCAGTTGTCACTAATTTTTCTGAAATAATAAAAAACCCTCTTTACATGTGAAACCAAATATAGATTGCATCACAAAACTGTTCAGTTCCCTACCAAATTTGATGACACAACTCTATTTGATATAATAAAGAACTTTTTTGGAGGGCAGAATAAAGGTGATGGTGTGGGTGGTGGAAGGCAGAAAATTGAAATTAAAACATAAGTGGAAGTTCTGTTTGTGGATGCTTTTGTTTTTATGGCTCCTATTTTTGGAAATCTTGGCCTAAATCTCAAGGGCAGGCTATCAGCACAAATATTGCTAATTTCCTCTTCTGCTAGGAGACTTGCAATTGGCAGACTCCTAAAGGTACTTACAATCCAGTACAGGTAGACACAGCATTTGTATGTACTAGCAAAGCAAGTGAAAACTAACAATTATTTTTATTGTAAATAGGTACTTACATCAGTATTAGACTCTCAGTAGGTGGGAATTTGAAAGCTGGGCCAAAATTATAATGCATTATGTAGAGATTGTATGTAAGGCCTGGTCTACACTACGGGATTAATTCGGATTTAGCAGCGTTAATTCGAATTAACCCTTCACCCGTCCACACAACAGAGCCATTTAGTTCGAATTAAAGGGCGCTTTAAATCGATTTCTGTACTCCACCTCGACGAACAGAGTAGCGTCAAAATCGATTTTGTTAATTCGAATTAGGGTTAGTGTGGCCACAAATCGATGGTATTGGCCTCCGGGAGCTATCCCACAGTGCACCACTGACCGCTCTGGACAGCAATCTGACCTCGGATGCACTGCCCAGGTAGACAGGAAAAGACCCAGGAAAATTTGAATTTCATTTCCTGTTTGCTCAGCGTGGAGAGCACAGGTGACCACAGATACCACAGATACCTCAGCTCATCAGCACAGGTAACCATGCAGGCTGATAATCGAAAAAGAGCACCAGCATGGACCACACGGGAGGTACTGGATCTGATCGCTGTATGGGGTGAGGATTCAGTGCTAGCAGAACTTCGTTCAAAGAGACGAAATGCCAAAACTTTTGACAAAATCTCCAAGGGCATGATGGAGAGAGGCCACAATAGGGACTCAGATCAGTGCCGCGTGAAAGTGAAGGAGCTCAGACAAGCCTATCAAAAAACAAAGGAGGCAAACGGTCGCTCCGGGTCAGAGCCGTGGACATGCTGCTTCTACGCAGAGCTGAATGCAATTCTAGGGGGGGCCGCCACCACTACCCCACCTGTGATCGTGCAAACCGGGTCTGGGATAGTCTCTACACCTGAGGATTCTGAGGATGGGGAAGAGGAGGAGGAGGAGGATCTTGCAGAGAGCACCCAGCACTCCGTTCTCCCCAACAGCCAGGAGCTTTTTCTCAGCCTGACTGAAGTACCCTCCCAAGCCAGTAGCCAAGACCATGACCCCATGGAAGGGACCTCAGGTGAGTTTACCTTTTAAAATATAAAACATGGTTTAAAAGCAAGGTGTTTTTTAATGATTATTTTGCCCTGAGGACTTGGGATGCATTCGCAGCCAGTACAGCTACTGGAAAAGTCTGTTAACGTGTCTGGGGATGGAGCGGAAATCCTCCAGGGACATCTCCATGAAGCTCTCCTGGAGGTACTCCAAAAGCCTTGCCACAAGGTTTCTGGGCAGTGCCGCTTTATTCCGTCCTCCATGGTAGGACACTTGTCCACGCCATGCTTGCAGCAAGTAATCTGGTATCATTGCCTGACAAAGCCTGGCAGCGTATGGTCCCGGTGTTTGCTGGCATTCAAGCAACATCCGTTCTTTATCTCGCTGTGTAATCCTCAGGAGAGTGATATCGCTCATGGTAACCTGCTTGAAATACGGGAACTTAATTAAGGGGACAGAGGTGGCCGTTCCTACTGGGCTGTTTGCCTG
>NW_020699064.1:28434-45723 GCF_002925995.2 Terrapene triunguis
GGGGGGGGGGGCGGGGGGGTTAGTTTGTTTTCTGCTGCTGAAGGTTAACAGGAAAACCTCAGCAGTCAACAGGCTTTGATTGGTATGTTGGAAAGGAGGGCGCAGAAGCCGAAAGACAATGGCTTACCATGGCTGCCTGCAAGCTGAATTCTGTTGCCCGGACCTGCGTCTGTGATCTCTAACACCAAAGCCACAGGCACTCAATATTAAGATGGAAAATGCGACCTTGTACTGAAATCACATGTGCTATGTAATGTGAATAGTGTTCACCATGAAAGAGTACAAGCATTGTTCTGTAAAATGTATCATTTTAAAAACTTCTCTACTTTTTTTCAACCCTCCCTCTAGCAGCTGCAAATGTTTCAAGCCTCCCTCCTGCGTCCAGAAGGCTATCTCAGATAAGGCGTTGTAGAAAGATGACGCGAGACGACATGTTCAAAGAAATAATGAAATCCACCCACAATGAAAGAGCTCATTTGAATGAGTGGAAGGACACTGTATCTAAATTTAGGAAAGATGCCAGTGAACGTGAGGTCTTGAGGGATGCTCGAGATGAGAGGTGGCAGGCTGCAACGCTGGGGCTGCTGCGTGAGCAAACGGACATGCTCCGGCGTCTGGTGGAGCTTCAGGAACGGCAGCAGGATGACAGACTGCCGCTGCAGCCGCTGTATAACCTACCTCCCCCCTCACCATGTTCCATATCCTCCTCACCCAGACGTGTAAGAACACGGGGGGGGGGAGGCTCCGTGCACCCTCTCACTCCACCCCAGGGGACAGCCCAACCAAAAGGCTGTCATTATATTGAATTTGATCAGTGGCCTTAGACTTCCCTCTTATCCTCCTCCCAAACCTCACCCAGATTACCTTCTTGGTTCTCTCCCTATGTTTATAATCACTTAATAAAGAATACATGATTTTTAAACGATAGTGACTTTATTACCTTTGAAAGAAAGCTGGGGGGAGGGTGGGTTGCTTACAGAGAATGAATGAGAATGAAGGGGGCTGGTTTTCATGAAGGGAGAAACAAACAGAAATTTCACACTGTAGCCTGGCCAGTCATGAAACTGGTTTTCAGAGCTTCTCTGATGCACAGCGCTTCCTGGTGTGTTCTTCTAATCGCCCTGGTGTCTGGCTGCGCGTAATCAGCAGCCAGGCGATTTGCCTCAGCCTCCCACCCTGCCATAAAGGTCTCCCCCTTACTTTCACAGAGATTGTGGAGCACACAGCAAGCAGAAATAACAATGGGGAGATTTCTTTGGCTGAGGTCAGAGCGAGTTAGTAGCGATCTCCAGCGCGCTTTTAAACGGCCAAATGCACATTCTACCACCATTCTGCACTTGCTCAGCCTGTAGTTAAACAGCTCCTGACTCCTGTCCAGGCTGCCTGTGTATAGCTTCATGAGCCATGGCATTAAGGGGTAGGCTGGGTCCCCAAGGATAACGATAGGCATTTCAACATCCCCAACGGTTATTTTCTGGTCCGGGAAGTAAGTCCCTTGCTGCAGCTGTTTAAACAGATTAGTGTTCCTGAAGACGCGTGCATCATGAACCCTTCCCGGCCACCCCACGTTGATGTCAGTGAAACGTCCCTTGTGATCCACCAGTGCTTGCAGCACCATTGAAAAGTACCCCTTGCGGTTTACGTACTGGGTACCCTGGTGCTCCGGTGCCAAGATAGGGATGTGGGTTCCATCTATCGCCCCACCACAGTTAGGGAATCCCATTGCAGCAAAGCCATCCACTATGACCTGCACATCCCCCAGAGTCACTAGCTTGTGTAGCAGCACCTCAGTGATTGCTTTGGCTACTTGTATCACAGCAGCCCCCACAGTAGATTTGCCCACTCCAAATTGATTCCCCACTGACCGGTAGCTGTCTGGCGTTGCAAGCTTCCACAGGGCTATTGCCACTCGCTTCTCAACTGTGAGGGCTGCTCTCATCCTGGTATTCTGGCGCTTCAGGGCAGGGGAAAGCAAGTCACAAAGTTCCATGAAAGTGCCCTTACGCATGCGAAAGTTCCGCAGCCACTGGGAATCGTCCCACACCTGCAACACTATGTGGTCCCACCAGTCTGTGCTTGTTTCCCGGGCCCAGAATCGGCGTTCCATGCCTATAACCTGCCCCATTAACAGCATGATCTCCAAAGCACCGGGTCCCGCGGTTCGATAGAATTCCATGTCCATATCCTCATCACTCTCGTCGCTGCGCTGCTGTAGCCTGCTCCTCTCCGCCTGGTTTTCCCGGTTCTTGTTCAGCATAAACTGCACGATAAGGCGCGAGGTATTTACAATGTTCATGACTGCTGTCTTGAGCTGAGCGGGCTCCATGCTTGCCGTGGTATGGAGTCTGCTGCGTTCAGCCAGGAAAAAAGGCGCGAAATGGTTGTCTGCCGTCCGTTGCTTTCATGCAGGGAGGGGTGAGGCTGTACCCAGAACCACCTGCAACAATGTTTTGGTCCCATCAGGCACTGGGATCTCAACCCAGAATTCCAATGGGCAGGGGAGACTGCGGGAACTATGGGATAGCTATGGGATAGCTACCCACAGTGCAACGCTCCAGAAATCGACGCTAGCCCCGGTACATGGACGCACACCACCGAATTAATGTGCTTAGTGTGGCCGCATACAATCGAATTTATACAACCTGTTTCCCAAATTCGAATTATCTAAATTCGGATTAATCGCGTAGTGTAGACATACCCTAAGACTCAGGGCTCCTGTTTGTTGTAGTATGTCTTACCACACATTTTGCTAAGGAATATTGTGCTTCCTGGGGGCTGTAGGTGCTGGGAGGGGATGTATTCATTTTTGTGGGAAGGAGGAAATGGTGGTGGAGGGAAGGGCAAGGAATAAGCTGTACCAGCTAATTTAATTTGAGGCACTCATTCCTTGCTCAGGCAAGACCAGAGAATTTTCTAGATGGAGAGACTTGAATAGTTTTATTTTAAGACCCTTTGTGCTCCCTTTTACCATTAATTTCCATGCTTGTTCTCATTCCTGATTGTCGACTCTCCCTCTTCCATAACTGAAGTGGGTGGTGGCCAGCAGAGGAGCATAACAAAATTCTAAACTTTATCACAGTAATCGATAAACTCTGTGACTTACATAAACAGTTATAGGAAATTCATAGTATTTCATAAAATTTCCTGAGCTAGCCTAGCCCTAGACATTGCAGAAAGTAGGTGGGGCAGTTTGTGTGGGATAACTAAACTCTTATATATTTTTTTTCTCTCCTCCACACCATGTCACCATGCAAACCCATTATGTAGGAGCACAAAGCAGTTCTGATTTCTGTTGCATGTGTGGCTTATGTCCCAGTAATGATAGGTGTACTCTCTGGTTGTGGGTAGTGTTCCTGCAGTATGTTGAGTCCACTGCTGGCAAAATGGCTCAACTTTGACCTTGCAGCCATTGTGCATCACATAGCAGATCACAAAAATGCAGATAGCATTAACAGTGGCATCCACATGGATCTGAAGGCAGTACCCTACGGATTTCAATCTGTCAAACATGCATTCCATCACCATCCTACAGCTACTGAGTGTGTAGTTGCATCTTCTCTGGCCAGGCTCTTTGAGATTAGTGTATGGCTTCATAAGCCATGCATGGTTCCCCTAAGACAATATTGGGGACAGTGACTCCCTTTATTCCTTCCACATGACTGTGTAATAATGTCCCAGCTTGTCCATGAATCTATGGACTTAATTTTTGGAAAATCCTGGCATCATGCATCTTCCCAGTACGTCCCACACTCATGTCCATGATCTTGTCTCTGTGGTTGACCTGGGCCTGCATAGAGTAGTACCCTTTGCATTTTTATGTACTTGTATGCTCTTTGCACAGACCAGACTATGGGCACATGAGTCCCATAGAGCTTAAGGCCAGAAGAGACCACCAGATCATCTAGTGTGACCTCCTGTATAACACAGACCACCACCACCTATCCCAGGCACACTAAACCCAACAATAAAAATGAGATCAAAATATTATAGCCCCCAGGAGATGAACCCATTATGTGCCACACACAGAGAATAGAGAGTAGAAGGTGTACCAGTGGTTGAGGCCCATACAATGGCAAGGAATTAATTGAGATGCCTAGATAATCCTGGCAATTGACCTGCACTCCATGCTGCAGAGGAATGTGAAGACCCCCCCCCAAGGTCACTGCCAATCTGACCTGGGGGAGAAAATTCCTTCCCAGCCCCACATAGGATGATCAGCTAGCCCCTGAGCATGTGAGCAAGAACCAACTAGCTAAGAATGTGGGGGGGAGAGAGAGAATGCTTAATGCTATCTCACGGCCCTTGCCTATCCATTGATAGCCCCAGAACAGTTAGCCCCATTCTCTCAAAGCTGGCAGTCATTTCAGGAACACTATTGCTGTTTACCACTTTGGGTAAATCACAGTCCTTATCACCCCACAAACCTCCACCCTCACAACCCCCACAGTTGACTTGCCAACACTAAACTGTCTAGCCATAGCCCTACAGAAATCCAGATGACAAGAATGACCCATTTCTGGACCAGCCTGGCCTCCCTCATGCATGTGTCCTGATGCTGGAGGGTTAGGGTAAGCTGATTGCACATCTCCAAAAATGTCTGCTGCTTCATGAAAAAGTTTTGGCGCCACTGCTGGTCATCCCAAGTCTGCAGGACTTAGATCTCACCAATCTGTGCTTGTGGCACTGCTCCAGAATTGCTGGTCTACATAGAGGGAATCCCCGGTTATTGCAAAAGGCATGAGCAACATCTGCCGTGTCTGTACCCCCTCCAAGAGGTGCCTTTGATAGGATGAATACAGCTGCTGAAATGTCTACCAGCATCTCTGATTCCCAAAATAGGAGCAAAAGCATAAGCAAGAGAAGTTCCTCCATTGGTGCTAGATCCATGCTACTGATTCAGTTTGCAAGGTGCTTGCAAACCCCAAAATTGCTTGGCTGGATGTGTTGTCAGGCTAGCAGCATTTCCAGTCAAGTGCTGCTGACTGGACAGATCAGTTCTCCCACCATGAACCAAAGGCCTACAGTGGCTCTACTAGTAAGGGTGCTAAGAATCTAGGGATGCGTCCCCAGAGCCAACCACATCTGACTTGTCTGCATAGCTCAGTAAAGATGTCTGCAACCCTGCATGGGTATGAGGTTTGTGGAGCAATGCAATCTGGATGTTTAAGTGTGAGCTTGGAAAGAAAGGGTTTGGAAGTGTGGGTCCCACAGACCTGGATTTACTATGCAGTGTAGGCATACCCTGGGAGGTCAAAGAGACACCTGACTCCTATGTGAAGGACCGAAAACTTACAGAACCATTTGAATGGATCTTGCTCATCCTGGGCTTTATGGACTTTTCTATCAAGCTTTGGGAAACCCTTTGCCAAGGCTCCATAAAAACTGTAGTATCAGAGATGTCTTTTTGGTTTCTGTAGTCAGTATGCAAAATCCTGCCACCTGAAAAATAAAAACACGAGTTACGCTGATTTACAAATACTTAGAATATACCTGCCTTAAAAATATCCTTCCCCTAGCCTTCTAGAGATCCCAGAGGACTCCATGTGGGGGGACGACAACAAACTGGGGCTTGGCCACCAGCCTCCTGGAAAGCTCCCTCAAGGCTTACAGAGACTGTTTGGCTGCAACCCGACCACATGAAGCCTGCTACAGGGACATATACTGAAAGTCTTATGCACGCAGTAGTAAAATATCAGTAGAGGTCTCTAAAAACTTACTTATTTCACCCAACACCAATTAACTCTATTTTTGGATCTCATTATGATGAATTAATCTTTATTCATCACTGGCCTCCATTTGTGATTGCATAGGGAGCAGTGATCATGATCTGATTACTTTCAACAGTGGCAAACAGAGGGCAGTCCCAAACAGTAACACATATTAGGTGCTTCAAAAGGGCTCATTTCCTAAAGCTGGTGAAAAATTATGAAGAAAATTGACCAGAAAGAAAAATTTAGGAAAAAGAGTGAATGAAAAGTGGGAGTTAGACAGGATTCCACAATCAAGAAAAAGGATAACTTTAGCTAAAAGCCCATCCTAGTTCAGTGTCAAAATGAAGGCATCAATGGGAGGAGGGGCTGAAGGAATATATAGCAACTGGAAAAATACCAACTGATATAAAAGTTTATAAAATGTAGAAAGTTAATAAGGGAACCTTAAAGCAACAGGGGAAAAATCCATGGCTGTCAGGACTAAGGACAATAGGGAGCTTAAGTATATAAGGAACAAAAGAAATCCTAATAATGGTATAGGTCTATTACTAGATGGAGATGGTAAATTTAATGATTTACAAAAGGTGTTTGATAAATATTTTTATTCTGTATTTGGAGAAAAAAGCAGGTGATGTAGTCTTATCACATGAGGAGGATTAAGTACATTCCAGTCCATTAGTAACCAAGGAGGACGTGTGTTTTTTGTTTTTTTTAAATCTACTAGGGTTAAATACTTTTAAACCATCAGAGCCAGATAGCTAGTACCCAAGAGTCCTAGAAGAGCTGGCCGATGAATTCTCTAGCCCACTGGAGGAGTGCTAATATAGTGTCAATATTCAAAAAGGGCATGCAGGAGAGTGAGTTACACTGATGTCAATCCTGTGCAAAATAATGGAAAATTGGTATGAAATTCAATTAAGAGAATTAAAAATAGGAATATAATTAATACCAGTCAGGATGGTCTTATGGAAAACAGGTCTTGTCAAACAAACCTGATTTCATTCTTTGAGATTACAAGTTTTATTGATTAAAAATAACTGCCTAGAGGTAATATACTTACTCTTGTAAGGTGTTTGACTTAGTAGCAAATGATAGTATGACTAAAAAATTAGCACTCTGCAATATCAATTGAGTACATCTTAAATGGATTAAGAACTTGCTAACTGACCTCTCAAATTGGAAATAATTATTACATTTGGAGTGTTTCTAGTGGGGTTCCAGAGGGATTGGTAATAGGCACAAAGCTATTCAATATTTTCATCATTGACCTGGAAGAAAATATAAAATCACTGCTGATTTAACATTTTTAGATGACACAAAGATTGGTGGAATGGTCAATACTGAGGGCAAAGCAGTCATACAGAGCAATCTGGGATGCTTGGTAAGATGGGCCCAATCAGACAAAATGGGATTTAATACAGCCAAATGCAAAGCTATACAGTTTGGAATAAGGAATGCAAGCCGTACCTGCAGCATGGGGGATTGTATCCTGGGGCACTATGGCTTTGAAACAGAGTTAGGGGTCATAGTGGTCAGAGCAACTCCAGTCATAGGGATCATAGAAATTGAACATGAGCTGCCAATGTGGTGCTGTGGCCAAAAGGGTTCATGCAATCATTGGATGTATAAACATGGGAGTACTGAGTAGGAAGTTTTTTTTTTTTTTTTTTTAACCTCTCTATACAGCATTGATGAGACACTGGAACAGTGCACCTGTTTCATGTATTTTTAAAAAGGAAAATTGGAGAGGGGCAGAAAAGAGCCAAAAAATGATTTGAGGGCTGCAGAAAATGCCTTACCAATGAAAGACTTAAATAGTTCAATGTGTTCATTTTATCAAAAAGATTGAGAGGTGATTTGATTACAGTGTATAAGTACTTTCACAGGGGAAAATACTAGGTGTTAAAGAGCTCTTTAATCTAGTGAGAAAGGCATAACAAGAACCAATGGCTGAAAGCTAAAGCCAGAGAAATTTAAAATTTGATACAAGGCACACACTTTATAACTCTGACGGTGACTGGCCCCTGGAACCAATTGTCAAGAGAAGTGATAGATTCTCCATCTCCTGCTGTCTCCAAATCAAGACTGGTGGATGCTTTTCTGGAAGATATGCTGTAGCCAAATACAAGTTATTGGGCTCATTATTGGGGTAATTGGGTAAAATTCTATGGCCTGTCCTATACAGGAGGTCAAGCTAGATCTAATGGTCCCTTCTCACCTTAAGCTTGATCATTTATTAAGCTTCTGCCCGTCATTTCATCTCACGGTGGTAAAAAACAAACAAACAAACAAAAAAACCTCTCTCCTACTTATGTAGATCAAAGTTGGAATGTTTCTTTCAAAGTCACCCAGGAGGAAAAGGGTTAGTGATGGCACAAGGTGTTCACAAGCCCCCTTCCTCTGGGAGAACTGAAGCTAATCAGCTCTACTCTAAAAGGAGCAAGTTGGGGATGAAGCATAGTCATGGTGAATAGGAAATGCACTGATTCTATGTATCCCTCTAGCAGCCTCTGTGGAGTACAGAACAAAGCTTGCTCACCTTTAATGACATGGCAATGCTGGCTGCCCTCCCACGGGGGTGAATGTTCCCTTTACCTACCCAAGGCAGTGGCCCTTGCTGGCACAGAAAGATGGACTGTGCAATAATGACAGTACATCCCACAGAAGGATTGTTATGCAAGCCATCTGATATCCACGTTCATAAAAGGCATTTGCATGCACTATGATACCCTGATCTAGTCAAACTTTAGGATTCATTTCATTATTCCAGAAACATAAGATGGTTAAAGATTTGGTTAAACTAAGATTCTGGGGCAGGAAAGAAAAATATTGGTCTGTCTAAATCTTTAGAGTTGAAAAATCAGAAGGATAAAAAAGCTAATAGAAGTAGCAGTATTCTCCTCCTTGGCACCTTGCTATTATGCACAGATCTGTTAGAATAGGCTTCCAGGAGCCTTTTTTTAAAATTCCACCACCAAACAGAAGGGAAGGTTGGGATGATTTCCCTGCCTTTTGAATCCATTCCATATCCAGCTACTGCTAAATCATCAGAAATGACATTCCCCTTGAACGTGTCCCCATTGTTCCATTAAACGAACAAACAAACTTCCAAAAGGCAAACTTTTTCCATGGGAATTGAACAAATGGCAGCCATTTAAAAGTGTTTCCTAGACAACAATGTTGTAGAGCTCCTTCAAAGCTTAGGGGATTGTTTACTTGTGGAAAGGGAAGTTCTGTATCACCCCATCACGGAACATTGAGATATATGGCAGAAAGGATCCCTAGGTACTTGGTTGGTAGTAAATTTTTAATTTCCTAGATCCTATTTAAGATGAGGTTTTTTTGGCCAGAGTGTTAAGGGTGAGTGGACAGAAAAAACATGTCTAACTTGTACTCCAGTTCATGTCTAATTTGTACTCCAAATCCTATACAAAGCTTGCCCCCCCACCGCCCCAAAAAAATGAAAGCCAAGACAAACTTGAATATTGGATTCAACACAAATTTAAGGCGAAAAATTGAGTGTAATTAACCTCTCGAACAATTTATCAAGGGTCATGGTAGATTCTCCATCACTGACAATTTTTAAATCAAGATTGGATGCTTTTCTAAAAGTTATGCTCTTGGAATTATTTTGGGGAAGTTCTATGCCCAGGAGATCAAACTAGATTATCACAATGGCCCCTTCTGGCCTATGAACACACAGTCCTAATACTTAGTCTACTCTCTGAACATACAAGCAAGAAAAGCTCAGAGCAAACTGATTTTAAAATAATATCAATTATTTAAGAAGTGAGCTGTACAAAGAATTGTACTACAAGTCAGCAGTGCAATTTTATGGTCTGAATGGTCTTAGCTATGATGAGTTATGACATTACCTGAACCTCCTCATTTGTTTCTTTAAAACATTCTTAGACAGCTGTTTTATCATACACATCCAGTTAATCTTAAATGGAAAACAGGTTTGTTTGTTTTATTTGCCTACCATAAACTGATAGAATAAATCACCATTTTTTGTATTTAAAGCTAGACTGAAATCAACTTATAGCTAGACTTGGTACACACCACATACATTATAACTTCACTGTACTGGAATGCTGGTCACGAATGATCAACACCCTGAATGAGTTTGAGGTGCAAATACTGAAGGCAATAGAATGTTGTCCAATACCTGGTTGAAGCATGAAAAAAAACCTTCCTAGATATGGAATTTTAAGTCTTTTGCAAAGCTATAAATTTATTACAATACCTGAATCCAGCAGTTTTCAATCAAAGTGAGCCTGCCTGCCGCTGCTGCAGTAGCAGAATACTCACTTCTACAAATGGAAAAAGCAAATGTGGCATCTAATTGGCATGTTACATTTTACAAAAGTCTTCTTTAAAGTCTTTTATGCTGCCAAGGCCTCAACTAAGCAAAAAAATTGTCCCTGTCTGTAGCTGAGTACCTGCAAGGATAATCCTGATTCTGTTGCTGGAAAATACAGATGATCACAACCATACAATATCTGCTAAGTCTTCAGCTCCACCTGGGTCCCGTATCTAGCGTATGGTGTGGATTTGCCTGCACTGGGACACTTAATGTGACCTTTGGTAATGGCATCAGGAAACCTCTAATTCTGGGAAACGTCTTTGCTATTTGTTGTGATAATTTAAAACAAAATTTTCAGACTGTAGAGTGCCATTAAAATTTGGATTAGTCAGGATTAACACTCATTGGGGAGTGGAAAATTCATTAGTAAGCCTCTTTGCCTCCCTCATTCCCATCCCCATCCAATACACTGCAGCTAAGCTTGGTGTAAATTTTAAAAAACACTTTTCGGGCCCCAATAAGTCTATAATCAATATGATTGACCAGCTATAAATATTACCTTTTTAAAGGAGATGTATTTAAACCAAAACTAATTTAATCAGAGGTCTACATTCTTGGGCTATTTTGGGGTATGTTTTTAATTTGCTTGCCCTCTCATCCCTTGGGTTTATTTCCTCTGTGGACTACAGCTATTCCCAGCCTATGAATGCATTCTAAATACAGTAGAACTTTATTGATGTAGACCATGATTTCAAAAGCATAACACAAGTCTGTAGTATAAGAGGTATTAAAGCCCTTTCAGGGCTCGTTGTGTAAGAAGATGTTTTTATTACAAGTCCAGTAATAAGTTAGATTTAACATGGCCAATCAGAGGGAATCTTTTATTAAATCTTTTTTTTCTTTTCCTGTTTCCTAGTTACACAGCTGGAAGGAGGAAGCGTTCTCCAAGTTCTCAGCTGTAGTAATTCAGAGGATATCCTTGTCTCTCCCCACCTTCCTATAAATAAATTGGAGAACTTCTCTAAAAATCTGTCTCTAAAAACCAGTGTGTACAACTCCAAAGCTTGTTCATTAGATGATTATTGTAAGCTACATGTTTTCCTGTTGTATGTATGTATGTATGTATGTATGTATAACTGCCAATAATGATAAAAAGAGGTGCATACACCCAGATTTATTGTGGAATCTCTGACTTAGTTATAAGGATCCATAAATAAATGTATATCCCTGATTATCTACTTACAACAAAACTTGGTGGATAACTCCATTTGCATGGAATTACTCCTGATTCACACCAGTGTGAACAAGAAGAAACTTTGGCTCCCGGTCTTTAGGATTACAAGACTACTTATTGGCCTAGTCCTGCATTTTGTAGAACTGTTTTCTATCTTCCTCTAACTATATATAGCTTTTTGGATGTACCATCTCAGTGTGATATCACCTCTAATTTGCTATTGATATAGCAATAGGACCTACCTAAAATGATACTAACCTAGTACTTTTTCTTTAAAGCACAATGAGCTTCTCTTGCCTTTTGTTTCCAGTTGCAAGTACTCAGATTTATTTCTAGGACTAGATCTCATCCATTTACAGGCATTCAAAGAAGAGTTCTTAAAAGCCTTCATTCAATGTAGAAGGGAACGGTCAATTTCAACCCTGACCCCACTCACAGTATAAAGAAGTTATTTTATCTCTCTATTTGGTACTGGTGTGACCTATATGGGAGCACAATGTCCATTTATGGTGTCATAATTCAAGGAAAAATTGGAGAGGATTCAGAGAAGAGCCCAGAGAATGATTAAAGGATTGGAAAACACACCTTTATAGTGGAATACTCGAGGAACTCAATGTATTAAGCTTAACAAACAGAAGGTTAAGGGATGACTTGGGCTATGTCTACACTACAAGGTAGGGCAGTGACTCCTTACTCACATACACATCCTCACATTAACTCAATGAGAGCTACTGCAAGTGCAAAGAATAGTATAGATGCTGGTAACCTAGGCAGTGGCAATATGGCTGAGCTGATGCATGCATACATACCCATCTGAATCCTGTGTGTACATACTTGGCACAGCTAAGCTGTGCCTTTGCTGCCTGTGCTACTGTGACTGCATTACTATTTATACTCACTTGCTCACATTGAGCTAGTGTGAGTATGTTTACAGGAGCTAGGAATCACACTTAGCCTTGATCACGCTAAAAGTATCTAGGCAGGGAGCACAAGATTGATAATAGAGGACTTTTCAATCTAGCAGACAAAGGTATAACAAGATCAACTGCCGATAGCTGAAGCTAGTCAAACTAGAAAGAAAGTGCAGATTTTTAACAATAAAGGGTAATTTACCATTGGAACAATGCAGCAAGGCTTTTGGTGGATTCTCCATCTTTAAACTTTTTAAAATCAAGACTTGATTTTTTTTTTTTTTTTTTTAAGATATACTTTGTCAGCTAGGAATTAATTCGGGGAAGTCTCAAGGCTTCTGTCACACAGCAGTTCAGAACTGATTATCATAATTGTCCCTTCTGGCCTTTTAATCAATGAAATGTTCAGTTGCTGCAGCAGAATTTCCTGAGTGAAATCTTGGCCTCATTGAAGTCAATAGGAATTTAGCCATTAATTTAAATTGAGCCATTTTGTTACATCTTTACTGGAGTTCTAAGTATCCAAAGCTACTGTAGAATTAATAACTAAAACAAGCCCCTGTTCTCTGCAAGTTGCTTCATCATTCAGCCCCTAGCACTGGCTTTCTGGGTGAAAAACAATGTAGAATTTGCTGTCTTATTGCAACACATGCACCCTAAAACAGGTTATGCACATTTAGGGTTAGATAAATGTCTTCTTGCTACTACCAATTTGCCACTAGTGTATCATCTTAGCAATATCTGAATAATAAGCACAAGAAAGCCTTGTACAACAATAGCTGTAGAAAAACAAGCTCAATGATGTTTTCTCTTCTCAGGAAAACTGTATGTTTTGTTAGGTGGATATAAAGCAGAAAGCTGACAGCACTTTTCAGATAGCAGATGTAAATAGCAACACTAGCAGTTGGAAACATCTTATATTGAACTAAATTAGTTGATGTGAAAGTTATTGAAGGCTTGTCTTCTAATTCAATATAACTTGCCACTGAATATGACCTTACGGTGTCATGTTCACTAGCATTATATTGACTATGATTTTGCAGTTAGTGTGGACAAGGTCAAATCATAGTCAACTTAGTGTCATTTGGTTAAACCCTTGTCCCAGTAGATCAAGGTTGAAGTTTAGGTTCTGATCCAGTATCTCTCATCAGGGCCTATCACTTGCTGGCCCAAGGTCCAGGAATAGGTCTCCAAAGTCATTGTATCAGCACCTGTAGCTTGCCAGACTCCGTTCAAGGCATGGACTCAGCTCACTGGCAAAGCACATTTTACTTTTCAAGCCACAGCACAGGCCTCTATTACTACTTAGCACTGCAGATTAAAGTAGATGAAAATAGGAATGGGAAGATTAGCAATTCTCATGGATTTGTATTATCATGTGTTTGAATTGCAGCATTTTGTGTGAGGGGGTATGACATCAGGAAGTGAAAGGGGACAAAGGAAAAAGAAATACATGTTCCCAAGCAGGCCATGGGCAACCAGACAAAAGTGTGTGTGTTCTTGTGTGTGCATAGCATGAAACTGTATAGAGTTGCCCTCTAATCATACACTCCACTCACTCCCCACCCACACCATGGATGGCCAGGAGGGGAGAGGGAACTCACAGGGCCATTCTGTTTCCCCTGGATTTTCACTAGTCGTGGGAAGCACGTGACAGTATTTCCATTTTCCTAGTGAAAGGGCACGCTGTCTCTTTCCTTCTGTCTCCCTGAAGGGGCAGGAGAACCAGCAAGGGGGAGAGAGCTTTCTGTAGAAGAAAGTGGACTCGCAGCTTGAATAATTATTCTCCCATGTGGTATTGGTTTTGCATCATCTACAGGTAGAACTTGAGCCCACAAGCTCTTCCTATCTGTACTGCACCAGAGGAGTTCTTACTTCACCAGCCAGTGAAGTGGCAGATAGAGTGGGAACCAAGATTCCCCAAGCCTGGGAGAGCATGGGCCAGGGAGGTCTGTCTCTAGCAGAGGTGGAGGATATGTGCTCTCCATACTCCTCCTTATTTTAACCCCCAGGGCACAAGTTGCTTGCTGCCACTATTACATTGATTTATTCTATGATTACAGTTTCAGCTAGTGGCCCCAAGGGTGCTAAGGGCTTTAATGGGCAAGGCATTGTACAAACACAGAGAGAGAGAGAGTCCCTGCCCTGAAGAGCTTACAATATAAATAGACAAGACACAGAGAACTTAAGCACCTATTAAGGGCCCCAAGTCACACAGGAAGTCTGGCTCAGATCTCCTGAGTCAGGCTAGTGCCTCAACCACAAAACCCTCCTTAAACTCATTAGAAATTAAGTTTTATTACAAATACAGGAGAACCCAGTTTCTGAAAGCCTTCAGAGAACTTTGTAGAAATGGGGTTGTGAGGAGGGGGTGCAAGGCATTGCAAAGCATGGTGCCTATTTCTCTTGGGGGTATCAGTAAATTGGGGGTCTTGATTAACTAGAGTTCAAAATCAGGGATGTGGTATAATAATCAAAAGGGGCTGTAAGAGTCCCTTGGATCTATGTAACCATTTCATACTCACCACTATGGTGAGTGCCTTACATACAGGGCCAGCTCTACCATTTTTTGCCGCCCCAAAAGCAAAAAAAAAAAAAAAAAAGCCCCTGGACGGTGCCGCCCCAAAAATGCCTGGAGCCGGCCCTGCTTACATGGGACCATCAGGAACCTTTAGAGGTTGTCTTGTTTTACTTGCCCCTCTTCCTGTAGGGAGGAGAGTGTGCACATCTTTTTTAAATTATTATGTAAATTTTAATGGTGTAACGAGAAAGCAAGGGCAGAGGTGAGTCATACAATTTTAACTGAAGGCAGTGAGATTCATAGTCATATGAAAAAGTACATATATTTTATGGCTTATCTGGTAAAGAAACCATGAGGAATGAATGTATTAAGCAAATGTATATACCTGTAACAGGATACCTGACAGCTCCTAGACAAAGTACGTTCACTTGACTGGAACTTCGATTACTGTCTGTTTTCTGATTCCCCCTAGCGCTCTCTCCTCCAGCAGAAATAGTTATATCCCAAGCAAAAACAATGTTCCATCCTGTCAAACTGGGCTGGAAAGGGGAGGAGGGCATAAAACATCAGAACAATTAAAATGGTTTATTTTTAATAGTGTCTGGAAGTAGTCAGGACTTTTTTTTAGTATAAATAAACAAAGGTCACAAGCAATTATGAGAAAAGCATATGCAGTCTACAAAGCAGTACTGAAAATATAAATAAAGAAAACAGATAATGAAGAATGTTGTGTGGATGGTCCAGTGCAAGAAATTCATGAGAACTTCCTTCAGTATCTTTCATTAGGCTTGATAAGCAATAGTGCAGGTCTAGGTTCTAGTCCTCTGCTTCCCCTCCCTCATTTGTCTGCTCATGATGTGTGCTGAAATGCATGTCCAAATATCTGAACTATTTATCTGCTTTTAGCAATGTTGCCTCAGGAAGTCATCTGCAAGAGGCCCCCATTTCATACTTTTATATTGGGCTTCTTAAAGAGTTATTACACATTCCCAAAAATCCATATCAGTCTAGTAAAAATCATTTCCTGTCTCAGTTAACACCTTATGCATACCAATTGCTATCATTGTGGAGGGTGATTCATTTTATTCCAATTCCGAATGCACTCACATGTTAAGAGAGCACAATTGCAAAAGGGGTGGGGAAATGGTACATTTAGAGTGAAATGAATAAAGAACAATAGCTTTTTAGCAATTCTCAATAGTTATGGATGTCATTTAAAACTGATCCTAAGCTTCATGCATTATTGTAGTGTTAGCATGCTGATAACCAGTTTTATAATACATTGTGCAGCACAGTTATAAATCAGCAACTACAATTGTTTCAATAATCCCTATACAACTGCAATTTGGCTCTCCTGAACATTATTTTTACTCATGCAGTGTATTTCTAGATTCATTTTAAATGCAATTCTTTAATTTGGATCTAATCATCTTCCTCACAACATTGGCAAGCTGCATTTTCACATTATGCTGCAATTTGTTCTCTTTTAACCCACCACAGTCTTTACAGTCAAGTTTACTTGAACATTATGGAGTTGTTGAAAACTTCATAAGTAGTCGCCTTTGTCCGACTTGTCCTCATCCGTCCCTCCATGAACGCAAGTCGACGCCACACCATTCTATTTTGTTGTGAGCACATTCTTTCCATTTCTGGCCAAAGAGTTTTGTCATAGGATCAGCCCAGTGTGTTTTCGGTCTGCCCAGCAGTTGCTTGTGGTCTCTGGGGATCCAGTCACTGATGTGAGTTGTCCACCTATTGTCTTGCCTGCAGACGACTCGACCCGCTCATCTTCGCTTTGCATTGTACATTGCCTGCACTACATCGGTCACTTCTGTACGCCTTCTGATCTCCTCATTCAGTATATGATCACAGAGCGATATCTTACACATTTGCCTTTCTAATGCTCTCTGGGTGACAGCAAATTTTTCTTCCTCCGCTTTCGTCGTTGACCAGCTTTCTGCTCCATATATCATTGCTGGCAGAACAGTGGAGTTAAACAGTTCTTTCCTTTTCAGTTCATCATCCATTAGAGACATCTTTATTTGGTTGAAACTTGCCCACCCTGCCTTTCGCCTCCTACTGCATTCCCTTTGAATGAGTTGTCTCTGCTCAGCTGCTGACCCAGGTAAATATATTTGTTGACCTCCTCGATTTCTTTCCAATTTACAGTGATGATTCCTTCTGTACAATGCTCATTCCGCATCCACTTCGTCTTCGACGTGTTCACTTCCAACCCGATATCATGTGAAAGTGTTTGCAGTTGCTGCAATTTATTCTCCAGTTCTGCTGTGTCCTTTGTCAGTATTACACAGTTGTCAGCGAAGAAAAGATGCGTTAACTGTTCTCCGTTAATTCTGATTCCTTCTTCCCAGTTCAATTTCTTGAACAGCGACTCCAGTACTGCTGTAAACAGCTTCAGTGAGATTGTGTTGCCTTGTCTGACTCCTCTGCACATAGTAATAATGCAGGGGACATTGAATAATGTTATCCAGCAATTGCAGTTAATTTCTTCCAGCAGGTCAATGTACCTCGGGTTCATTCGATTTCATTGAGTGCATTAAGCAACAGAGGGTCCTGTGGCACCTTTAAGACTAACAGAAGTATTG
>NW_020699064.1:45733-49865 GCF_002925995.2 Terrapene triunguis
GTGTGGCCAGGGAGGTTAAAGTGTTCTCCTACAGGTTTTTGTATATTACCATTCCTGATATCTGACTTGTGTCCATTTATCCTCTTGAATAGGATAAACACTTGTGAGAGGAGTGTGATCGGCAGTAGTTGCTCAGTTCTTCTGGATCGCCTTTCTTCATCAATAGTATTGTTTTTGATTTCTTCCATGCATCTGGAACACGCTTGCTATTGATATAAATGGTGACCTGTTGCACCAACACTTTGAAGAGAGTATCTTCCCCTGCTTTGAGATATTCTGGCCAAATATCGTCCACTCCCAGACTCTTCCCTCTCTTTATGTTATGAACTGCATATTCAGTTTCTTCCCACATAACGTCTGTAACTTGCCTTCTTCTGTAACCTGCTGCCTTGACGGTCTACGCTGGACATAGACATGCGAGGAGTAGAGGTCATTCCAGAATGTTGTACATATTTCATTCATCTTGCTCCTTTCCGATGTCCTTTCACCATTTTCATCTTTCAGTGCTGCTGGGATAATCTGTTTCAGTCTAAAATCCCTTTCTAACTTCTTCAGACTCTCATTCTTTTCAGCTGCCTCTCTCAATGTTTTCTTTCTAAAGTCTTCATAGTCTTCTTTGATCTTCACACAAATTTCTTTGCACAGTATTCTGTATTCTTCGCCCATTTTTCTTCTAATTTCATGCGCACCCTCCTCGCCATCAAATTATCGTAAGTAGTAGGACATCTTTACTTTCAGCCTAATTATGTTGGAATGGAGGAGGCTGTGCTTTTCAATTCATGAGGTAAACTCAAGTAGCTAGGGGGAAACTTAGAAAATGTTTCTCTGAAATTAATCATATGCAATTCATCTAACTGTGGATAGAAGTATTTTTGGTTTCAAGAAAATACAGGCTAAATCTTATCCATGACGTCTAGTTTTTATACCATAAAACTTGGCTATAGGTAGAGGGCTAGGGATCCTTTAGGAGAGCTAATATTTATATACTGAGATCATCACTATACTAATCATGGACATTAAGGTTTTCAGAAACCTCTGATTTTACTTGAAGTAACTGGTATTGTAAGTACTTATGTGTTTCTGTGCTGTATGTGTATATGTAAAATAATTAACAGATCCCTAAGGCTGAAGTGTTTCCTTTGTAAGGGCAAGCAGGAACAGTTTAAAATAGAGCCAGACAATACAGAAAGAGTGGTGTGTGGTTGAAATATGTCATGGAGGAGGTGGACAAAGGGTCTTGGTCTTTTGAAGGAGACCATTAAGAAAGCATTCGACTATTTCCAGCATGTGGAGGAGGAAGGAGAGAAGATTCAAGGATGAGAATGAGCAAGTAGGAATAATATTAGAACACAGGAGAGGAGGTGTCTGAGATGAGGCATAAGGCCACCTTATGAAATGCCTTAAAACTGAGGAGGAGAATCTTGCGTGGAAGAAAAATCTTTTTGAAAAGGCTTGAAAGAGAAAAGGTATAGCCAGAACTGTGGGAAAGAAAATTTGGTGGCAACAGTTTTGAGTGGACAGGAGTGGAGAAAGATAGGAAAGTGGGGGGTGCCAAGAAGAGCATTCCAGTTGTCATGTTGAAAGCTAACTAGCATGTGAGCTTGTGTCTTGGCAGTGGGGTTTAGAGCAAAGGATATATTTAAAAATATAATAAAGGAAGAAGTGTCAGTAAGAGCCTGGAGAGGAGGCGAGGTTACTGTAGTTGGTAGGATCATTGCATAGCTGTTCACATTGTTATAATTAAATATGTCAGCACATAGAAATCTCGCTTGTATTTCATTAAATTTCTCATTTGGGTGCAAAATGTGATTCTGGTTAAATCCTTGATTAAAGAAAACTTTAGCCTTAGTACAATAGTCTATAACTTTTAAAACTATGTTTGTTCGCTTCTAAATCTTTTTGTGTCTCCCATACAGTCATGCTAATTTTTGACCAGCAAACATAGAATAAAACAAATTAATTATTTGAACCACCAGTAATGTACAGAACACTCTTTATAATGCCATCCTTAGCATTTAAAATGGAATTCAATATAATTGGGTGGCAAGGTAGTGTACTCTTTTATTAGAGAAGAATGTTATAACATAGGCTGCTTAACACTTGGACATATTCAAACATCCATTGTACAAGGATATCCCTCTTTTCAACTTTCTCTTCCAAAGTATAAAATATTCTCTTTCCATACACAGCAAGTTTTAGTTAAAAGCAAAGAAAAAATAACACACAGCAAAGTACAGCTTGAGTTAGTAATGTCATTGTGTCTCACTGAATGCATTATCACAGTAACCTAGAAATTCACTAAATATTCTTGACACAATCTCTTGGTACTTACTCGACTAAAATAGGAAGTAATAGAACACAAACTATTCTTATGTAGCATTGTTAATACATGATCACAAGTACAATCATTCCAAAAACCCCAAATCCTATTATTGATTACTATAAAAGTGTGTGTTTAGCCAGATTCTTGTCTAAAATTCAGTTTTACCGCTGCACAAAATTCATGTGACTTATATTTTTCCCTCACATAAATTTGCTTTCTCATTTTTGTAGCATTTTCTTGCCCTCTTCCATGTACCCAGATTGTCCTCCTGACATTTTGCCAATTTTCTGCACATCCTCCCACCTTGCTGCCCCTAATAGGATAGAGCAGGAAGTGGGGACAAAGAAATCTTCACAAGTCGGGACAGTAAGGACAAGAATAATCTGCCCCAGTAGTTCTCTGTGGTGGTGGAGGTGAGGGAGAAGAGGAGGTAGAAAGCAGTGAAGCATTGTTTTCGGGGGGAGAGGGGGAGGTAATGCTTGAAGTAGGCTCCTAAACAATACAGGAGCACAGCTCTATCACTGAAGTGTTAGGTACTCTCTATGACATGTACCTTGTCTTGCTGGGCAGCTATAGTACTAAGCCATGTGGGAGCCTTGTCTGTCCAAGGGTTTGTCTACACTATACATTATGTCGTTATAATTTATGTCAGTCAGTGTGTGGATAAGCCAACCCCCAGAGCAACGTCAGTTACACCCACCTAAGCGCCAGTGTGGACAGCGCTATGTCAGCGGGAGAGCTTCTCACGCCGACATAGCTACCGCCTCTCATAGAGGTGGTTTTATTATGCCGACAGGAGAGCTCTCTCCTATTGGCATAGAGCGTCTTCACCAGATGTGCTACAGCGGCGCAACTGCGCCACAGTAGTGCTTCTAATATAGACTGTGTAAGAACTACACAGTGTAGGAAAGTACCTGCCATGTGGGGCATTGAAGTGGAAAAAGAATGTACCCTGATCTCATGCATTTAGAAACTGTGTCGGACATGTAAGGTGGCTATAATGAAATCTCCTAATCCAGTGAACTTCTCCTGTGTGGTTTAGGATTCCTAGGTGGCAGTGGTCTCACTTTGCCAAGCCTCTAACTTCTCCCATTTCTCTTACAAGTGCTTCAGCTTCTTTTGTCCTTCATGATGCTATATGACCCCAGTCCCTCCTATTCCCCAGTAAGTGCATAATCCAAGAAGTCTGCTCTGCTGGGCAGCTCCTAGGACATGCAGGAGAGTTGTTCCTCTGTTACAAATAAATAATATGCAAGTAAGAGAGAAAAATGAAAAAAAAAATTTTTACTTTGAATGTTTAGAATGTCAATAAAACTGAAAGTTATGGAATGAATTACTTTGTAATAAAATATGAAAAAATGTTATTCCAGGTTTTTGTGGTGCACACTGCAAGGGATCTTATTGATAGCTGAGGTTCATTTAGCAAGTAAAAGGCAGTGTTAAGATTTTAATGATATCTATATTTGGCTTTTTGCAATAACTCTAATGGCTTCATGGAAAAGCTCAATTCATTCTTGGGAAACAACTCCTGATCCTGTTTTTTCTCCAAATATTTCTGAATTTGTATTTACCCCTCTGGTAGTGTATAATTGCCCAGCTACAATCACAATTTCAAATGTAATCAATATATTGGTCTCCATTCTGCTACATAACAAATAGAATAGCATTTTTTCCCAGAAGAACTCTAACCTCAGCGACACATTTACTGAACTTTATTGAAACACCTGACCACAATTTTTGTGATAAATCACTTTTTAAAGACAAAAAAGCATATTGTGCTTTCAGACATGATCTGTGCTTAAAAGTCAT
>NW_020699065.1:0-1123 GCF_002925995.2 Terrapene triunguis
CAGGAAGTGGGGGGTGCAGGGCCCCGACTCCCCCACACCTCACGACACCCCTCCCTCCAATTCCTTCAGTGACATCTGAATTGTCCCTACAGAGCCCTGGTGGTTCCCATGCTCTGAGGTCTTTTCTCCGGTAGTAGCAGGCGACTGGTGCTTTCCAGACGTGGACACGATGTGTTCACATCACACCACCTGGCCATGGGGGTGAGCCACGCCATGGCTGGAAGCTGGGCCTCCCCACCCCGCCGTGCAGGGGGTTGTGCCTCGCACGGCCCATCCCTTCACCCACACGGCCCCTCTGCTCGCAACAACCCCCCGGGCTCCCTCGCACGGCCCGACCCTTCACCCACATAAGAACGGCCGTACCGGGTCAGACCAAAGGTCCATCCAGCCCAGTATCCTGTCTACCGACAGTGGCCAATGCCAGGTGCCCCTGAGGGAGTGAACCTAACAGGCAATGATCAAGTGATCTCTCTCCTGCCATCCATCTCCACCCTCTGACAAACAGAGGCTAGGGACACCATTCCTTACCCATCCTGGCTAATAGCCATTAATGGACTTAACCACCATGAATTTATCCAGTTCTCTTTTAAAGGCTGTTATAGTCCTAGCCTTCACACCCTCCTCAGGCAAGGAGTTCCACAAGTTGACTGTGCGCTGCGTGAAGAAGAACTTCCTTTTATTTTTTTTAAACCTGCTGCCCATTCATTTCATTTGGTGACCCCTAGTTCTTGTATTATGGGAATAAGTAAATAACTTTCCCTTATCCACTTTCTCCACATCACTCATGATTTTATATACCTCTATCATATCCCCCCTTAGTCTCCTCTTTTCCAAGCTGAAGAGTCCTAGCCTCTTTAATCTCTCCTCATAGGGGACCCTCTCCAAACCCCTAATCATTTTAGTTGCCCTTTTCTGAACTTTATCTAGTGCCAGTATATCTTTTTTGAGATGAGGAGACCACATCTGTACGCAGTATTCGAGATGTGGGCGTACCATGGATTTATATAAGGGCAATAATGTATTCTCCCTCTTATTCTCTATCCCCTTTTTAATGATTCCTAACATCCACACGGCCCCTCCGCATGCAACACCCCCGCGGGCTCCCTTGTCCGGCCCGTCCCTT
>NW_020699065.1:1133-8649 GCF_002925995.2 Terrapene triunguis
CCGCTCGCTACACCCCCGCGGGCTCCCTTGTCCGGCCCGGCCCTTCGTTCCCCGCTCCAGCCCGGCTCCGGCATGAACGTGAGCCGGGCGTTTCGCCTCGGGGCCTGGCGGAAGAGTTCGGTTCTGGGTGCTCTGTGTTGTGTTACCGGTTCGGGGCAGAGCGTGGGTCACGTACTGCCGAGAGCCTTCATTTCTCAACCCCGTTCCCTTCACGTGTGTAGGCTCCTCGTGTGGAGCAGCACAACCGCACCTGCCACCAGCCACGGTTTGGTGCGATAATCACCACTGACGAGGCTCCCCTCCCCCGCAGCGTTATCCACCATCGCATCCTGGCCCCGAATCGCTAACCTCCGAGCACCCGCCCCTCTGAGCCCATCGCTAGCCCCTGCAGCGCCTGGCCGAGCCCCAGAAACCTCGTTTGCTGGATCCTGCAGGAGTTGTGACAAAGGACAAGGCAGCGGTGCGCTGGCTCCGCCCGAGCCAAGTTCCAGATCAGCGTCCGGCGTCACGGTCGACTCTTCCACATGCTCTGACGTCCACGCGGCTACTCGGAGTGCCTCGAAATGTGCTGTGCCTCATGGGGCTGCGGGGTACAGCCAGTGAGCCAAGTTTGGGGTCGTTTGGGTTCCTGAGATGCCGTCACCTCCCCCCCAAAAAACCCTTTTCTTCAGGTTGCCCGATTCTATCAAAACATATTGTGCAGAGCTGGGGATCAAACCGTGGCCCTGATTGTGGCCTGTGTGGTCTGAATCACGGCACATCTACCCCAGCTAGCGCACGGCACCCACTGCGTCTCAGGGGGAGCGCCTTGCAAACCGATCGCAGGAAGACGTTGGTTCTCCAGCTAGCCGCGTGGCTAACGCTCCTGCACTGAGCAGATACCGGGCCCGTGTTTTCTAGCCGCCTGCGCCAGCTCTCGCTGCAGCTGGGTGGTTTCAGGGGGTGACTCACACCCAGCCGGGGTCAGCCCCACATGCTCCCCCCACCATGGGCGCCAGGATCTGGGGAGACCTCGCCTCTCTGCAGGTCTGAGCCCTCGAGCTCCGTCCTCTCGGGAACCCCCTTGCAGGTAGTTGAAAGCAGCTTCAAATCCCCCCTCATTCTTCTCTTCTGCAGACTAAACAATCCCAGTTCCCTCAGCCTCTCCTCATAAATTATGTGCTCCAGACCCCTAATCATTTTTGTTGCCCTCCGCTGGACTCTTTCCAATTTGTCCACATCCTTCTTGTAGTGTGGGGCCCAAAACTGGACACAGTACTCCAGATGAGGCCTCACCAATGCCGAATAGAGGGGAACGATCACGTTCCTCGATCTGCTGGCAATGCCCCTACTTATACAGCCCAAAATGCCATTAGCCTTCTTGGCAACAAGAGCACACTGTTGACTCATATCCAGCTTCTCGTCCACTGTAACCCCTAGGTCCTTTTCTGCAGAACTGCTGCCTAACCACTCGGTCCCTCGTCTGTAGCAATGCATGGGATTCTTCCGTCCTAAGGGCAGGACGCATGTGGCCCACAATGGTAAACCGGCTGAGATCCCTGCTCTAGGGGGCTGGGAACTGAGTCCCAGCTGAGAGGACCAGCCTTCGATTTCCTGCCCAGCCCCTGTAACTCCTGGCGGAAAACGCCGACGTGGCCATGGAGTGCAGGGGGTTCGGGAGCCGTGACCGAGCTGGTCGGGAAGGACTCCCCGGCTGGGATGGGTGTGTCGGGCTGTGAAAGCGTCTCCCAGGGGGGCAGGACTGGGAACATGTCGGATCAGGCGGGGCCGAGCCCCGGGGTGAGGGCAGGATCCTGCCTTGGGATCGCACAGGGGGTGGGTGAGATGGGCCCGTCGGGGGATTTTCGTATGTCTGGTTTCTGTGGAACAAAGAACTGTCGGAGGGAGGGGCAGTGCCAGGGCTGAGGGGGAGTTTGGGGGCCAAGACAGGGACAGTGGGGGGGAAGGGGAGCTGTGGGTCGGGAGTGGGGGGCACCGGCATTGCTGGGGGAAGACCAGGGCTGGGCTACGCTCTCTAATATGGGGGGTGCCCCCGGTTCCTGGGCAGAGGAAATCCCAACCCTGTTACCCCACTGCCTCATCGTTACCCCGTCACCCAGCGTCTCCGGCACTGCCAGGGACACCCACAACCTGGACTTTGTCGTGGACTCCCAGCCCCCGCCCCCCGGGCTCTCTCGCCCCCGTCCGTGACGGCCCTTCCCAGGGGGCCGCTGGGGCTTGGGGGCCAGGCCCTTTGGCCCTGCTGCCTCCCGCGACCGCCCCGCTGAGCCTGCAGCCGCCTGGCTCTGCCGGGGACCCCGCAGGGAGTCCCCTTGCCCTGACCCCCTCGGGGACCCCCTGAGGGAGCGACGCCCCCCCCCCCCCGATCTCCAGGCTGCAGGGACTCTGCGCCAGTGTCACAGGAGGGCTAGTGAGCGTCTGGGCCCAGCCCGGGCCAGGGGGGCTCCGGCTGCTCCTTGTCCCCCGTCCAGCCGCCCCCCTCCTTCCAGCCGAGCCCCCATGTCCCCTCCCCCGACAGCCCCTTCCCCGCCCTTTGTCCTCAGTCCCAGGCCGCTGCCCCCGCCCTCCTCTCCTTTGTTCCCCCCAGCTGGACCCGAGCTGCATGAGGGGGCCCCCCAGTCACCCGTCACTGGGTCCCCCACCTCCTGGCCGCTGTCTGGGGTCCCGGCACCAACAACCCCCCCCCCACATTGTTACACATGCAGTGCACGGGGAAACTGAGGCACGTGCACCATGCTGCTGCAAAACACCGAGAAAATCCCCCATGTCCTGACAGGGGGGCCTGGGGGCTGCCCTCGGCCCGTTCTCCCAGGATCTGTGGGGCGAGGGGAGCAGCGGGTCAGGCCTGGCAGCTGCCCCCCACCCAAGTTGCAATTCTGGGTGTGCCCCCTTTCCCCTGGGGAGGGCAGGGACTGGCTGGGGGGGGAGAGAGGGAGGACAGGAAACCCCCTGCTGCCAGCTCCTCATTCCCCGCCCTTAGAAACAGCCCCGCCCTCTGTGGTGCCGCCATCTTTGTTACGGGCACCGCCCCCAGCTGGGCTGCGGCCGCCATGTTGGATGTGGGCAGAGGGGTCCTGGCAGCCCCGCCCGGCCCGGCTCGCTGCGCTTGTTATGGGCGGGTCGCGCGGAACCACCGGACACGAGCTGCCCCCCCCGGGACCCCCCCCGGAGCCGGTGTTTACTGTAGGGCCGCCGGGGGGGGGGGCGGCGATCAGGCAGCGCGCGGGGCAGCCCGGGCCGGGCAGGACCCGCTATAAATAGCCCCGCAGCGAGCGCACGTGTCTCTCTGCGCGCCGGGCCGGGCCGGACCGAGCCATGGCGGGGGGAGCTCGGACGCCTGGGTTCCCTCCCGGGGGGTTTCACCTGACTCCCGACCTGCAGCCCCTGTCCTGGGGGGCCGGACCCCGTGTGGGGCGGGACGCTCAGGTGAGGCTCTATGGGGGGGGCGAGATCCGACCAGAGCCTCCAATGGGAACAGGGGTTCGCGGCCACCTGCTCCCCACGGCTGGGAGCCCGGACGCCTGGGTTCTCTCCCGGCTCTGGGAGGGGAGCGGGGGCTAGTGGGTTAGAGCAGGGGGGGCTGGGAACCAGGACTCCTGGGTTCTCTCCCCGGCTCTGGGAGGGGAGTGGGGGCTGGTGGGTTAGAGCTGGGGGCTGGGAGCCAGGACTCCTGGGTTCTCTCCCCGGCTCTGGGAGGGGAGTGGGGGCTGGTGGGTTAGAGCAGGGGGGGCTGGGAACCAGGACTCCTGGGTTCTCTCCCTGGCTCTGGGAGGGGAGGGGGGGTTGGTGGTCAGAGTGGGGGGCTGGGAGCTGGGACTCCTGGGTTCTCTCCCTGGCAGGGGGTAAATGCTCTGTTGGTGATTTGCAGGCGGTGGTGATGTGCGGCGCTGGAGCTGAGGACTTCGGGGCATGTGGGTAAGTCCCGGCCCCTCACTCCCGGCTGGGCTGGGTCCCCCCTCCCCTGTCTCCTTCCGGGGGCCGTTGCGATGATGAATCTGCTAGACTAGAGTCTCTGACCCCCAGTGACGATATTCGCAGCGCCCTGAGCAACGGTGCCCCTCACTCCCGACCCGCAGCCCCTGCCAGCCCAGCGCTGAGCTGTACTAATCAGTATTTTCATTAACGATTTGGCGAATGAGCGGGAGGGTGATGAACTGAGCTGGGGGGTTGCCAGCCCTAGGGAGGCCAGGATCTTGAGCGATTGGAGAATGGGTCTGAATTCAACCAGACGAAAGTCCGTAAAGAGACGTGCAAAGTCCATCCCTTGGGAAGGAGAAATGCCGAACACGGAGCCGGGCCAGGGGGCCATCCTGCCGGAAAGGGTCTGGGGTCAGAGGGGGCACAAATAGGGGATGAGTCAACGGTGAGATACAGCAGGTGGCGTTCTGCCTTGGGAGGGGGTGGGGTTGGCCTGGGAGGATAGGGGGGTGTCTCTGGAGCTCAGACCAGACTGGAGTGTCTAATGAGAAATCAGGCAGGTCTGACCTGCTCCACACCCTTTGGGGGGGGGGGGGGGGGGCTGGTGGGTTAGAGCAGAGGGCGAGGGGTGCTGGTGGGTTAGAGCAGGGGGGCTGGGAGCAAGGACTCCTGGGTTCTCTCCGTGGCAGGGGGTAAATGCTCTGTTGGTGATTTGCAGGCGGTGGTGATGTGCAGCGCTGACGCTGAGGACCCCGGGGTGTCTGGGTAAGTCCCTGCCCCTCACTCCCCTCCCCCCGGCATGTCCTGTGGGGCTGTTGCGATGATGAATCCGCTAGACTAGAGTCTCTGACCTCCAGTGACGATATTCGCAGCGCCCTGAGCAACGGCCCTGCTGGTGCCCCTCACTCCCCACCCGCAGCCCCCTCTCAGGATGCTAACCCTCTGCTCTGTTCCCCCAGGGCTGGATTCTCGCCCCATGTCTATCTCTGACATGAGCCCAGCGTGGTGAGACCCCCGGGGTCTCTGGATGGAGAGCCCATGGCCAGAGCAGTGCGGTGGCAGGGTAAGGAGTGGGAAACCAGAGATATGGGGGGGGGGGGCTCTCCCTGGCAGGCAGTGTTGGCGGGACTCTTAGGGTCCTGTGCTTCTGGGAGTAGAGGGGTTGAGTTGGGGGGCCCTGATCCGGGGAGCAGGGGGTGACGATTTGTTCCTCGACAGGAGCTCCCACCTCAAGGTTGGGATTCACATGAAATAACACAACTTAGACTGACCCTGCTCCCTTGGGGATCGGGGGGGGGGATGGGGACACTGGTAACGTGGGGTGGCCAGAACCTGTCTGTCCTGAGCTAACAGGGGTCCCCACCACCCCAGGGCCTGGCTGGGGGGATCTGACTCTGAGGCCTCCAGATTGGATCAGAGTCGCTAATTAGGACCCAGCCTGCTCCAGAGACCTGTGGGGGGGGGGGGGGGGGGGCGGGGGGGCGGTAGACCCTGGGGGGGGGGGGGGGGGGGGGGGTCTTGTGGTTACAGCGGGGGAGGGGGGGCTGGGAGCCAGGACTCCCGGGTTTTTTCTTCTGCAGTGGGTCATAACTCACCTGTTTGATTTGCAGGCACTGTGACACTTGGACTCAGCCGGGTGGCTCCTGGGGTGTCTGGTAAGTCCTTTTCCTGGGACGCTGCTCCCAGCTGGGTTGGGGTCCCCCGTCTCATTCCCCGGGGGGCTGTTGCGATGATGAATCCGCTAGACTAGAGTCTCTGACCCTCAGTGACGATATTCGCAGCGCCCTGAGCAACGGCCCACACCAGGCCTTCTGGGGCCCCTGATGTGCAGCCCCTGCTAGCCCAGCCCTGGGGTCCTCCCCAGCTCTGCTGGTGCCCCTGGCTCCCGACCCACAGGCCAGTTCCAGAATCCTTGGCACATCCCAGTCTCCCTCCCCCTCCCCCATGTCCTAAAGCCTGGAGTTTGGTCTGACTTCGCTTGGGTTCATGAAGCCTGAATCCTGGCTTAGGGGGTCCCGCCCATTGTCCCGGGGGGAACTGAAAAGCCTCGGTATAAAACATGGATTTTAATCAACTTTTCCATTTGTACTTTGGTAGTTTTCTAAGGAAAGGTGCTTGGTGGACTTTGGCTCCAGCTACTCACCAGCGTCCCCCCGGGCTGCGACGGAGACAGAAATCCAGGGGGATGGGCCAGGCTGCTGGATGGGGAACTGAAAGGAGAAGTGGGGGGACTGCGGAGCTCAGGCCTGCCGCGTGGACAGGAGCCGGCACCCCCAGCAGCACGGGGGGGGAGGGGGAGGACTTGGGCCTGGGCTGTCCCGGCTGTCTCCTCAATAAACAACTGTGGAAGAAATGGGGGGGGGGGGGGGGTTTTTTTTCCCCCCCCCCCCCCCCCCCCGTGAGGGCTGATGGGAAGGGGGCTGGTTACCGGGGTCTCCTCCTGGCCCGGTGCCGAGATGCGGCTGGCCCTGGGGTGGGGCAGGGCTGGACTTACAGGGGCCACCTGCCCATTGGCCTGTGCTGCCTGTGACAGGGTCTTGGGGGGGGGGGGGTGTAATGGGGGGAGCCAGCTGGGGCAGCAGGTGACCCCTGCCCTTTAACCCCTTATGTCTTGATTGACCTCTGCCCCCGTAAATTCTCGTGGAGGGGCCCTAGACGCTTGGATTGCCTCGAGGCACTCTACTTCCTGTCCGTGGGGGACCATTTCCGGTTTGACAAGGTCACTTCCGGGCAATGAGGTTTTTTGTACGCGGGCAAAATCCCCAACAACTTCCGTTCCAGCGTGTTGACGTCAGTCCCCGGGGTGGGCGGGCTCCGTGCCCTACTTCCGGTGCGCTCGCGACCCGCCCTGGGGTGCGGCTGAGGACTGAGTACGTGGGGAGGGGGAGGGGCGCTCTCAATGCCTTGGCAACGCTAAGCGCTGCTCTCCGACTGGGCATGCGCCGCCGCTGCAAGGCCCCGTCCCACCTCTCCCCCTCCCGTTCGGGAATGGGGCTGCCATCGGCGAACGCCTGAGCCGATCCTGCAGTGCGGGGCTTGCGCTGCTGCCAGGGGTCCCCGCTCTCGCAGAGACCGCCCGGCCCAGCCCGCGCGGATCGGCGTGTCTGGTTCTTCTGAGCCGGCCGGCGGCGGCGTATCTAAGTCCCTTTGAGTCATAAGCCGAGCCGGCACTAGGCAAGACACCTACACGAACACGAAGAACCTTTCTTGGGTCTTCCCACTGCCGCACATGCGTATTGAAGGCAGTGGGCGCCATGTTTGCTAAGGGCACGTCTTTTAAATAATATAGGAGCGAAGCCGGGTGCGCAGCCATCTTGGAGGTGGGCTGCGGATAGACCTGTTCCCACCCCCCCCGACCGCCATCTTTGTTTAGGGCAAAATCTGCCGGCTCTTATGGGGTGAAGCTAAGTTGGGGGCCATTTTGGATGTGGTCACGGGCGCTTTTCTCCCTAATACCTAATGGCGCAACTTCCCCCCCTCCGCCATCTTTGTTGTGGGCAAAGAGACTGGCAGCTTGTTATGGCGAGAGGGTCTCTTAAGGACCCAGGGCTGACCCCACTTCCTTAGTTATTGTAGGGTCTGCCCGGTCCCAGCGCCG
>NW_020699066.1:0-3166 GCF_002925995.2 Terrapene triunguis
GAAACAACATTTCAAAACAAAAAGGTTTTGTTTCCCAGTGCCCAGAACTAAAGTTGCCAACTTTTTCCAGAAAAAAAAAATCCTTTTTTTTGGTAGCGAAAATAAATCCTCAGAATTCCACAGGAATTCGCAGGTTCTTTTGACGCCCCAAAGTTGCATTTTTTGGCAAATTTGCCAATTGCTTAGAAAACTTTGCCTGGTTCTAGTGGTGAGATCGGGGAGATTGGGGCCCACGGGCAGCGCAGCCCACACCAGGAGCAGGGGTGAGAATTAGCCATCAAGCTCAGGCAGGTGTCAGGAGAGAGGACAATGGAGCCAGAGAGTGCTGGGAATCTCTGGCCTAGTTCTCTGAGTGGGGAGATGGCCAGCGGGTGGCTCAACAGGCACATGAATGGATGGCTGTGTATGGGATAAGGGATGGACGGATGGATGCACAGGTCCACATGGGAATATGTGGATTACAGTGCATATATGTTTGGGTAGAGAGCAGGCGGGGGTTGGACTAGATGGCCTCCTGAGGTCCCTTCCAACCTTGATATTCTATGATTCTATGATCCGGGGGAGGCTGGGCTGGGGGAGGGGGGGTGGGGGACAAGGGGCTGATCCAGGCCAGGAGGGGGTGGGGCTGAGGGATTAGGGTCTAGGTTGCACTGGGCTCTTGGTCCCACACTCCAGACTTGGGTTATCAGGGGCCAGGAAGCCCCGCTTGGCTCCACACCCTACATGGCCTACGTGCAAATCGGGTCAACGGGAAGCTGCGGAGGGTTCCTGATCTGGGAGGACGTGGTGGTGACGGCGGCTCATTGTAACTGCAACCTGGGGTAAGAAACGTGCCATCCCCCACCCCTGAGCCAGCCGGTTCCCAGCATTCCCTAGCGGGGAAAGGCCCTGTCCCATTCCCCATCCACCAAGCCAGCCAGTCCCCCACCCTGGGGCGGGATCGGAGCTGGAAATACGTTGCCCCAAAGACTAGATGTTTATGGGATGTGAAAATTATGAAATTCCCTGGGTGCCTGTTCGATTTTAAAGCCCAAACCCACCAAACTAGGATGGTGAATATACCAGCTGTCGTTTGTGTTCTAGTTTGGAGGGGGGGCACTAGTTTAAAGCATCAAAAGCAGTCACCTCAAGTTATCGTTGGAGGTTGTCGTAGGCCATTGACTTCGACCAAGGATGGAGAAACAGGCATAGAGCCTGGCTTAGTTAAAATCCAAGTTATGGTTCCTTGAGGTCTCTCTAGGCCGAGAGCAGGGGAACACCCAGACAGAGATTAAAGAAAGATGAAGAGATTCAATCTCTGCCATGAAGTCTCACAAGGGAAGGGGTTGTGCATAGGTGCTGGGCTAAGCGTCCGGGAACCCTTCTGGACTTCAACATCTTCTCTGATGCACTCCACAAGCTCTTTCATCCCACATAATGACCTCTCTCTCCAGGATCATCTGCAGATCTGGGCTTATTCCTACTTCCATCCACACCCAGTAGATGGCGACGGTGCATAAAATATTGTTTGATCCTTTTCTTATTTGTATGTTTCATTCACGCCAGCAACCTTATTTCTGTGTCTGCCCAGCCTAGGCATCTGGGATTCCCCCGCTTTAAGAAATTTCTTTTAATATTTCAAAGTTACACCTAGGTAAGGTCCTTAGACCTTCCCATGGGTATTTTCCTTCTTCTGCCATATGCAGTTCAATGATTCAGAGATTCCAAGATCGTTGTGATCATCTTGTGTGATCTCCTGTATAAGACAGGCCAGAGAATGTCCCCCAAATAATTCCTTTTGATCTACAGCAGTTCTTTAAAAAATCCAGTCTCATTTAAAAATTGTCAGTGATGGAGAATCCATGATGACCTTTTAAATTCTCCCAATGGTTAGTTACAGTCCCTGTTAATAATTCACACCAATCAACAATAATTGAGAAAGAAAAATAAACAGAATCCTTTATAGTCCCTCTGAATAAGAAACCAATTGATCTTGAGTTTCTCAGTATAAGGCAGGCTTTCCAATCTTTTGACCCTTCTCATGTCTCTTCTCTGACCCCTCCCCAATTTATCTACATCCTTTTTGAATTGTGGAGAGAAGAACTGGACGATGGGTCACCCTGCATAGGAGAACAGTCCGTTGGACAGTCTTTTGGGGTCTCTTTAGCCAACCAGAGGGGAGAAGGAGGAAGTCCATCCACATATAGGTGCATAAGAGGGTCTCTGTGTTACTCAGTTGCACAACTATAGATAGAAATTTGCACAGGCCAGGTGCAGGGTTGGTGTCCCTATTCGAGGGACTGTGATGGCCCGACCCCACTGTACAAAGGGCGCTAACACCTCCATATTCTCCCCTTGGCTTTTCCAGCAACATCTTTGTCTACCTGGGAGTCCAAGACTTCATGAAGCCAAGACAGAACTGGCAACGGATCCGGGCGGGTCACTGGGTCCAGCACTCCGACTTCAACAATGAGAACTTTGACAATGACATCATGCTGCTAAAGGTAATGCCACCAGTGACCTCATTCTGCTAAGGTACCACCCCCATCCCATCAGCCGGCCCCCAGTGACCTCACACTGCTGCAGGCACCATCCCCAACCCATTGCCCTGCCTCCAGTGACCTCACACTGCTAGGGTACCGCCCCCATCTCATCACCCTGCCCCCAGTGACCTCACACTGCTGCAAGTACCGCCCCATCCCATAACCCCGCCCTCAGTGACCTCAGACTGCTGCAGGCACCGCCCCATTACATTGCCCTGCCCCCAGTGACCTCACACTGCTAGGGTACCCCCCCATCCCATCACCCCACCCCCAGTGGCCTCACACTGCTGCAGGTAGCACCCCTGTCCCATCATCCTACCCCCAGTGACTCCACACTCACTCCCTGGATTCACATCCATGCCCTGGCCGGGTGGTGCTGCCCCTGCTCCGATACCTGTGCTGATCCAGGTCCATTCTCTTTCTCTCCTCCCCATGGCAGCTGTGGCACAACGCGGAGCTGACCGAGTGGGTGGGGCTTGTCCCCCTGCCGGAGGCTGATCACCACGTCAGCCTAGGCTCCAAGTGCAGCGTGGCCGGTTGGGGTCAGACCGGAGTGAACACCACCACCGACAGGCTGCATGAGGCGGAGCAGGAGGTGGTGTTGGACAGCCTGTGCAGAGAACGGTACCGGCATTACAACCCCA
>NW_020699066.1:3176-4230 GCF_002925995.2 Terrapene triunguis
TGCAGTGTGTCATTGGCTGGCTTAAAAACTTTCTTTCATCCAACCAGAGAGCAGGAATGGGGCCATGTGGCTTAGGTGGCCAACCTATCACCACGAAGCGTGGCTAGTCGAATTAAACAGCCCATGAGAAGAGAACATTGAAACGATTGTATGAAAAAAATTTGAAATTTCGAATGTTTTGTTTTGTGCATTTTGAGCTGGACCTGATTTTTATTTGTTTTCAGTGTTTCCTTTTCTTTTTTCCTCTCCCCACCCCACAAGTATTTAACTATTTATCATATGTTACATGATAGTGACTAGAGGTTGGGAAAACCAAAATCCTGGGAACCTGGAAAGCATCGCTCAGAGATATTGGGACAAAATGAAGAATTGTGTATTTCCAAATATTTGGAAACTATTGAAAACGGATGCTTGTTTGAGGGGGAAAAAAGCCATTTTTGAATAAAAACAGTCTTGTTTGAACAATTTGCGCTGCCTTTTCCATCACTGGCCTATACATTGGACTTTGTGTATGCGAGTGAACCAGGGTTGGGTTAGGATAATGAGGCAGGATGCAGGGAAGCTGGGTTGAGCCATTAACAAAATTGGTGCTAAATACGAACATCTAGGCCCAGATCCTCAGAAGTGTTTAGGCACAAAACTCCCATTGAAATCACCAGGAGGGTAAATAGCTTTGTGGATCTGGGCCCCTGTCTCTTCCTATCAGCAGATCTCCATGTACTTTACAAAGGTGGTTGGGATCATTAGCCCCAGATGGGGAAACTGAGGCATGGAGAGGGGCCATGACTTGTCCAAGGTCACCCAGCAGCAGAGCTGGGAACAGAACCCAGGCATCCTGAGGTGCAGGCCTGTAGTCCCACTACTAGGCCACACTGCTGCCCCCCAACTCACAGCACCTCAGTCAGAAGTTCTAGGACCCACGGCCTCCCCAAACCCCTCCGCCACACTGCTTGTAAATTTCACTTCCTGTCTTGTATGCTCTGGAATCAGTACAGGTCTGATACGAACGTGTCCAGCACTGAGTTCCCTGCTGACCCGTGTCGTCTGGGGCAGG
>NW_020699067.1:0-2711 GCF_002925995.2 Terrapene triunguis
CGGCTTGATGGCTGTCTCAGACCCTGATCTGAACTGCAGTCAACTCTTGGTTATAAGAGAGGCACCACCAGCCATTTACAATCTACTCAGCGTGGAGGAAGGGGATTGGTCAGGTGCCCCCCTGCCAATCATTCTCCTGGTCCCTTGTTGTGCTGGTACATGCCTATTTTCATGTGTCTTTCAAGGTGTTTTTCTTTCCCCTGTTGCTGTGAAAGAGCCCCCCCCACACACACACACACACACAACAGGGCTGGGGGACAGACTAGGACAACAAGCGGGGGGAAACTGAGGCAGACTTGACCCACAGGATTGCCAAAAAACCTTTTGGGCAGAGCACTCATTGTGTCAGAGGCATTATTGGTGACACCCGGGTACATGGTGTCCCTTTAAATTAGCTGAGCCCGCACGGCCTTCCCATTTTGGGAGTGAACACCCCAACCTTTGCTCGCCCCTGCCTCCCATGGAGGGAGCACCTGCCTAATCCCGCTGCCTCATGCTTCTCCCCATCCCCTCTCGTTAATCATAGTGTGATTCCCTCTCCTGCACCGCTGTCTCTGTTAGGCCGGAAGCTCTTCAGGGCAGAGAGCATCTGTACTCTGTGCCTTGCCGAACTCCCACGCTTTCATCACGAGTCCCATGTCATGCCAGGCCCCTTGGGAGGGGGTCAGCAGCAGGAATTGAACTTGTGGCCTCCAGCTCTAAACCGAGGAGCTGCTGCTAAGAATCCAGCTGTACACGCTCCATCACCTCTAGAGAAAGCTGCGGGTTACACGTGCAATATTTGGCCGTGTTCTTGAAGCCTCAGCCCATGAGGTCATGTGATGATGAGAGTGTGACAGGGCCGGCGCAACCCATTAGGCAACCTCAGTGGTCGCCTAGGGTGCTATAATTTGGGGGGCAGCGACCATGGCGGTATTTCGGCAGCAGGACCTTCCGCCACCTCTGTGGGGGGCGGCATTTCAGGGCGGGACCTTCCACCGCCTAGGGCGGCAGAAAAGCTGGCGGCGGTCCAGACGGGGTGGGACTCTCCAATCTAGCGCCTCCTGCCGGCTGTTGTGGGAATTAGCTCTTCTCGCCAGGGCGCCCCCTTCTGGTGGTGCCTCACCACCGTCACTTCTGCTCTGGGACCCACATCACTTCCAGGACTGCAACCTCCTCTTCAGTGACCCAGCCCTCCGGCTGTGCCATACTCTGTGCTGCCCCCTTCTGGGGGAATGTCACAGTCCCTTAGTCCAGCCACTTCCTCTGTGGTGAGTAGGGGGGGGTGGGGGAAGAATTCAGCCTCACCCATTACTCTGGGCCCCAGCCCAGGGACCCTGTAGATGGCTGCTGCTTGCGGCATCCCCTCCGACTCCAGTAGATTTCCCTGGGCCACTTCCCCATGGCCTCTTTGCCCTTGCCTCAGGGTCTCAGCCTGCAAATCCCTGCAGTCCGCCAGGAGCTGCCTTTAGCTTCCCTGGTTTCTGCCTGCAGCACAGATGCTTTCTACCTTCAGCCTGCAAAGCAACCAGTCCTCTTCAGGCTCCAGGGAGTGACTAAAGCTGCCTTGTCTTCTGCAGCCCTTCTTATATGGGCCAGCCCGGCCCTGATTGGCTACTGCTCGCAACCCTTCTCTGATTGGCCATCTCCTGCGAAGCCTCCCAAAGGCTCTATTAACCCCTTAGAGCCCAGTGTGAGCCAAGCGCCCCATCACAGAGACTCTCAGCTTCTCCTTTCAAAGAAAAGTAAGTTTCTAGCCCTCCCAGTTGTGTTGAAAGGCCCCAAAAGGCGACCCCTAAACCCGAAAGCACCTAAAACGTATCAGGCTGGATCTAAAAATCCTGTGATTTTTTTTTTAAGCCAAGCTCGCAATTTTTCTGGGGACGTGGCTCATAGTTTTGAAGGCTTGGGGCTAACACCGTACTAATAACGGGAGCCAGGGGCTGCCTTCTCTTCTGGTGTGCACACACAGCTTGCGGCTGTGGCCTGCTCGCCTCTCGCTGCACTAGCCTTGCAAGCTGCAGTATTATTCCACTACCGAACTCTCCGGTTCCCCTGAGAGGTGGAGCAGGCAGCATCTGATGGATGGATGGGGAAGCCTGTGGCAGAGAGGTTAGGTGACTCGCTCAAGGCCCAACAGGAAGTCGGTACCAATGCTGAGGTTAGGCTGTGGCCGTTCCTGTGCTCACCCCACTAACGTAACTCCCAGGCTCTATTCATTTCTAACATCTCATCAAGATGAAGGAAAGCACAAGCTGCCCAGTTTGCAGGGAAACGGTCCCCATCTGGCCTGACTTCCTGCAGTGCACTCTTAAGGGCTGTGATGCAGCCGGTGCAGCAGCCTCCTTTTCAAAGGCAGCAAGGAAGTGGGAGGGAGCAGAGTCTGTGGGGTTTCCTCCTGCTCTCTATTGGGGTGGCAGCCACAGCCAGCTCTAGGTACATTAGCGGCTGGAAGCCCTGGCAAATAGCCACTTGCAATTCCCTCCCAAGCCCTGCTACCCCAGACATCCTCCTGCTCATCTGCTTTCCCACCCCCTCTGCAGCGGGGCTCACTCCTGGTCCTGGCATTCAAGGCCCCAAGCAGCCCCACTCCTGCCTTTCTCTAGCTCCCCACTTCTCTCCACCCATCTGGCATGATTGCCCCAGGCTTGTCCCAGCTCTGCCCTCGACACCTTCCATGCAACCCTGTGACGATGCGGTTCTGGCGGAACCCAACTGAGAGTGCCAACTCA
>NW_020699068.1:0-5362 GCF_002925995.2 Terrapene triunguis
CCGTTTGCTTTGAGGAGTTTTGTCTGGATGTACCAGCGGCTTTTGTTTTGTTTTTTAATGAACACCTGGTTCTGGAACTTAACATGGCCACTAGTTTCCTTAAAACGCTGACCTGCTTCCTTAAATTCTCCTGAGCTTGGTATGAACTAGAGAGGGCCTTTGCTTTGCCCCAAGCACAGTCCATTTGCTGTGCACTTGCCTCAGGGACAGTGAGAGACAGATTTGTCTGAAGTTTTTAACTGTTGTGACACAAACAGATGAGAATAATTACTAACCCCATTATCCGTCGTAGCCAGCATTGGGCCAAAATATATTTCCTTTACATAAGACTCCAAGGTCATCTTATTGTCAGCTATTTGTCTGTTTTTACAGCTCTGGCATTTTGCCTTTGTTCGCTTTTGTGCTATATATTTCTAGTACATGCCAAGTGCAGGAGGAAACTGGAGAATTAAAAAACAAAGAGGTTAGCGTCTTAAGAAACAAGTGGCCACGTTAAGTTGCAGAATCAGGTATTCATTACAAAAGAGAAAAAAATAAAAGCCTAGTGGTATGTGTTAACTGCCAGGACCTATTTAACAGGAAATTCAAAAGCCTCCATTGTTGAAACTGTCCCATCTGGCTGTGAAAGAAACAAAAAAAGGTCCCGGGACCCATTATCGACCAAAGTCCAACCCCTGTGTCGCAACTGTCCTGTTACCGATACCCAGGTAGGGATCCTGTATTCAAAACAGTTTTGATAGAACCCTGATTATTGACACTCATCAGGGCACCAATTGTTACTTGAGGGTTTGGTTCTATTATCAATAAGACATCAAAGAATCAGTCAGCAACATTTATTATCCAGTTAGTGTGAGTGAATGATTAATCAGCACAAATATAAACAGATAAGGATTAAATACCTTACTACTCCATTAATCTGGAGATGCAGCCAGCATCCTGGATGGTTCCGGAAATGAGTACATATACCTTAGGCTGTTCCCATGGGCACGAAACTCCCCAAAACTGGTTTGCATCCTCCTTACCCTAATAGTTCTATTCCCATGCAGTCTACACTTCCTATCAAGTTATATCAGTTGCTGGATATTTTCACAACCCCACAGCAACCCTTTATCTCCGTCTATGCCAAGAACAAAAGCTACACACAGTTTTTAGTGTATTTCAGTACAGAGAGTGCTGGGGAAAGTGAGTCACTTTAGCACGAATACGGATTCTCCTCACACACTACTGGCTAAATAACTCTGGTAGCAGCCGGAGTAGGCTCCTGCTCCGCTGAGAACTAGAACTGATGCACAGAATTAGGATGAAGGTAAATGCCCGTGACTCTGCTCTGAGTGTCATTTCTCCGGGCGGGGCAGGGCCCCAGCTGGTGGCAGCTGAGCACACCCCAGGACGTTGCGCTAGCGTTTCCTCTGCGTAACAAACAGCTGGGGATCGGGATCGCAGCCCCACGGACAGGGTGATTCTCCACCGTGCATCCTGCAAACACATGCCCCAGCCTGAGGCCCCTGCTACAGCTTTTCCCCAGCATCTCTAAGGCTGCATTTGCGGCTGGTGCTTCTACCCGTGACATTGGAGCTTTATCACATCATAGAACCTGGGGCTGCAGGACGGGGAGCACAGCGGGGCAGCTGGCGTCTCAGCAGGTAGCAAGAGGACACGTGGGGAGGCCGGCCCTCAAGGCCGGGGTTAGAATAGCTGCCAGTGGTCTCTGGATGTTGGCTGGCACAGCAGTCACCGGGGTGGGTGTTAGAAACCCACATGGCCCCAGCCAAACCAGGGCTGTTGGCAGCGCTGCACTTTCTGCTTGGGGTTGTAAAGAGAACGGGCCCCACTGAGGCCAGAGGTAAGCAGTGCCCTGCCCCTCCATTCACTGCCATAGACGTGCCCCCCGCTCGCCCCAGCTCTGAATCCAGCTCAGAATTAGAGTCTCCTGGTGACCTGACATTTCCCTTCGAATCCTAGCACCCGATTCACCCCCTTCCTGAGCCATTCACCCCAATGCACTCCCTTTGCACTGGTGTGAATGGCTGCCAAGGGGCAGGACAGCAGGGAGTCTGGCCCAGAGAGGAGTCGAAGACAATGCTGGGGTGGGGAGTGTCAAGCTGCCCTGCAGGGACTCTAGGGCCTGAGTCTCAACTTCAGCGCAGACTGTTAGTCACCGGGGGCACAAACCCCAAACTGGCTGTGAGTTCTACACTTCGATTTCACCAACCTCTTATCAAGTGTAAACTCCTCGGGCACCGTAACACCTTACCACGGAGTCCCAGCCAGTCCCCTTGGGGACGCTGTCTGTCTTGCCACCTGCGTGAGCTTACCTGTCTGAGAGACGGTCCCTTACACCAAGGAGCAGAGCAATACGCAGCTACTCCCAGTCCCAAAAGACCAGTCACTTACCCCAGATCAACTGACTTTAGATCTCACACCAAAGACAATGCATGTAGGCCATCCTAGGATAAACTAGCTAAAGATTTAGTATATGAGAAAAGGAAGCAAGAGAGTTTCTTACAAGGTTAAAGCAGGGAAAATATAGATACACACAAATGAGCTCCAATCTTAAGTTTCAAAAAGTAATAAAACCTTCTATACTGAGCACGCTCTGTATGGCCTTTAGCCCTAACCCAGGCTAAGCACTGGGATCTTTTGCTTATGCCTAGTAATCCTTGATCCCTAGCGTTCAAAGAGCATACAAACCCAATCCTCCAAGTTAGGGGGTTTTATTCCCTTCTCCCTTCTGCTTTGAGTTGCAAACTCAGCTGATGGGAGGGATTCACTTGCAAGTCTTCTCTTCATGGTGTGTGTGGGGAGAGTAAACAACTAAGTCTTTGCTTCCTTACCAATGGAGATTCCACCACCTCCGTAGGTAACCCATTCTAGTGTTTCACCGCCCTCCTAGTGAAAACGTTTTTTCCTAATATCCAACCTAGACCTCCCCCATTGCAACTTGAGACCATTGCTCCTTGTTCTGTCATCTGCCACCACTGAGAACAGCCGAGCTCCATCCTCTTTGGAACCCTCCTTCAGGTAGTTGAAGGCTGCTGTCAAATCCCCCCTCATTCTTCTCTTCTGGAGACTAAACAATCCCAGTTCCCTCAGCCTCTCCTCATAAGTCATGTGCTCCAGACCTCTAATGATTTTCGTTGGCCTCTGCTGGACTCTCTCCAATCTGTCCACATCCTTTCTGTAGTGGGGGGCCCAAAACTGGATGCAATACTCCAGATGTGGCCTCATCAGTGCCAAATAAGGGGAATAATCACTTCCCTCGATCTGCTGGCAAGGATCCTACTAATGCAGCCTAATATGCCATTGGCTTTCTTGGAAACAAGGGCACACTGCTGATTCATATCCAGCTTCTCTTCCACTGTAATCCCCAGATCCTTTTCTGCAGAACTGCTGCCTAGCCATTCGATCCCTAGTCTGTAGCAGTGCATGGGATTCTTCCATCCTAAGTGCAGGACTCTGCACTTGTCCTTGTTGAACCTCATCAGATTTCTTTTGGACCAATCCTCCAATTTGTCTAGGTCACTCTGGACTCTATACCTACCCTCCAGCGTATCTACTAAATATTACCTTACAACATGGGACTCAGCTGGTATATGTGAGATGAATGCAGGCAGCAACTAACTCCGAAGCATTGAATAAAGTCTAAACACTCAGCTCATTCATATAATTCTAATACCTGTTTTAACAACCCTAACACCCAGATGAGCCAGTCTGGTTCCAGCTCTGTATTGTCAGAGGAGACGTGGAGCTCTTGGCATGAGCTGGGGAGGAGAGGTAAGTGAGGAGTCACTGGCTGAACCCCAGACCACAGTCATCAGCAAATATTGACCTGCTTTGCATTTCAACTGGAGATGGACATTTGCCTACCGACTCTTATCATTCCTCTGCGTCTCAGGGCTCATTAAGTGGCCACCAGCATTTCTTGGAAACAAAGCTCCTGTTGATTTATGGGGCACATGATCCAGCCTTAAATCACCCCTAAATCAGCATTATGAACAATTTGACTATTGAGGATAGAGTTCCGCCTCCCCATTCTCAGACACACCAGTTTGAGAGGCTCCAATAGGGGGCGTGGCATCAGTTGGGCCAGTCAGGGTCAGGGCACGAGGGCTCCCTACAGCCACACTGATCTCAGCGCTGACCGACGAGGGCAGGGAGGGAACAGCTTTTACTTTATTTGCTATCTGAGCCCTGGTCACCGCCCGGCTGGTGGCTGGGTCGTGGCACCTCTTATCTCTGTTTGCCTTGGCATTAAATGACTTTACCTGTCATAATGACAGATTTGCATGTTCAGTATTGACACCTGTTGTCCCCCCCTTCCCTGGACTGGTCTATAAATGCCCCTGGCACGGCCAGTGTCCCATGCAGGCTGCACTTGATCCGACCTTGCACCAGAGCGGCTACGCAGAGAGACAATCAGGTGAGACCCTGGCTTCCTCCAGCTTCTTCCTCCTCCTGCTCGGGGTGGCTGGCGGCAGCTGATCCGTTACAGGGGTGGGTGCCCTGGGTGAGTCCCCTGATCCGGGGCCGTCTCTGTCTCACCCCTTCCTCCCACCCAGCACAGCCCTGCATGTGGCACCCTAATGCCCTGCAGAGCCATGCCGAGCGCTCTGCCCCTCCCACAGCTGGGCCCAGCATCCAGTCCTGTGTCCAGTCCCCAATGGAGCATCACTCTGCCAGGCAGCTCTCCCATTGGACCCCTTCTCCCAGTCATGGTACCACGGGGAACCCAACTCCAACTGTGGGGTGCAGTAACTATCATCCCTCCCCTCCGTCCCCCGCCCCCAACCGCACGGTGTTGGCTTTCCAGACACTCGATCTCCCTGGAGCTGGAAATATGAGTGTGATTCAAACACCTGTTAGTGGGGGAAAGGCCCCGGGGTGGGGTCAGTGGGTGATAACACGAGAGGCTCCATGTTTCTAACACTGAACTGGTCTCTAGTCAGAGAACTATTGCAGAGGTGCTGCACCTGCAGCCGGCATTCCAGCCACGTGCACACAGACTGGCCTCCATCCTCGTGGCACTGGTGCCTCTTCCAAACTCTTCCCTCCTCCCACCTGTGCCCTCCCTCCACGTTCCATGTAGGTGACTACCGTGGGGACTTGCCAGCCCCAGCATTGGGTAGAGAGGGACAGTGGGAGATGGCAAATGCCCCTTCTGAGAACCACTTTGCTCTGCAAATGGGACCCTGTTGCCTGGGACCCAGCCCCCTGAGTGACCCCGGCCTCCCTGCTGCCCCCCATCTCCTCCCCACCTGCAGCCCTGGTTCGGGGAGTCCCTGGCGGTGCGGCTTGCAGAGCCCAGCCACTGAGGAGCTGGGACCTGGCTCCCTGCCGGGTGTCCAGTTCTGTCCCTGGGGCA
>NW_020699069.1:0-1911 GCF_002925995.2 Terrapene triunguis
TTCAGTTGTTTCCTGCTAAATAGACTACTGCCTACACACCACAGGCTGATTTTATATTAAACGACAACAGACTGCACCCAAATATTAGGGGTCATAGTCTGTGCTTGCCTCAAACTGAACTCCAAAGTTGTACCTGAAAGTTTTGCATTCACAAAGCAGGTAGTTAGACATGTAACTACCCCTGCAGGTGTACACAGTGTCAGAGGCCAAGCTTTAAATTATTAGTAACTGTCAAATTTTTCAAAATAAATCAGAAAAAGCTTTTCTAAGTTTATCTTCTTGACTTTATGTCTAGATATCTCTGCCATAGGTGCATTAGAAATGCCTATATTGGCTCGCCACATCTCCACATTTAACCCGTTAGCATGTCACAGTTATGGGCTGAGTAAGTGATTGCTGAGAAGCCATAATTTGCCTTAGTGCTTATTGTACTACTAATTAAGACACACTTAGAATTTACTCTTTTTCCCACCCCCCAAACAGAGCCTACAAGTGTCACAACAAAGGCAAACATGAAGGATGCCAAACGATTTGAATTTTTTAAAGAGCATGAAGGTAAAATATTGGCTGTTACTTATTTAAAAAAAAATAAAGCTGCACATTAAGACAAGGGTTTAGTGTAGACAAACAGATAAAATACCAGCTTGCTCTGCCTGTCCATCTCAACAAAATGTACTGTAGTTTAGTTAAAAGGAGTCTTACCTAATGCAACAGGGGTATAATTTCAGCTTTGTTGTCCTGTATTTATTGACTTAGTAAGCTACTGCTTTATTTAAACTCTTGATTTATGCCTTTCAGTTGAGTTTTAGTCAGCTAAAATGTATTGTGTGTGTTCAGCTGAAAGAGGGCAAATTTTTTTCTATGGCTATGGCAATTTGTTTGCATAGACCTCAATTACAACATTAAAAGGGCAGATTGTGTTGTTGTTGGGCTGCTTAGATTACAATAAAAGCATCTAATAAAGTCAGACATGAGAAATCAGAGCTAAATACTATACAAAAACTATGGTCTACCTATTTACTAAATTTAATTTTGTACTCAAGCTGCATGGCTTTGGTTTCAGAATTCATCAAACAAGTCACAAGAAAATAATTTAGATAGTTCACCAGTAAGGCTCTGGGTTAGCAGGACTTTATTTATGGAATAAAGCTCAGCTGACAGATAAAGAAAAGTTAAATAAATGCAGTATTGCTATTTTTAACATGAATGCAACAAATAAATGTGTGTGGATGTATTTTCCCTCAAACAGCCAATCATCCAGTTGAAAACCTACAGCATGTGATTCCTAGAAACTAGACTATGGGAAGAAAGGGCTACTAGTGGCATTTATTGGCGAGAATAAGGTGGAGTCTAGTAGCAACACTGCTGGATGGTAGTCTCTCTCTATTGCATTGAGAGATTTTTATTTACATTAATGGATTTTATTATGAGATATATGCTAAATTACTGCTATAAATGCTGGCTTTTGGATTCCAGAGTACTGTTGCTGCAGATTAGGTTGCCAGAATTAAGGGTGCTGTTTCTAAGGAGTAGATTTAGTACAACATGTGTCCAGCTTCTATGCATACTGATTTTTCTGGGCTTCCAAAGCTTCCTTCTGAAGCCAAATGTTTACTGGCAGAGCATCTAAGTCCAAGGTCAGATTACTGCAGAGGCAGTACACATAGCCCTGAGGGAAGATAATCATCTCTCTAGGGACAACCTCAACTCAGCTGAAGGAGCATCATTGATTGGCTTTGAAGGGGGGGGAGGTCATCACAATGAATTATATTAAGGGTAGAGAGATTAAGTAAAATGTTGAAATGGGTCCTAACAAAACAAAAAGGAAGAGCAACTAAGAAGGGGGGAAGGAAAGCAATACAGACACTAGAAGAGAGATGGAGACTAGTAGGAACAGGGTCTGGGAAGAAG
>NW_020699070.1:0-1332 GCF_002925995.2 Terrapene triunguis
GGAAATGTTTTGTTACAATCAAATTTAAAAAATGAAATGTTTAGACACTTCTGCATCCAAACTTTTTAGAATTTTTCATTTCATGAACATTTTGACATTTAATCTTTTTGGCTCCTGTTGGGATTAAACGAAATGTCAAAATACAGAGCTTCCTGTGTGATGGACATTTCTCTATCATCTCAAATATTTGTAAGCTGCCAAGCATAACAAGGAACTGATTTAATAGATTCAAAGGCCAGAAGGGACCAGTGTGATCCCATAGTCTGACCTCCTGTATAACACAGGCCAGATTATATATATATAATATATATATATAATAAAGAAGTGGTTTCTCCAGTGTCTCAATCTGGGTCATAGACTCTCTTTAATTTAATTTTAAGCACAGAGACCGGTATTTTGTTGGTGCTTAACAGATGATTGAAGGTAATAAGCTTCTGTAATTTGGGGAAAAGAACCTCACAGATGGACTGCAGCATTTAATACATGTTGTTATAATTTGGCCTACAAACTTATCCTCATTTTGAGCTCAACTGTAAAAAGTATGTGACAGTTCATCAGATGTCACAGTTGCCTCTAATAGCAAATGGTAATGGAAAAAGACACTCAAGGGAGGGAGAAAGAGAGACTGAATTAGTCCAAAGGAAAAGGTCTCCTAATAGAACTCACAAACTGTGCTAAGGTCATGCCTCATAAATAAGACAGTGTGAGCTCAAAAAATCAGTGTATCAAACTAGGCCTAATTGGTGAGCAAAGTAATGAGGGGATGGGCTATTGCACCCAGCAGTCCCTTTTGGAGTTCTTAAAGAAAGAGACTTTGGGTAGAAAAGTTGGCTACTGGAGTGAGCGTCACCATCATGGCTGACACGCCCACCATTTCCTGGGACCCCAGAACTTCTTCATCCTAATCCTGAGAGACATCCTGAACAGATTGGTCCAGAGAGAGGGAGGAAGATGACTCCACCACTGCCCCCTGCTCAATCCCAAATACCGCCTGAGTTGTGAGACTTTCTCTCGCTCTGTCTTCCTCCCCTTCGCCCCGCCTCCTTTTCATTCACCACTTTATTTCTTCTCTTTCCTATCCCTCCCCTTTTTCCTTCTGTCCAAAGAGAGTCTGGCTTAGCAGGACTGTATACTTAGGAGCACTGCTGTGAGCCTGTGACCAGAACGAGGCCACTGAAAGTAATGCCCTAAACTGCTGGATGCTGGTACAAGCTTGGCAGGTCTCTAAGTGGCTAATAAGATTGTGGGCCGTGTCTATGTTTCTCCAGCTGTGTTGTTAGTGACAAAATACAGATTTACAAATCCTAGTGTGCAAATTTATCTTCTTATATG
>NW_020699071.1:0-3541 GCF_002925995.2 Terrapene triunguis
GGGCTACAACCCACTTCTTCGGATGCATCCGAAGAAGTGGGTTGTAGCCCACGAAAGCTTATGCTCTAATAAATTTGTTAGTCTCTAAGGTGCCACAAGTACTCCTGTTATTTTTGCGGATACAGACTAACACGGCTGCTACTCTGAGAAATGACATTGTAATCAAGTGTAGTCCGACTTCCATCTTTAGAGAGGAAACATTGAAAAAAATGTTATTTTAGTCTGGAGAAGAAAAGACTGAGGGGGGCACATGACAACAGTTGTCAACTACATAAATGTTGTTACAAGGAAGAGGGTGAAAAATTGTTTTTCGTAACTTGTGAGAATAGGACAAGAAACAATTGGTTTAAATTGCAGCAAGGGAGTTTTAGTTGGGCATTAGGAAAATCTTTCCAACTGTCAGGGTTATTAAGCACGGGAACAAATTGACAAGGAATGTTGTGGAATCTTCGTCTTTGGAGGTTTTTAAGAACAGGTTAAACAAACAACTGTCAGGTATGGTCTAGTTCAGGGATCGGCAACCTTTGGCAAGCGGCGCGCCAAGGTAAGCCCCCTGGCAGGCTGGGCAGGTTTGTTTACCTGCCTCGTCCGCAGGTTCAGCCGATCGCGGCTCCCACTGGCCACGGTTCGTCGCTCCAGTCCAGTGGGGATGGCGGGAAGCCACGGCCAACACATCCCTCGGTCCGCGTCGCTTCCCGCAGCCCCCATTGGCCTGGAGCGGCGAACCGCGGCCAGTGGGAGGCACGATTGGACACAGCGGGTAAACAAACCGGCCCAGCCTGCCAGGGGGCTTACCCTGGTGAGCCGTGTGCCCAAGGTTGCCGATCCTTGGTCTAGTTATTACTTAGTCCTGCCTTGAGGGCAAAGCACTGAACTAGATGAGGTATTGAGGTCTCTTCTAGTCTACACTGCTATGATTCTATAATTTACAATTTCATTTCAAGACCTATCATTTAGCCAGTTTTTAATTGATGTAATGTGTGCCATGTTAATTTTATATTATTCTAGGTTTAGGGGCAGGAGGGGATTAAAGCTGAAATGAAGAGACTGTGAGGGAGGGGAAAGGTTGGAGCAAACAGCCAATCAGCACTGGGTAGAGGATGTTCAATCAGACCTGTAGAAAGTTCCATGAAATATCCAGATTGTTCCTGCTTAGACTGCTACTGCTGCTAGCAGCTGGAGTCTTTGGCTGGTTCCTCTTTACAATTTTCCCCCAAGGCCACATGGCCGGAAATGAACCACATGGGTCCTAGTGCCCTCCGAGTGGTACTTGTCTTCCGCAGTGCTGAATCTAGGAGGTACTGGAGGAAGGAAACGGGAGGGCACAACTGGGCCGTATTTTACTCCCTGTCCCCAGTGCAACTAGTGTTTTGGCTACTTCTGCTCTTCCTGCTGGATTCTTTTTTTAATTTTTTAATCCTTTTAATAGATATTGCATGCTTTAATTGCTTTTCCAGAACAGTGGACAATAAATAGTCATAAAGTGAGACAAGCAGATGTCACTATCAATTCCCTGAAACCTCTGATTATCTCAGGTTTCTCTGTCCTATACACCAGGCCCTGAAATGACATGATCCAAATCTGTAAAAATCTTCCAACTTCCTCCCTTTTTCATTTCTAAGCATCCCGGTCACAGTCTGGTAGCTGTAAGCAATCCATTCTTGGGAGAAAACCATAGCCCTCTACTAACCTGTGGAAGACTCCATACTGATGATGGTGACCTAAATAAAACTCTCGGGTTGTTCTTCAGATGCCAGAAATCTTCCCTAAGAGAGGGCACTATTTTGGAAAATACCTCCAAATTCCCCGTTCTGAGCCAGAGATGCTGAGCACTTTTGCGCTCTGGGAATGCAATAGTACATTCATACTTGTGACACAGTTTTATATGGATATACAAACTTGATTCAGTCGAGTGGCTGTGTAGAAATGCTGAGTCACTGAAAAGACAAACAAAGCATCCCAGTCCATAATTAAATATGTATCACTGATTTTTGTGTGAATTGAATTTTGTAGTTGGATCCCTTGGATATCTTTACAATGAATCATCATGTTTACACAGCCATTCTGATGGATCAGTGTTTGCGTGCCAGATCTACACATACAAAAAAATTTTTTTACACATGGCTTATGATACAAAATCCTATCTATCTTTCTTCTGTAATCATTAGCAAATTCAATTCATAATCATAAAGGAACCACAAAAGCTAGAGAGAAAAGATAAAGAAACTGTTAAAGTAAACAAATCTAACAAAATGATGCACTAACATTAATAAAATATTACATTGTATTGTATATTTTAATAATTAATATTTTGGTGGTGTAATGCAGTAGGTATGCATTAGTGCTTTATAGACATACAAGAAGATCAGATCTCTGCCCCGTTCAGCTTATAATCTTGATTAAATAGTTAGTGCAGTAAAAAATGAGAGAAGATTGTAGAGTATGAGAGAAGGAAGAAAAATAGCAGAAAACAAGGAAAAAGAATTGTTCCTCTTTGAAGAGCATTATTTCACAAACAGTACTTTCTAGTACATGAAATACTGTATTTGCATATTTCTTAGTCTGTTTATATTTTCTGTTTTTAAAATAGTCAGGTAAAAGTTGGAATACATGGTGAGTGTAATTATCCATTAGAATAATTTACCTAGGGATGTGGTGGATTCTCCATCACTTGAAGTCTTTAAATCAAGATTGGCTGTCTTTCTAAAAATAAGCCATAGCTCAAACAGAAGTTATAGGCTTGAAACAGAAATTGCTGGGGGAGCCTCTTTGGCCTATGTTATGTAGATCAAACTAGACTTCTTAACACGGACAAAGCTAAGAATCTGTAGTGTTTGGTTACAGAATATATGAATTGCCATGGTACAGATGTATGGTACATCTACAGATATCCATAACCAGTGGCCTTATACATTTTCTGGGTGGTAAACCTCTAGTTAAATGATTGTATTGGGAAATAGTAGCCTGGCAGGAGTGCTTGGAGAGCTGTGACTATAGGTACTCTTGAGAACATCTCAAAATAATGTGACTGGTTTCCTCAGAGCAATCTACTCTCACAATAGAAAATTATTTTGGAAGTATTAGCATTACTGTATGATCAGAGGCTATGGGATAAGAATGCATAGTCTAGTTGTTTGAACACAGGCTTAGAGACAGAAATACATGAGTTATAATCCCATTTCCAACAACAGGGCCGGCTCCAGGCACCAGCTGATCAAGCTGGTGCTTGGGGCGGCAGATTGTTCGAGGCGGCATTCTGCCCAATCCTAGGGCGGCATGGCCGCTTTTTTTTTTTTTGTTCCGCTCCGGCCGCCCTGTAGGGGGCGGCTGCACGAAGGACCGGAGCACCCTGCAGGGCAGTCCTCTTCCTTCCCTCCCTGCCAACCGGAGCGGAGCCCTCGCAGCAGGCGGCAGGAGGCAGTGCAGCGGGAGGGGCCGCGTGGCAGCGCCCCCGCTGTAGCTCTGGCTACCCCCTTCTCTCTCTCTCTCCCGCCCACTTCCTTCCCCTCCCCCCTCCAGCTGGTCCCCCTGCACCCACGCT
>NW_020699071.1:3641-16738 GCF_002925995.2 Terrapene triunguis
TTTAGATATCTCAGGAGGGTGTTTGTAGTAATTGAAATTAGTAAAGTCATTTGCATTTTAGAAATGCTATTGCTATTTTTATTAGCATGTCCCCTGTACTACTTAGTGAATTATGGATATTGATAGTACACAGTACATACATTGGAATGTAACTACAGGGCATCACAAACATGGCAAAGTTCCAGTTGACATGGTTCAAGATCATTGACAATGGACCAAACTAAATGGATTGATATTGCTAAGCTTTGGGTTGTTTTGTTTTGTTTCATTTTAAAATCAAAATGACAGATAAAATGTACTCTTAGATATTCTTCAAGTGCTACAGAGATGCCCAGCTAGATAGGTTTTGAGTCACTTCCTAAGTCAGGAGTTCACAATATTAAATAATAAACTTTCAAGAAAAATCTTCATCCAGATCCGTTTACATTTCTGTATATCTTAAATAGACAAAAATTCAGTTTCAAAAACATTTCTTTATTATTAATCCATTGAATTTTCTTTGCAACAGTTGTGATCACAAGGATCTTATGCATTAATATTGGTGCTGGCAGAGAGAAAGAGAGAGGTGATTTAATAAACTTGAAGCATAAAATAGCAATCTAATAACTAGAACTGAAAAATGCACTCTGGTTTTTCATAGTAAAGCAGTATAAATCAAACTGTTAGCTAAGATCAATAAGCACAATAAACATTAATGCACAATTCATTTTCCAAAAAGTGCACAAATATATGCCTTGTTGGGCTATTTTGGCTCTTGTAGCTAATCATGAAGCACAAAATAATACCATTTTGTGCATGGGGGTGGAGGGAATTCATGTTGACTTGAATGGGAGCTGCATGAACACATCGAAAGCATGATGAGGGCCAATCTCATAAAATAAAGGGTCCGATTCCACTACCCTTACGAACTACACAATGTGAGTAAGGAGTTTTACATTGCATAATTTGGGCCAAATACTGGTCTTAGTTACATTGCTGTGAATGAAGAGTAATTCCATTTACATCAGTGGTTGATGTAGCTGAGAGTAGACTTTGATCCAGATTCTGAATAAATATAGTGTCCATTCACATACATAACTGTGATGTTATCTGATAAAATATGATCACGTTGATCATTGTTGCTACCATTGTTATACAACTGCAAGAAATTGTGTACAAAGTGTGTCAAGTAAGGTGTCTATGGAAAGGTTATGATTTGCTGAATATGATTATGCTATTTGTGTGCATGTATGATTTTTGTATTTGAAGTTATGAGCATTGGCTCTATATCTCTATTTCAAATATATTTGCTCCTGTAGCAACGCCCACAAAGTATTTAGCCTGCACATCTTGAAGGGACTATGTTAAATGGCTCATCAAGGAACACTTAACTCATAATGGACTGTGGGAGACACCTATCTATACTTAATGGACTTTCCTCTGAGAATTCCAGTTTATTGCACCAAATGTATTGCACCCAGTGTAACATGTATGATTACTTGCCCTATGGGCAAGTGGCGTATGTGTGTATTTGGTGCAAGGAACTCCTGGCCCTCAGAGACTGTGTACGGGCTTCGGAGATCAGAGTGGCTGAACTGGAGGAGCTAAGGGAGACAGAGAGGTACATAGATGAGACTTTCTGGGACACAGTAGAATGGTCCCACCCCTGGTCTGACACCCTTTGTGCTGTTGGGGAGGATGAAAATCTCAGGGAAGGACCATAAGCTTTCGTGGGCTACAGCCCACTTCTTTGGATGCTGTAGCCCACGAAAGCTTATGCTCTAATAAATTTGTTAATCTCTAAGGTGCCACAAGTACTCCTGTTCTTTTTGCGGATACAGACTAACACGGCTGCTACTCTGAAATCAGGGAAGGATAACATCCAACTGGAGCAGAGGGAAATGATCCCATAGTTGGGAACCTCCTTCCAGATGATGTTGTGGTATCCTCTCGCACTGAGGATATCTCTCCAGGGCAGGGAACTCCAGTTATTAGGAAGCAACAGGTATTAGTAGTGGGGGATTTGATCATTAGAAACATAGATAGCTGGGTTTGCGATGACCAGGAGAGCTGCATGGTGACTTGCCTGCCTGGTGCGAAGGTTGCAGATCTCTCAAGATATCTTGATAGGCTTATGTGTAGTGCTGGGGAGGAACCTGTGGTCGTGGTACATTTAGGTACCAATGACATATGGAAGGATAGGAGAAAGGTCCTGGAAGCTAAATTTAGGCTGCTAGGTAAGAGATTGAAGTCCAGGACCTCCATGGTAGCATTCTCTGAAATACTTTCAGTTCCAGAAACAGGGCCAGTTAGACAAGCAGAATTGCAGGGTCTCAATGCATGGATGAGATGATGGTGTAGAGAGGAGGGGTTTAGATTTATTAGGAACTGGGGAAACTTTTGGGAAAGGGGGAGCCTATAAAGGAAGGATGGGCTCCGCCTAAACCAAAATGGAAGCAGATTGCTGGCACTTAAAATTAAAAAGGTTGTAGAGCAGTTTTTAAACTAAGGCTGGGGAAAAGCCAACACATGCAGAGGAGCACGTGGTTTACACAGAGACATCCCTTAAGGGAGGATCTACTAATGGAGATTCTATATGTCCTAGTAAGGAGGAGAGTATGGAAGATGATAAAATATAGGTAGGAGCTGATGAGAAACAGTCGAATGAAAACAAAGTCTCATTCAATATGAGACAGGTAAAAAGTGACAAGTTTTTAAAGGTCTTATATACCAATGCTAGAAGTCTAAATAATAGGATGGGTGAACTAGAGTTCCTCATATTAAATGTGGATATTGATATAATAGGCATCACAGAAACTTGGGGGAATGAGAATAATAAATGGGACACAGTAATAACAGGGTATAAAATATATCAGAAGGACAGCACAGGTCCTGGTGGTGGAATGGCACTATATGTGAAAGAAAGCGTAGAATCAAATTAAGTAAAAATCTTAAATGAACCAAACTGTACCATAGAATCTCTGTGGACAGTAATTCTATGCTTGAATAATAAGAATATAGCAGAAGGGATATATTACCGACCACCTGACCAGGATGGTGACTGTGAAATGCTCAGGGAGACTAGAGAGGCTATTAAAATTAAAAAAAAACCCTCAATAATAATGGAGGATTTCAACTATTCCCATATTGACTGGGTACATATCACCTCAGGATGGCATGCAGAAATAAAGTTTCTTGGCACCTTAAATGACTGCTTCTTGGAGCAGCTAGTCCTGGAACCCACAAGACGAGAGGCAATTCTTGATTTAGTCCTTAGTGGACACAGGATCAGGTCCAAGAGGTGAATATAGCTGGACAGCTTGGTAATAATGACCATAATATAATTAAATTTAACATCCCTGTGGCAGAGGAAACACCACAGTGTCCCAACACTGTAGCATTTAATTTCAGAAAGGGGAACTACAAAAAATGAGGAAGTTAGTGAAACAGAAATTAAAAGGTACAGCATCAAAAGTAAAACCTGCTTGGAAACTTTTTAAAGACACCATAATAGAGGCGCAACTTAAACATATACCCCAAATTTAAAAAAAACCCATAGTAATAGAGACAAAAAAGAGACACCGTGGCTCTCTCAACGATGTAAGAGAAGCAGTGAGAGGCAAAAAGGCATCCTTTAAAAAGTGGAAGTTAAAACCTAATGAGGAAAATAGAAAGGGGCATAAACTCTGGCAAATGAAATATAAAAATATAATTAGGAAGGCCAAAAAAGAATTTGAAGAACAGCTAGCCAAAGACTCAAAAAGTAAGAGCAAAAAAAAAGTTAAGTACATCAGAAGCCGGAAGCCTGCAAAACAACCATTGGGGCCACTGGACGACCCAGATGCTAAAGGAGCACTCAAGGATGATAAGGCCATTGCGGAGAAACTAAATGAATTCTTTGCATCAGTCTTTATAGTTGAGGATGTGAGGGAGATTCCCAAACCTGAGCCATTCTTTTTAGGTGACAGATCTGAGGCACTGTCCCAGATTGTGGTGTCATTAGAGGTTTTGGGAAAAAATGATAAACTAAACAGTAATAAGTCACCAGGACCAGATGGTATTCACCCAAGAGTTCTGGAGGAACTCAAATGTGAAATTGTAGGATTACTAACTGTAGTTTATAACCTCTCATTTAAATCAGCTTCTGTACCAAATGACTGGAGGATAGCTAATGTGACCCCAATTTTTAAAAAAGAACTCCAGAGGTGATCCTGGTAATTACAGGCCAGTAAGCCTGACTTCAGTACTGGGCAAACGTGTTGAAACGATAGTAAAGAACAAAATTGTCAGACACATAGATGGACATAATTTGTTGGGGAAGAGTCAACATGGCTTTTGTAAAAGGAAATCATGCCTCAACAATTTATTATAATTCATTGAGAGGGTCAACAAGCATGTGGACAAGGGGGATTCAGTGGATATAGTGTACTTAGATTTTCAGAAAGCCTTTGATAAGGTTCCTCACCAAAGGCTCTTCAGCAAAGTAAGCAGTCATGGGTTAAGAGGGAAGGTCCTCTAATGGATTGGTAACTGGTTAAAAGATAGGAAACAAAGGGTAGGAATAAATGGTCAGACTGTGAAGAGCTACAAAAGGATTTCTCAAAACTGGGTGACTGGGCAACAAAATGGCAGATGAAATTCAATGTTGATAAATGCAAAGTAATGCACATTGGAAAACATAATCCCAAATATACATATACAATGATGGGGTCTAAATTAATTGTTAAAATTCAAGAAAGAGATCTTGTAGTCATTGTGAATAGTTCTCTGAATCATCCACTCAATGTGCAGCAGCAGTCAAAAAAGTGAACAGAATGTTGGGAATAATAAAGAAAGGAATAGATAATAAGATAGAAAATATCATATTGCCTCAATATAAATCCATGGTATGCCCACATCTTGAATACTGTGTGCAGATGTGGTTGCCCCATCTCAAAAAAGATATATTGGAATAGGAATAGTTTCAGAAAAGGGCAACAAAAATGATTAGGGGTATGGAATGGCTGTCATATGAGGAGAGCTTAGTAGTATTTGACTGGTTAGCCAAATGAAGGGAAAAGTGCTTTATGACTGTGGGGGGGGGGTCATCAAAACTGTTGCAAAAGAGGACAGCATTGTTGCTGACTCATCCCCTAGGAATGTAGGGTTTACAAGGGGACAGCCCTGTTCCTGAAGATCGTTTTTACATGGAGCAGTCTGAAGCAGCACTTCACTGGTCTCAGCCACTTGGCGCCATGTGGAAGTAGAACAGTAAGAAACGGGGAAGGGCATGGGTGGCAAGTTCCATAGGCCTCCCCAAACAGCCAGGTGTGTTGCCAACCCCTGCCGTGACACTCCCTGTATGTGGTTCCAGCTCCCAAGTGCTCTGCTGGGGCTGGGCTGCAGCCACCCGTCTTCCCATGCTCAGCACCGTATTATTGCCTAGGCCGACAAGGCTTAGGCCTAGGGCGGCAAATTTGCAGGGGCGGAAGCTCCCCTCCACGCCCCGCCCCCCTGCTCCAGCTCACCTCCGCCTCCTCTGCAAGTGCGCTGCCGCGTCCTGTTTCTCTCCCGTCCCAGCGCTTACACCGTGAAACAGCTGTTTTGCAGGGGAGGGGGAAGGAGGGGGAAACGCCGCGCGCTGGGGGAAGAGGCGGGGCCGGGGCGGGGATTTGGGGAAGGGATCCAATAGGGGAAGGGAGGGGGCGGGGTTGGGGCGGGGACTTTTTGGAGGGGGTTGGAATAGGGGCAGGAAAAGGGCGGAGTCGGGGCAGGGCCAGGGCGGCAATTATTTCCCGGCCTGAGGGGGCAAAATTATTAATCCGCCACTGCCCACGCTCCTGAGCTGGGGAGGCTGGGGCTACGCACCGCCCGCCTTCCTGCCCTCCCTGGCTCTGGGGCTGGGGCCGTGTCCCCCTCCTGCCCTCCTGGTGCTCCTTTGGAGTGGGGGGGGGCAAGCTGCAGGAATGGGCCAGTGGCCACAGTGGGTGGGGTAGCTTTGGGTTCCGTAGGGGAGGGTTGAAGTGGTGGGGCCTTGGGAGGAAGGGGTGGGGCGGGGCTGGCTCTAGCCTCCCCCATCTGGCGGTTCACACACTGCCCATGAGGAAAGGGAGCAATTGCTCCCTTTCTCTGGCCCCAGGTAGGGTGATGCAGGCACACGAGAGTAGCTCCACAAGGGGTGAGGGATATGGCTAGCAAGGCAGCCTGTACTCTCATTCATTCTCTGGGTAGGGACACAAGGAAAGGGAGTGTCCCCCGACTCCGCAGCTGTGCTGTGGGTAGAGGCATTAGTAAATCAGGTTTCAAATTTCCCTATTAAGGGCAGGGAATGACAGGGGGCAATTTTGCTCAGTTTGGCTCCCTGTGGATTCAGGACTGTAAGTAGTGAAGGGGAGACCAAGAGAGAAAGGAAACATGTTTCAAGTTTTCCCTGCTAAGGGAAGGGGGTGGCCGGCTCCCTGTGGAAGCCCAACAAAAAGGGAGGGGAGGTTACTTGGTAAATCAGCTCTAAGTAACATATTAGCCTGCGGGATAAGTAGGAGGAGAAGGGACACAGCAAAATGCCTCCCCCGCATAACAACTGAGCTGTGATAATTGGGTCAGGGGGTGGTTTCAGGTTTTTTGCTTGGGGCGCACCCCAGGAATTTTCACTTCTCCCTTTTCTGTCAGTCTGGAATGGCGAACTGCGGCCAGTGGAAGCTGCGATCAGTTAAACCTGAGGACGCTGCAGGTAAACAAACCATCCCAGCCTGCCTGTGGATTTCCCTGATGGGCCGCATGCCAACGGTTGCTGATCCCTGGGCTCAATGGTTACATTTGTCAATGGGCTAAATGGATATCCATATCCACACAGCACTCTTAACTCAAAGGTTGCTGGTAGGATCGTTGTTTGCCAATGGCCCCATGCAGCAGTAATGTGGGCACATCACAGTTAACAATCTCAGGAATCTAAATGGCCTTGCTCAGAGCAGCATTCTTAAAAGCAGTTTTGGTACTTTCGGAATCAGGAAGCTGATGCCTGGGCTGTGTAGGGACACTGTTGGGGAGGGTTGGAACTGGGTGATGATTGGGAGGGGCCAGCAGGGATATTAAACTGGCAATGGTCAATGACTGATCAAGGAGACTGGGCATCATTTCTTATCTTATGGAAAGGCTGAGACCTTGGTTCTGCCCTATGGAATTTGGTTCTCAGTCATTCGCAGTCAGGGGCCACAACAGCAGTGGTGCAGCTGGGTACAGGGACACAGCCAATTCTGACAATTGGACATTGGAATTCGGAAGCATACAATATGGTGTGCAACCTTAGGTTGTTAGTCGCCACTAATGTGTTGTGATTCCATTCCAGATGTTGGCAGACCCGCCGTGGAGGGTGTGGTGTGGCTCTGTGGGCATAGGATTGTTTTTCTTATGCACATTTGCGGACATCTTAGTGGCCTTAAAGTTTGGCAACCAGGGTCCAGTGATGGGGCAAGTCTGCCTTGGCATGAAAGTAGAAGCATGCTACTAGACCAGCTCATGTCACTGCTGTGCACTGAGGGGCCCGTCAGCAGTCACCGACATGATATGGCACATATTGGAGAACACTGTTTGGGAATGTATAAAGGAGTTCAATTACTGCTCAGGACAGGAAGGGACTTGATTCTTGTTGTTGTCAGACATACATTCACGCTGAGAGCCATGGAGCACCACCTGGGTGGACAAGGCTTGACAAATTCTAACAGGGGGGTCGCCAAATCCCTTGGGGTCATAAAAGGCGCAGCAATTTGGGCATCTTGGGGCACCAAATTATGCAGGGAGTGTGAGGTCCCCTGTAAAGATTTGTAGCCCATTTGTTTTGGCCAATATAAAAGGGGGGCAGTAAAAGATGTCTGGGAACCCAACTGGGTTTGGGGGCGGAGGCAGCCAAACTAATTGCAGGAGACTCCTTGTGGCAAATGTCCAGTGCAGGTACTCCATAGGAAAGGTGTTCAGTGACCAGATAAATGGCTTAGAAAAGGACTTAAAAAGAGGTGTTTGTTAAACGAACAAAGGGAGGGCAGTTGGGGACTCTTATTGTTACCCGGGGTTCTTTCAACCCAAAGCTCTTGGTAACTTTTACTCTGTGCGAGGCGGTGCCAGGAAATAAATCAGGGGAGACACGGCCGTCTGACCGATAGATGGCTGGCACAAACAGGACAACAGAAGAGTGCTTTCACTTAAAGCTAAACTTTACTTAGGGTATGTCTACACTACGAGAGTAGTTCGATTTTAGTTAAATCGAATATGTGCAATCGATATTAGAAAGTCGAACGTGTGTGTCTACACTAAGGACAGTAATTCGACTTTGTCAGTCCACAGTACCAGGGAAAGCGTCGACATTGGAAGCAGTGCACTGTGGGCAGCTATCCCACAGTTCCCGCAGTCCCCGCTGCCCATTGGAATTCTGGGTCGAGCCCCCAATGCCTTCTGGGGGAAAAAAATGTCTCGAGGGTGCTTTTGGGTAACTGTCGTCATCCAATCGTCACTCACGCCCTCCCTCCCTCCTTGAAAGCGCCGGCGGGAAATCAGTTCGCGCACTTTTCTGGTCAGTGACAGCGCGGACGGCACAGCACCGTGAGCATGAATCCCGCTGCGACCATCGCCACAGTTGTGGCCGTTGTCAACGCCTCGCAGCTCATCATGCACCTTTCACAGAGGCAGATAGAGAGAAATCAGGCGAGGAGGCTACGGCAGCGGAGTGAGGACCTGAACTCCGAGAGTAGCACACGCCTGTCAGAAACCACGACACCCAGCGCCGAGGACATCACGTTTGCAATGGGACATGTGGATTTTGTTGAACGGTGATTCTGGCCCGGGAAACAAGCACGGACTGGTGGGACCGCATAGTGCTTCAGGTCTGGGATGAATCCCAGTGGCTGCTAAACTTTCGCATGCGGAAGGGGACTTTCCTGGAACTTTGTGAGTTGCTGTCCCCTGCCCTGAAGCGCAAGGACACCCGCATGCGAGCAGCCCTGACTGTCCAGAAGCGAGTGGCCATAGCCCTCTGGAAGCTTGCAACGCCGGACAGCTACCGGTCAGTCGCGAACCACTTTGGCGTGGGCAAATCTACCGTGGGGGTTGTTGTCATGCAAGTAGCCAAGGCAATCGTCAAGGTACTGCTGTCAAAGGTAGTGACCCTGGGAAACGCGCAGGCCATCATAGATGGCTTCGCCGCGATGGGATTCCCAAACTGCGGTGGGGCTATAGATGGGACTCACATCCCTATCCTGGGACCGGGCCACCAGGCCAGCCAGTACATCAATAGAAAGGGCTACTTTTCAATGGTGCTGCAAGCACTGGTGGACCATCGGGGACGGTTTACAAACATCTATGTCGGATGGCCGGGCAAGGTTCATGACGCTCGCGTGTTCAGGAACTCTGGTCTGTTTAGATGGCTGCAGGAAGGTATTTACTTCCCGGACCACAAGATAACTGTGGGGGATGTGGAGATGCCTACAGTGATCCTCGAGGACCCAGCCTACCCACTAATGCCCTGGCTCATGAAGCCCTATACTGGCGCCCTGGACACAGAAAAAGAACTGTTTAACTACCGGCTGAGCAAGTGCAGAATGGTGGTGGAGTGTGCTTTTGGCCGTCTCAAGGGGAGATGGAGAAGCTTACTCACTCGCTGTGATCTCAGCGAAACCAATATCCCCATCGTTATTGCAGCTTGCTGTGTGCTCCACAATCTCTGTGAGAGCAAGGGGGAGACCTTTATGGCGGGGTGGGAGGTTGAGGCAAATAGCCTGGCTGCTGATTACGCCCAGCCAGACAGCCGGGCGATTAGAAGAGCCCAGCGGGACGCGCTGTGCATCCGGGAGGCTTTGAAAGCCAGTTTCAAGGCTGAGCAGGGTACCCAGTGACTTTTAAGTTTGTGGACACAGAGGCAGAACTTGCCCCCCTTTCTTTACCCAGTTGCCGTCGACTATCCTCTCCACTTACATACCCCCTTCACCCCCTTCCCAAAAAATAAAGTCTGTTCTGTTTTGTTAATGGACACCGTTGTCTTTATTACTGTTTTCGCGGGAATGTTTTAAACCTGGGACGCAGACTGTGGCGGGGGGCGGGTTTAGGGTTGTGATGCAAATGATGCCTCTAAACTCCAGGAATGACAGGCTCCGCGGTGGTGGACTGGTTGTTTCAACGGAGCCTGCCAGCCCTCCTGGCCGGGACTGCGTGTATGTGTCGGCTATGTGACTGTCTTGCAGGGGGAGGAGGGTTACAGATCCCCTGCTGCGCGGCTCTGTGATGCAGGGTAAGGACCGTTGCATAAGATCTGTAACTGCCCTCCCCCGCCACCAAGTCACAGAGCAACACCACCGCCCCCACCACACAAAACATGAAAACCACCTCCCAGACTGACCAGGATAACTAGTCACTTCACTGTATATGTGCCCTGCTGCTGCACCTGCTCCCTGCTAAAGGTGACTGTCCTGTCCAATGACCAAGCCCCTTCCCCCCCCCCTTCAGACAGACTCCCCTCCAAAAGAAGAGGATGGAAACAGAAATGAACAGAAACGTATTCTTTATTAACAACCGCACATGGAACGGGGGGGTGAAACTTGGACGGGGTCTTGTGTGAGGCGGGTAGGAAAGGACTTTTCAAATTTTGGGGAATGAGAGCCTTCTAGTGGTAGAGCAGTCCGCAGGGGTGGAGTGAAATTTTTCACGGCCCCTTCCACCCCTCCGTGTTTGGACTTTGGGTGAGGGGGGTATGGGACTTGGTGGCGGGGCAGGGCAGTTACAGAGAGACTGCAGCGGGGCTCTCTCCTCCTGCCTCCGGTCCTGCAGAACATCCACAAGGCGGCGGAGCGTGTCCGTTTGCTCCCTCATTAGTCCAAGCAGGGTTTGAGTCGCCTCCTGGTCCTCCTGTCGCCACCTCTCCTCCCGTTCCATGTTTGCCCGGTGCATTTGGGACAAGTTCTCCCTCCACTGTGTCTGCTGGGCTGCCTGTGCTCGGGAGCATCCCATTAGTTCAGCAAACATGTCTTCCCGTGTCCTCTTCTTCCTCCTCCTAATGTGCGCTAGCCTCTGGGCAGATGTGGCTGTGGGAATTGGAAAAAGGGAGTGAATTCCTGAGACAGATCAATGTATCTGTGAACAGAGAACATAGTCTTGCTCTGTGAACAAGACCATGCAGAGCACCTATCACACGCGCACTGAGGACAAGGTCGAATTTTCGGCCCTCGCCTACAGTGCCTGCGGTCTTGCTGTGGCGAGCTGAGGAGCGGGGCAGGACACCGGACTTTGTCTAGCTGGCAAACATGGTAAGCCGTAGACTTGTGGCTGCTTAAAACTTTAAGAGTGGCACTGGCCTCCTTTCACATAGAAAGCAATGCGAGTCTCTGCTGGCAGCAATCCTGTAAGCATGAACTCTGCCCCTGTCCCAGCCCCTCGCGGCTGTAAACCGCGTGGCTGTAAACCGGCGGTTGCAGTTCTGTAAAGGAACGGGCAAGCAGTCCCAATACTAACTTTCCCCTACCTAATTCAAAGCAGGGCTTCATGCCAGACATCACCCTCCTGAGGGTCTCGGAGAGCCAGAAGGAGAAGATGCTTCGGGACAGCCTGCAGAAACCGGGGCCATTTGCTGCTATGCTGTGCAAGGCCATGATCCCCGAATACCTGCTGGCGTTGTGGCAGGGAAACGTGTCATACCACGGGGGGCCTAATAAGCTCTCCCTGCCAAAGAACCTGATAATTAGGCTGGAAAGACACCTGCAGGAGGCCTATGAGGAGTTCTCCCCGGGGGATCTCGCCTCTATCCCCGGACACATCGACCAGTTTTTGGGTTAGGTGCCTTTGGAGGGACAAAAGAGTGGAGCGTCTTGGGCAGTGTAATCATGAAGCGGACATTGTTGAATTTTCTTAAAATGGTTCGGACTATACATTGAAGCGGCCAAAGACACAGTAATCATGATACCCTTTGTTCAGATTCCCCTTTTTGTTACACTTTCCTGTTTACATGTTTAGAAGCACTTTACCCATTGTTAATATTTCAAATCTTCCTGTTCTGTTATAAATAAAAGTTTACATACTTGAAAGCACTTTAGCTATTGTTAATATTTAAAATATGCAAGTTCTGTTATAAATAAATGTTAAGATATTTAAAACACTTACTGCTTGATCCTTCCCCTGAATCTGTGTCTGGGGTAACGGCGGGGGACGGTTGGTAGGAGATCTCTGTGAGGGTGATGAAGAGCTCCTGGCTGTCGGGGAAATCAGCGGTGCCAGCGCTGTCGACTGCCTCATCCTCCTCATCTCCTTCTTCATCTTCCCCGTCCGCTAACATGTTGGAGGAACCGGCCGCGGACAATATCCCATCCTCAGAGTCCACGGTCAGTGGTGGGGTAGTGGTGGCGGCCGCACCTAGGATGGAATGCAGTGCCTCGTAGAAACGGGATGTGTGGGGCTGGGATCCGGAGCGTCCGTTTGCCTCTTTGGTTTTTTGGTAGCCTTGTCTCAGCTCCTTGATTTTCACGCGGCACTGCGTTGCATCTCGGCTGTATCCTCTCTCTGCCATGGCTTTAGAGATCTTCTCGTAGATCTTTGCATTCCGTCTTTTGGAGCGCAGCTCGGCAAGCACGGACTCATCTCCCCACACAGCGATGAGATCCAAGACTTCCCGATCAGTCCATGCTGGGGCCCTCTTTCTAGTCTGGGATTGCACGGCCATCTCTGCTGGAGAGCTCTGCATCTTTGCCACTGCTGCTGAGCTCGCCACGGTGTCCAAACAGAAACTGCGATTCAAACTGCCCAGACAGGAAAAGGAATTCAAATTTTCCAGGAGTGTGGCTGGTCAGAGCATCCGAGCTCGGACTGCTGTCCAGAGCGTCAACAGAGTGGTGCACTGTGGGATAGCTCCCGGAGCTATTAGCGTCGATTTCCATCCACACCTAGCCTAATTCGACATGGCCATGTCGAATTTAGCGCTACTCCTCTCGTTGGGGAGGATTACAGAAATCGATTTAAAGAGAGCTCTATGTCGAACTAAATGGCTTCCTGGTGTGGACGGGTGCAGGGTTAATTCGATATAACGGCGCTAAATTCGACATAAAAGCCTAGTGTAGACCAGGCCTTAGTCTCAAGCACTTAAACACATCTGCAACAGGTTAATAAAACAC
>NW_020699072.1:0-1239 GCF_002925995.2 Terrapene triunguis
GCAAAGGTAAAAAGCAATGAAGTCAAGCAGTAGCTTGTGAGCACAGTGTGACCTTGGGAAAAGCTGTTGGCTAAAGGGGCTTGGGTTTGTAAGCTAAGAAACTGCTCCTTTTGTTCGTTCTTCCTCCTGCATTCAGAGAAACAGAACATGTACATTCCTTGTAAATAAACAAAATTTCATAAAGGAGAATACCAGACTCCATCAGTTTCTTCTTCCATCTGGAACATCCCCAGGGCCTCAAAATTTGGCTAGCTGGTAAGGGAACAAACCACAGAGAAAATTTGTGATCACTCATGCATGATGATGTACTGTCTACCTGTAAGTTATTTTTTTTCAAACAGCCTATTTCTTAAACAATTGTAACATCATTTTTACTTACCAGAATACTGTAGCTTTCACAAGTGACAGAGCTAGCATTAAACTTGACAGAAAAGCAGGTTTTGCTTAGTCTTCTACTGGTCCTAATTGGGTGGCACTGTTTGTATAACAGATTAGTTAGAAGTTAGTGAGTCAGAAGAATCTGTTTATTGTTAAGCTCCACAAAACCAATATCCGCTCTGGGTCACAGAAAAAACAACAGAGAAGCACCTAATTTAAAGCACGCAGTTGATGGTGAGTTCTGCACTGCTGAAAAAGTTTGAATGATATGGCTATGTACCATGACTGTACAATGAATGACAGCAACAGACTCAGCTGAGAGGGTGATGTGCAATGGACTCTTAAAAATAATTGGCATTGATGTAATTATTGTTAGATCTTGAAGCTGTATAGATATGACACCTTGAATGAACAGTCAACACTTTCAGAAGTACCTCAACACAAATATTACAGGGCAGAATCTCAGCTGATGTAAATTATCACAGCTCCAATGAATTCTGTCCCACAAAATATCTCTTATGCTGATAAATTCTTTAGGTATAGTATCAGAAAAGTGATACTTAATGAACATTAAATATGCAAACCCCTATTCAAACTTTAACCAGTTTAACCCTTGCTTAAATTGATTGATTTAGCTGGTACAAGTAAATATTCATTGGGCCAAAGCAAAAGCATCTGAATGACTTTGTAGCTCAGTGGCTTGGGAACTCACCTGGGAGGGGTAAGGCAAAGACTGAGGCCATGTCTTCACTACAAAATTATGTTGACTTAAGTTACGTTGGTATACCGCCACCGCAGTTATTACTTCACTTCTGTGTGTGCAAACTTTACTGCTTGTGTTGGCCGTGCACGTCTTCATGA
>NW_020699073.1:0-7849 GCF_002925995.2 Terrapene triunguis
AGTGCAACGTTTCCTTGGCCCATTTTACAGTGATGCACTCTCTCTCTCTGCCACTGCATATTTTTGTTCCCTTGGAAGGAGTTTCCTGCTGAGGTAGAGAATTGGGTATTCCTCCTCCCCGACCATCTGTAATAGGATGGCCCCCAACCCAACTTCTGATGCATCCGTATACAGGATATATTCCTTGGTGAAATCTGGGGCTATCTGTACAGTGTTACTGCAGAGGGCAGTCCATAGGTCTGCAAACGCTCTCCCTGCTGCGTCAGACCATCTCTCCAGATCAGGTCCACGAGTCTTCACTAGGTCCGTCAGGGGGATTGCCCTTGTGGTAAAGTTGGGGATAAATCGTCGGTAATACCCCACCACACCTAGGAATGCCTGGACTTGTTTGTTGCGACTTGGTCGGGGCCAATTTTGTGTGGCCTCTAACTTATTCAGTTGGGGTTTTACCAGACCTTTTCCCACAATGTAGCCAAGATATTTGGCCTCTGTAAACCCTACGGTGCACTTGGCAGGGTTTGCTGTAAGGCCAGCTCACATGAAGGTATCGAGGACTGCCTCTGCCCCTGCTTTCCCTGCCAGCTTCGGACTCCAGCACCCTGTCTTGTTGAGCCAGACACACCAGTCTGCTCCAACATAGACCCAGGGCCTGAACCACGTGCCCCAAAGCTGCAGACTTAACTGAAAGCTACTTAAAGAAGTGTTCCTGTCTTTAACACTCAGATGTCCAACTCCCAATGGGGTCTAAACCCCAAATAAATCTGTTTTACCCTGTATAAAGCTTATATTGTTCATCCTCTATAACACTGATAGAGAGATATGCACAGCTGTTTGCCCCCCACAGGTATTAATACATACTCTAGGTTAATTAATAATTTAAAAAGTGATTTTATTAAATACAGAAAGTAGGATTTAAGTGGTTCCAAGTAGTAACAGACAGAACAAAGTTAATTACCAAGTAAAATAAAATAAAACACGCAAATCTAAGCTTAATACAGTAATAAAATTGAATACAGATAAAAACCTCACCCATAGAGGAATTCCAGTAAGCTTCCTTTTACAGACTAGTCTCCTTCTAGTCTGGGCCCAGCAATCACTCACATCCCCTGTAGTTACTGCCCTTTGTTCCAGTTTCTTTCAGGTATCTGTGGGGGCGGAGAGGCTATCCCTTTAACCAGCTGAAGACAAAATGGAGGGGACTCCCAAAGGTTTAAATAGACTTTATCTTGTGGGTGGAGACCCACTACTCTCTCCTATGCAAAGTCCAGCTCCAAGATGGAATTTTGGAGTCACATGGGCAAGTCACATATCCATGCATGACTCAGTTTTTACAGGTGGCAGCCATGGCTTACCTGCTACCTTGAACGTCCTCATGTAGACTTCTTATGTGGATTGGAGCCCCCCCAAGAGCCATTGTCCCTTAAGTGCTTCTTGATTGGGCACTTAATTTGCACATTCCTTTCTTAAGAAGCTGACCAAATGCTTTACAAAAGCTACTTAAAAATCAAGCCAGTACCCAGCCAATATTCATAACTTCGAATACAAAAATGATACATGCATACAAATAGGATTAATAGATTCAGTAGATCATAACCTTTACAGAGATATGTTACATGGCATATGTAGCATAAATCATATTCCAGTTATATTATATATACATTCATAAGCATATTCCCATGAAGCTTTATGGGGTACACCGTCACAGACCCAATGAAGCTATGGCCACTTTCTACCAGCTGAAGGTCTGGTCCATGGTGTTTAAGACTGACGTTTTCCTAGCCTGGTTTGGTTTGTAAACTTCTACCTCAGTCACCATCTCAGTGCCACATGCAGTGTCAGGGGAAAAACCAGGAACTGAGCTGAGAGTTCTATGGGCCGGTCGAATGCGTTAAACTCAAGATCAGCCTTCGTCTCTGTGCAGGGATCACTGAGTGTCAGTGTTATGTCCTGATGGTGGTAACCAGCCCTGTTCTCTCTCTCCCTGTGTGTGTGTCCTGCTGCATGGAATGAGTGTTTCAGTGTGCATGTGTGTCTGTCTGTTATTGCCATGTTGGGGGAAGTAGGTTTTGTGTGTTTGTGTGATTCCTGCCCCCTGGTGGAAAAATGAATCCTGTTCGGTGTGTATGTGTATTGTGTTAGTGTGTGTATGTGTGTCTTGTTACCCCTTTCTGGAAGCAATAAGATTTGCTCTGTGTGTGTGTGTACTCTTACTGCCCTTTTTGGATGGACTGCAATCTGTGTGTGTGTGTGCACACATCCAAAATGAATATCAAAGTTTTGTACAGTGTGGCGTATTTTGGCAGGTGGCGTGGGTTGCCGATTGACATAGGTTTGTTGTTCCATGTGCATGTGGAAGTTAAGCATAATAGGGGCTGTTACAGGTAAAGGCCAATGTACTTTGATGCAGCTAGGTGGGGTCCAGGACTAGCATAGCAGAGTGTGTGTGTATGTGCGCGTGCGTGCATACGCATAGGAGATGAAAAGTGCAAGCTTCTTTGTGATGCATTGAGACAGCTCAGCACTGCCCCAGGACTGGACTGGCAGGTCAGAATCAGCAGAAATACCAGAGCTCTGAAGATGGCAGGCCTGAGCTAGCAAGGGTCAGGATTGGTGCATTCAAAGACGGGTGTGTGGGTGGGCGTGAACTTGACTAACAGAGGGTCAGGACTGAGGAGCATTGTCAGTGGTGTGCATTTGGGGTAGGACAGCAATGACAGAGGGGTTGTAGCTCATTATTGTGATGTGTTGGCAGAGCTGGGGAGCAGTTCTGGGACAGGAATAGTAGTGGTAATGTAAGTCAGGACTGAGGCATGTCACCAAAGCTGTGAAAGGAGCCAATCCTGGGATAGCAGAGGGATTGTGGGTCAGGACTAATGGGCTTTAGCAGAGATTGGTGGGGGGGAACACACTAAAGCTGGGATAGCAGGGGCTGCAGATCATGACTGAGAGGCAATGACAGAACTGTGCATGGATGAGGGGAGCTCAGGGTGCTGCAGATCAGGATTGAAGTGGATGAGTAGAGTTGTGTCAGGGGGGACCCAGGGCTGGGATAACAAGGGGCTGCAGGCTGGCATTGAGGTGCATCATCAGACCTGTGTGTGTGAGAACCCAGAGATGGAACAATGGAGGGGGCTGTGGGTTAGGATTCAGGGCATCGGCAGAGCTGGGGTTCATGGGCAGGACAGCAATGCCTGTCACAACCCAGGTACATTGCCTGAGCTCTGTCACTGAGGCCTAGAAACCCGGAATTGCCTTTTGCTCACCACACCTGGGCCGGGCTGTCTTCGCTAACCTAGTGGGAATCTGAGGTTTGTTTACATGTCAGTTTCATTGCAGTCATCTCTCCCCCTTACATTCCCTCACTACCTGAGGGTCTGATGGAATTTATGAAGGAAGGGATCACCATTCACAGGGGCTGGGAATGAACGGCTTGACCCCTTTCACTTTAACCATTGAGGGCTACTTGAGGGAACAGACCCATCACTTTCTTTGTCTAACTTTAATCAATGCCTCTCACTTTCTTTTCTAATCAGCCGCGAGGGAACTTCCACTGAGACCTGCATTTCCCAGCAGCTTTTCCATTCTAATGGCCCTCAATGGGACTCATTAAAATAACGAGTAACTTTGTTTCTGCCCCGGCCCATAATTACTTGAGAGGTTTGTTAAATCTCCAGCCAGTGCCCAGGTCTCAGTTGGGTTTAACATTCCTCAGAGTGCTTGATTAAGGCAAGAGAAGTTTTAATGACCCGTGTGTCCGCCTGTACATCTCTATAGAGTCACAGGTGCTGCATGCCTAATTGGAGAGATTTCTTTTTAGTAGGTGTGTTGCTAATCAGGGTGGTTTTAACAAGCACACAATGAAGTAGCTTTTATTTTTTTAAATTATTTTTATCTGAGCAAAGAATCAGTGAAATTAACTTGTTCCAAATAAAACTGATCGGGGTCCTGCTAATGGGGCATCTGTCACAGGTCTGTGATCAGATCTATAGAAACAGCAGCATCCTTAAGGTCAAGCACCTTATGCACCATGGACAGACTGTTCATTGCCACTTCTCTGATCAGTCACCAGGGACCAACAGAGCACTTGTTAAAGTCTATCCCCTTGCCACTGCTGTCCTTAGCACAGTGTTAGTCACATTGCAAGGCTCGTCGGCTCCAATTCCCACCTGCTTTGACTGTGAAATTAGCTGCACAGAATGAGAAGGGATGTTCCTTAGTTACCAAAAATCAGGATATATCTTTAAATTGAATGTAATGCCTTTGACTGTGACATGTCCCCATTCAGCAGCCCCTGCCCACTGAAGTCCACTTTCCATGGGGATGGGTCCATTAGTGGTAAATTAGATAAGGGGAATGTAAACACCTCTAGCCAGGTGGATGGAGAGATGATTAGAGGAATGAACAGCGTGCAAGGCAGATTCACAGAAGTGTAGACAGACAATTGGCCTGACCACTGGGTAGATAATTTGATGGACAAAGAGCAGAAGGAGGAAAAAATGGACAGACATCTTGATGGATAGACAGACAGCAAAAAAAGACAATTAGGTGGATGGACAGATGATTATACAGATGGACAGATGGATGGATGGATAGTTTGATAAAGAGATAGATAAAGAGATGATTAGGTAGATCAATGGAGATACATGTGCACATGCTTTCTCCCACTGTCATTGCCCCCCCGCCCCCATCAGGCAGTGTGCTGCATAAGTGCCTCAAGGTGATCATTTCTCTGGGTCAGAACCCAGAAGTTTGTTCACGCTCCATGTCTATTGTCCCTTAATGTGGCTTGTGATCCTGCCAGTAAGGAGGCCAGGAGGTGTGGTCCACAGGATTGTGGTTTTCATGTGGCTGCTTGTCCAACTAATGACAAGCGAATGACCAGGACTGAGAAATTCAGTTCTGGATTCTGAAGTTCACCACATTAATTGGGGGTGTTTGGATCTGAGCTTTTTTTTTTCTCACTTCCTGAAGTCTGGGAAGCTTCATTCAGGCCCATTGCTGCTATGAATTAGACTGAGACCACCAAGTGATTCACAGAGAGGCCTGGACAGAGGTCTAAAACAGTGGCAATACACAGCTGCTGCCAGTGATGCAGATGACCCCATGGATGTATTAGGAAGAGGTGCATTTAGCATCAGCCAGTTGCAGTGACTGCACTGTGGAGCACAATTGTGCCTGGACATTAGTGGTACAGGGGAGAAATCAGAAAGACATTGGAACATCGGGCTAGATTGTCACACTCATTTTCACCAGCTAACTTGGTTATCCTCAGTGAAGCTACATTCATTGACACCAGCTGAGGATCTGGCTTCAGCTCTCTGTTACACAGCAAATGACAACTCACATGCACAGAGCAGTCACACATGAATACTAACCAAGCATTTGTTTCCCAACACTCACACACTGATACACATGCAGACACAGGGGGAGACACAGAGATACACACACATACAGAAATACACATAAGCATGGGTACACACACACACACACTCCACACGAGGAGGTGCACATATAGGGACCCCCCCCCCAGTATTACTCTAACATATGCAAAGGACCTTCTTTTTCAGTTTTTACCAATTTTTACTGAAAAATTCCCAGATTTTCCAAAAACTATTTTTTTTTACCATTTTTCACCTGAATTTTGCACCTCTCAAGAACATGAAAATACTGATTATATCAAGAAACTCTAGTACATTACATTAGATAGATGTTTGTGTTAATAATAAATTAGTTTCTGTTAAATGAAGGCAATGTAGTGGAAGGTACACACACACAAAAACATGCATGTGCATATGTGTATGTACTGTTCATTAAATAAACCACAGCATTAAACTGCTTTTACTTCCTATACTCTGACTTCTCTATTTGTTTTTTTCTGTTCTCCCACCTTCCAATATTAATCTCAATATTTACCCAGAATCTGTGAGGTTAATTTATTTGCATTGATTTTTTACCTTTTTTTTTGTTTTGTTTCTTTCTTTCTTTTTTTTTTAATAATAAACACTTATAAATGTCCAGGAAATGTTTTACAAAATAAAAAAATGAAAACAAAGGGCCTTGCACATACACCACCAAATAAAACAATCATTCCCTGGCTCACACACCTCACTTCATTGTCCTTCCACTGACACATGTGAGGTCATTCATTTCCCCACCCATACATTGCCATTAATTCACATATGTAATCTTGGGATTTAATTTTCCATTCAAATTAATTTAGAAGACTGTCAAGTGTAAACGTATGTGCGTGAATTGAATTCCTCCTGATTTATGTCAAGCAGTCCCAGTTCCCATATTTTCAATGTATACCACCAGAACTTGAGCAGGTGTAAACCAAAATAAATTAATTCACTTCCCCATCCCTCACCCACTGCTGGCCCTAATGCCCGTTATACGGTATAACTCCCCTTTTCTCATCCACTAGGACTCACTGCCCCCTTCCCACTGCTGAGGTGGTGCCTTTACATGACAGCAGCACCCATGGTACAAGTATCACGTGTCACACAGCTGTATGAAGGTTCAGGCCCCTCAGGCCGGTAATTGATATGTTTTCTTGGGCAAAGAAGGGTCACGTGCATTCCTCCCTTATTTCAGGGCAAAAGGGTTAGAGTGTGCTGTCATCTGCGAGACAAGGCTTAGGTATGCGCTCCACTCTGCTTGTTTATAAAGCCATCAATGTGGGCACTTACCTGAACATCTGACATATGACAATGGCTTGAGATCAGATCCCCGTCTATAGGTCTGTCTATTTAGCTAACCCCGTTATTGTGGTGTCTGAGTCTGTTTCCTTTTTACCTGATATGAGGTAGCCTGTATTCTGAAGACCAAAGAATGGAGTAGACATCAAGACAGGGATTTTCAAGAAGACCTGTAGCAGGGTGCAGTCCTGGAGCACACCCCCTCATGGTGTGGCATTGCAGTCAACCTGCCTCAGTTTCCCTCCTGGGTTATCAGTGACTCTCCTGGCTTTCAGCACAGTTCAGTTACTGAGGTGACTCAGCCCTCTAGCTAAACCTTCTGCCCCATCCCTTCTGACGCAATCAAAGTCCAAAGGAAAACACCAATCTTCCATCCTAAATCTGTGATGGGCACACAACAGCCTTTGGCCCATCTCTTCCTGGTCTCTTTGAGCCCTCCTGAGTTCTGGTTAATCCCCTTTCCTCCCCTTAATATCAGGGGCTGCTGCACCCTCTACGAGGGTGGTAGCATGGGGGAACCCACACCCACAGGATAGGGGCACTGGCTGGACTTTGTTCAGGCTCTGAAAGCTTAAATGACTCAAGGATCCAGGGCACACTCGTGTGGGTGGCTGGAAGGGAGTGACTGGCTGAATCTATGACACTACCCTCTCCCATGGGCCCTGGCCCTGGGAAAGGAACTGCCTCCCTCTGTAGCCACAGGTTGACCCAGTTCTCCTCCCCAAGGCCTCTTCCTATATTTTGGATATAGGCCCTCCTTCTTGGTCTCTTGGGACAGGGTGACCACAGCCTTCTGTCCTGGGACTGTGCTTCACTTAGAATCATAGAATCATAGAATATCAGGGTAGGAAGGGACCTCAGGAGCTCATCTAGTCCTACCCCCTGCTCAAAGCAGGACCAATTCCCAAATGAATCATCCCAGCCAGGGCTTTGTCAAGCGTGACCTTAAAAACCTCTAAGGAAGGAGATTCCACCACTTCCCTATGTAACCCATCCCAATGCTTCACCACCTTCCTAGTGAAAAAGTTTTTCCTAATATCCAACCTAAACCTCCCCCACTGCAACTTGAGACCATTACTCCTTGTTCTGTCATTTGCTACCACTGAGAACAGTCTAGATCCATCCTCTTTGGAACCCCCTTTCAGGTAGTT
>NW_020699074.1:0-6120 GCF_002925995.2 Terrapene triunguis
CAGATATCCTCCAGTCACACAAGCTGAAAATTGTTCCACTTTACTGCAGTTCTGTAACCATATGGGAACCAATCCTGTCTGTGTTCTGTGCACATCCAAAATTCCTGCTGAATGACCCGCCCTGGGAACGAGTTACCAGTGACCCAGGGCTGGGGCAGCAGGAGGGTGCAGTTGGGGGGGAGGGAGGGGGAGAGCCCAGGGCTGGGGTGGGGGGCAGCCAAAATTTTTTTTGCTGGGGCAGCAGAAAACCTAGATCCGGCCCTGCTGGGCCGCCAGCTCTCCCCTGGCTTTCCAGTGGGGTTGCAGACCAATCCCCGCTCACCCCCGCTGCAGCTATTGCTGCTCAGCTGTGACTTTGCACTGTCCCCATCGAGGCCAGAAATCAGAGTGCAAAGGTGCCTGGCTGCTTAAAGGCACCCCAGTGCCAGCCCCTTGGTGGTGTTCTGTCACCACCGGCCAGCGGTCTCGCCCTGTTACTGCTGGAAGCTTTGACTCACCCGGAAAGGCTCTGCTGCTGCTCTCACGTTCATCCAACTTTGAACAGTGCACTCAGCATTGGAGCAGTCGCTTGCCCTGCCGCTGGGTGGGCTGGAACTTCCTGGATTCAGTATTTGTGTGTGTGTGTGTCCGCCTTCAGTGCGGGACGGCAGCTGAACGTATTTCACTGTGCAGTGCTGCATCTGCTCCTCAGGCACCGGAGAGACCCCAGCCCAGGGGCTTGGAACATCTCTCCTAAGGAGCCCCAGCCACGGCCCCCTGACTGACCTGAGGGTCATGCCATAGAGTTGCCTCCCTGGAATTTCATAACTGTGGAACGCTGGGAAGGGCTTCTTTCCTGTGGGAAGCAGGTGGCTTCGGGCCCACTGGACCCAGAAGAGCCCCGAGGTGCCATCTCTGCACGGGGCAGCCCTCCTTCCACACAGCCAGGGCTAGCAACAGTGTTCAATGAACAGCGAAAGCCTGGGGCGCAGTTCAGCAGAGGGTGACTGGCGCGCTGGACTGCAGAAGACACAGAGCCCGGTTTATAATCTGTCAATAGGGGCTGAGCAAAAGGCAGGCCCACTGGTGCAGGCAGGGCAACTGGATACACAGGTGCAAACTGCCGCTGGCAGGGGTTTACCCTGTCCACACTGCGGGGTGGGTCTGCACTGGCGCAGCTATCCCAGTGGCTGAAATGGGGGCAGATCCCCAGTGTGGGCGAGGCCTGAGCCCAGCGTGTAATGTGTGTCACCTGAATCTAACGGAACTGCCGCATCCAGCAAACAGGTGGTTCCCACAAACCTCTTCCAGCTCCCCAGTCCGGGCCGGCTCCAGGCACCAGCGTAGCAAGCAGGTGCCTGGGGCGGCCAGTGAAGAGGGGGGTGGCACATTCAGCCATTTGGTGGTGGGGCCGTCACTCCCTCTCGGAGCAAAGGACCTGCTGCCAAATTGCCGCCGTAGAATGAAGCCGCGGTAGAGCTGCCGCCGATCGCGATCACGGCTTTTTTTTTTTCTGTTTGGGGTGGCAAAAATGCTAGAGCCGGCCCTGTCCCCAGTGCTGCTTTTCCTTTCATTGGATTTGGGGGGGAGGGACCCAGGAATGGGCATGGCATAGACGCATGTGGGTGAGAGAGCCCCTCTTGAACACTGCCTGATCCTACGGAAATAGAGGCTTTGCATTTCTCTTGCCGTTTTAAAGCCAAGAAATGCCCCAGACCTGGAAGGCCAGAGAGCGAAGCTCTAATCAGGGAGACTCCACTGATGCCATAAAACCTCCAGCCCTTTTAGGGCCCCCATAAGCAGCCAGGAGCCAGCACCATGATGGACACACGGTGTGTGTTTCTAGGGCAAGGCAGTGGAACAAACTCATTTGGCATTGGTATTACTTTACAATGAAGCCATCTCTGGTTACGCGACGACAGGTGGAGAGTGATGGTAACTGGTGTGGATTTCAATTTTAAAGGGACAACAGGCTTCTTTGAGAAGAGCTTTGGGGCCTGCTCCTGTTCTGTTGTGGCCGTGTAAACGCAGAATCATTTCACTGAACTAGGGCTTCACGCTGCTGGGATCCGGCCCGCAGCGCTGTTTGGAGGTGCCCTTGGGCGTGCTCTATCCTGAGCCAGAGTCCTGCTGCTCTCACCCTTCCGACCTGCCAGTTCCGTTCAAGTCACTGAACATCTACACAGGTCCCCTGCCTCTGGGTGACCCGCAAGGGCAGGTAAAGAGTCCCCTGGATTGATGGAGCTGGAATTGCTCCATCATTAGCAACAGTGCGGAGAGCATGGACCCCAGGCAGAGACGGATCCCTGTGCCGGCGGCGCTGGGCAGGAGTCACTGCCCCAATCCAGCATTTGGCTCGAGGGGGAGATTCGCACCACAGGGGAGCAAATCTGATTTCCTCCCCCCCTCCCCGCTAATCGGATGTTTGATTTTTATCCCGTCTTCCTTCGCTTCCTATTTCTCTGCACTGAATCTCCCTTTATAGTTTCTCTCTCACATTTTCCTGGTGAGACAGATGTCTCATCCCGTCCTCTAAAGGCACTGGGAGTCCTCCCCGTACCCTGTGCTAATCCGTCAGTAACTCATCAGTGTTCAGACAAATGCCCACCACGAGAAGGCGTCCTGTCCCTTTAAACGCTGAAGGAAGGCAGACAGACGGCCAAATTCACATTAACTTGTGATCACTAGAACAAAAGCCCAGATCCTCCATGGTATTTAGGTGCCTAACTCCCATTGGTTCCATGGCCATTAGGAGTGCAAATACCTTTGGAGGCTCTGGCCCAAAGGTCCATTAGAGAGAAGCTGTGAAAGTGGCCAGGGAACAGGTGGGTGAGATCAAAGGGAGCAGCTCTTATAACTGAGTTTACGTCTACACAGCAAAAAAGCCCCACAGAAACGAGTCTCCAAGCCTGGCTCACCTGATTCACACTGGTGGGGCTAAAAATAGTAGTGTAGCCGGCTAGACGCTGACACCTGATGAGCGGAAAGGGTCTCAGGGCCCGGGCTCCAGGCGAAGCCCAACCGTCTACACTGCCGTTCGATCCCGGCTCTGAGCCTTGCTGCAGCAGGCCTGTGCTTGCTGGGTGGCCGTACCCTGCATAGCCCCAGGCGGAGGATGACGCAGGACACCGGAAATGAGATGCGCCGAAGCTGCCTGCCAGTGGGGTCTGATCAGAGATAAGAGACGTGCCAGAGAAGTGTAAGATGATGTTCCGCTAAGGCCATGTATGGAGCTTAGCTAGCTTGGTGTTTACAGCGGGGCAGGGTAGCTGTTACGCAAGCCTTTCTTATCGCCTACCATGACATTCTCCTTCTAGTCAAACATCTTAGTGCTGTTGCTTAATGCCCGACTGCAAGGTGCTCAGGTACCAAGGGCATGCGGGCGGGCTGGAACCCGTGTAGCCTAGCATACTACTGCACCCATTCGCTGGGCGGGATTTCACATAGACCTCCCCAGGGACATGAACCAACCTGCAGCCTCTTCTGAGGGGCAGCCGGAGCCTGCGCAGCTCCAGAATCACGGTCAGAAAAGGCCCGTTCCAGGGACTCCCCCTGTAGGCTGAGCCATTGGCAGGGCGACAGACAGACAGACGCATGGCCATGCTTGGGGACCTCAGCCAAGAACCAGTTTTCAGGGCAGAAGGCAACATTCTCTTCCCTGGTCTCTCACTCCTGCCAGCCGGGCCCAGAACAGACCCCTGGGGGAGCCTTCTCGATTCCACCCCAACTGAGCCACCCAGTGTGAGTGCCTGTGGTTTTCAGGCAGTGTGGTAGTACTGGTGTCTCCACTGGCACTGGAGGTGGCGTTTCCAGCTCAGGCAGACATGCCTGCACTAGCTCTGAGTGCATTAGCGTGCTGAACTAACATTGGAGCCGGGGCAGTGTAAGAGGGGTGGACGGGGCTAGCCACCCTGCCTACACTCCTGCTCGAGTCCCTAGGTACGTTCCCCAGTGGGTGCAAATTAGACTCACAATTGCGTGCGTCTATTTGCCCACATAACGGTGAGGCGGTTTGAAAATGAGGCCCTTCACCTGTCCGTGCCTCAGTTTCCCCATCTGAAAACAAGGAGAGTGGGGTGGCAAGAGTGGCTAGCGGGGCTACATTTTCAGATGCAACGATGGCCGAGCCAATGTAGAGCCACGACCCTACAGGCAGCCCCCCGCGGCTGGGTGCAGGGAAATGCAGGCACAGCTAACCAGCAAGGTGACAGGTGCACTGGGAACGCACTGAGGGCAAAGTCCTTAGAACATGGACTATGCTGTAACTCTCACCAGTACCTGGCATCTAGCTGGAACCTCTCATGCTTAAAGCATTGTCCAAACACCAGCGAACCCTCCCCGCTGGGAGGGGATTTGCTTTTCCTTTGCCCGGTGACTCATTCGCTCTTCAAAGCCAGACAGGAAGCGGCTCTCAGCTCTCGCAGACTTTGTTCTGAGCTGCCCCTGCTCTCTGTGGCCTTTCCCTGGGCTGTCTCACCTACCAGGCCCCTGCTGTAGTGGGCCCCTCCATTCCCCATAGCGAGGGGGGAGCTGCTGGATTGCAAGCAGTGGGGCTGCTCTGTAATGCCAGTAATGGATCTCTCCCTCCTGGGACCCCGGCAGCCTCTGTGGAGCCATCCTCGGGCTGAATGGTCTTCTCCAGCTTGCCTGAACTCCCAGAGGTCTCGCACGCAGCTGCCTGTGCGCCCCACATCGGGCTCTCCTCTCTCCCCATGTTCATGGAAGCCCAAACGGGTGCCAGAGCCCGTCGCTCTGTGCTGTGGTGTTGGGGAGTCCTGCCCAGCTCTGCCCAGTGGGCTGAGCCCGGCCCCCATTGGCCTCTCGCTCTCACAGCGCAGGAGCTTGTTCTATTTGAGAGCCTGTGTTAAAGCGCCCAGGGCTCTTCCTGCCCTTGGGGACAGTTCCCTGCGCTTCCTGGGGGGGTCAGCAAGGCCCAGCGGCTGGGACTGTGAGCGCAGCCTCTCAGCTCTGGGTCTTTGCTTTAACTCCGGCCCAGGTCACCAGGGAGGTACAAGAAGGTGAAAACCCCAGCCAGCCTCAGCCAGCTCCCAACCCAGCCAGCCGCAGCCAGCTCCCAACCCCAGCCAGCCGCAGCCAGCTCCCAACCCAGCCACATCCCACAAGGCCCCTGCTCCTCCCAGAGGGTCCAGCTGACGTGGGCACAGAACCCAAGCCCTGCGGTCTCTCCCCTCCCCCAAGCAATAGGGCAGCAGGCTCAGTCACATTCCCCGACCCTTGCAAAAGCCAGCCATTGGGGTGTGACATGCCAGGGTGCCAGCCAGACCGATGAGTCACCCCTGCCCTGCACCCTGGGGTGCCCTTTGCACTGTATTGCTCCTGTCGCCTCCAACAGGGAACCTTCAGCGTGGAAATCACTCCCAGCCATGTCTGCGTGTGCTGCAGGCAGCCAGCCACACCTGGGCTCTCACAGAGTGACCCCAACACACCCCCTGTCCCACAGTTCCCCCCAGAAATGCATGTCCTGTAGTGCCCAACCCCCTCCTGGCTGGGCAGTACTAATATACTAAGTCCGTTATTCCTTTAAGGGAAGAATATGCACCCGAGTTGTTACCCCAAATGGAGTTACCCAGACACGACTGGAACATGCTGGATTAGATCAAACAAGTGTATTACGTACAAAGAGAGATTCTAAGTGAGTACAAGCAATGAGGTAGAAAAGTCAGACACAGTTACAAGAAAAATAAAGATAAAACGCTTCTGGTGCCCAACTTAACAGTCTATTAGATTCAAAACCAAGTTTTCTCACCACGTGCTTTCCGCAGTCTGACTGACCAACCTCTTCAGGGCGGGACCCCTCCTCCAGATCCAACAAACGCTACCTTCGTCGCTTCAGGCGCAGTGAATGCAATGGGCAGGGAAAGAGAGAGGGGTGCCTGAGGGGGATCTGCCCCTTCCTTTTATAGTCCTGTCCCCCTTTGAGAAGCATTTCCCGCTGGGAGCGAGGCGCCAGGCAGGCTGTGTGGGCGGGAACTTCATGCCGGTTCTTTGCTAAGATGTCGATTTTTTGCCCCAGCCAAAGAATGGCCACTTAGTAGGTAGCGATCCATCGGTCTTGTTTACACCTGGCTGGGGCGTCAGCTCGCTCTTTGTTTCCGAGGAACTGGTTCAACCACTCCCCAG
>NW_020699075.1:0-8140 GCF_002925995.2 Terrapene triunguis
CGTCTTACCAAGTACCCCAACACTACCCCATTTCCAAAATCTCCAAACCTTCATTATTAGCCACCAACATCAAAACTTCTTCAATAACCAGTCCTTCCCTAACCCAACAGACCCCACACACTTCCATAACCCCATACAAACCTGGTAACATCCCGTACAAACTCTCTGACCACCTCACAGCACCAAAACCTTCCCAAAAACTATGTAACTAGAGCCGGGGGGGGGGGGGATTTCAGCTGACCCCAAACTATTAGTGAATTCGTGTCAAATTCCCCCAATTTTCTTGTATTTTTTTTTGGTTTGGTCAAAACTGCTTTGACATTACCAAAACGTCATTTTTTTCAGGTTGGAGTAACAAAACAGCTGAAGGAAGGGGTGGGGGGTGCCCCCTTTATAAAGTTTAGTCCAATGGTTAGTGTACTCACCTGGGACTGTAGGAGAGTGCCCTACCCACTGGGCTGGATAGTCTGGTGTGGGGGGGGGGGGGGACTCAATCTAGATAATTAATCAATCATTGGAGCAGTGATTGAAGTTGAGTCTCCCACATCCTGGATGAATGCCCTAACCCCTGTGGAGCCATAGACTCATTCCCTTTCCCTGGTCCACTGTCATTATGAATAACTATGAATTGATAGTATGAATGACAATGAACAATTGGACCAGGGAAAGAGAATGAGAATGCCTTTATAGCCCAGGGGTGTAGGGCACTCACAGGAGATGGGAGATCCAAGTTCAATCCCTGATTTGAGGACTATTTAAACAGAATGAAACGGTTTCAACAGGAGAGAGACCCACACCAGAACATCCAGCCCAGCGGTTAGGGCACTCTCTGCAATGTAAACAACCCAAATTCAGAGAGGGCAGAATAGAACTTGGGTCTCCCACATCCCAAGTAATAAGGGGAGCACCACCAGCCACCACCTCAATCTCCCCCTCCCTGGTTTTGTGAGTACAGTCATCCCTTAAAAAAAAATGCCTGAAATCAAAACAAAAAAGATACGAGTTGGCTTGAAGAAAGTGTTTCATTCGACCCAACTAGAAATGTTTCCTGATTTTTTGTATATGCCCAAAAAAATTATAAAAAATTTGTTTTCAGTTCAACCCCAAACAAGATATTTTCAGACTTGCCAGAGTACTGAAAAATCCATCCCTAACTGAATTCTGCCCCTAATATTTCCTTACCAAGTTTCTGAACACCGCCCTCGCACCCAAACCTGCCCAATAACCGCCTACAGACCCCATAACATCCCCTACAGACCTACCACCACCCCAGAACCACCGTGCCCACAGCCTCCTAAAGGCAACTAATACTCCCAGCCAACACTCCTGTAACCGCTCACAGAACCCCCAAAATACCCCCACCAGCCCCCATAACGCCCTTCACACCCCAAAATATCCCCTTCAAAACCACCCCATAACCCTAAGGCAACCAATACCCAACCCCCACATAACCACCTACAGGCCCCCCAACGTACCCTAAAAACACCAGCCCAGCCCCCTACATCCCCTACCAAAACTCTCCCCAGAACCCCCCACTGGCAACCAATACACCCCCACAGACCCCCAACACCCTCAAACACAGCCCCGCCCCCCACACCCCATAACCCTAAGGCAACCAATACCCAACCCCCACATAACCACCTACAGGCCCCCCCATCGTACCCTAAAAACACCAGCCCGGCCCCCTACATCCTCTACCAAAACTCTCCCCAGAACCCCGCACTGGCAACCAATACACCCCCACAGACCCCCAACAACCTCAAACACAGCCCCGCCCCCCACGCCCCATAACCCGCCACAGCCCCCCGCGACCTGCCCCCCAGCTCATCCCGTCCCTGCAGGCCCCGCCCCCCTTCCCAGCCCCTACCTGCGCTGGGCTCCGCGCCGGCCTCGCTGCGTTTCCTCTGCATGGGGGGGAAGCGAAGCGAAGCGCCCGACAGCCCCAGCTCCGCTCCGTCCGCGGTTGCGCTGGGCTCCGCGGTAACCGGCCCGGGCAGCCGCTCGGCTGCGGGCACGCGACAAGGCCCAGCCAATCGCACGGCGCCGGCTCTGCGGCGGAGAAGGGGAGGGGGGAGCGGGCCGTGGGAGAAAAGGGGAGGGGGGCAGGCCGTGAGGGGAAGGGACTGAAGGAGGGGGAGGGGCACAGGGCAGGGCGGTAGACCCCTGGGGCAGGCGAGTGGCCCCTCCCGGCAAAGGATTCGAAACCCCCCCGCCGGCGTCCCTAGCAGAGCGGCTCCCTGCCCCGGTGGGACGCCCGCTAAACAGCTGCGCAGCCCTCCTGCCTTTGCACTGAAGGACAAGCGCCCTCGGGAGCCGTCTACACTACAGAGCCCCCTGGCAGAGGCGGCGATCGCCAGCGGGCGTTCTGCTGGTGTGGACGCGACCTCCCCCGGTGACGCTCGCGGTGCAGACAGAAGCACTCGTCTGTGGGCATTGTTGCATCCAGACCGAGGGTTTTGTTGGTCTCGCTGGGTTGATGGTGGGTGCAGTTTTTTCAACACTCCTGGCTGACATGACTATGCCCCTGTCAGGTTTTAAGGGTACAGTAGACCCGTCTTCAGCATTCATTAGTGGTAATACAGTACTTGTCTTCTCCCGGCAGAGGACTGTGATGCACAGGCAGAGCTTGATTCTCCATAGCCTTTGAACCTGGAGCAGTTACTGTATTTATGTCTGTGCACACAGTATTGTCAGCCCCAGGTGTTCAAAAATCATGGGGGGGGTGGGGAGAAACATGAGCTTGGCTTTAAAATTGTAAGTTTTTTTAGAAATAATACATGTTTGGTTCTTTTCCTTTCCAGTTTTTAAGTCTTTAGTTTATATTTGGTTCATGTTTCCAAGACAGGGAAGTGTTAGTACCATTATACAAGGCACTCATGAGACCTCCTCTGGAATAGTGTGTGCAATTCTGGTCTCCCATGTTTAAGAAAGATGAATTCAAACTGGACCAGGTGCAGAGAAAGGCTACTAGGATGACCCGAGAAATGGAAAACCTATCTTATGAGCGGATTCTCAAAGAGCTTGGCTTGTTTAGCCTAACCAAAAGAAGGCTGAAGCAAGATATGATTGCTCTCTATAAATATATCAGAGGGATAAATACCAGCGAGGGAGAGGAGTTATTTGAGTGCCAAAGTGGACACAAGAACAAATGGATATAAACTGGCCATCAACAAGTTTAGACTTGAAATTAGACAAAGGTTTCTAACCATCAGAGGAGTGAAGTTCTGGAACAGCTTTCCAAGGGGAGCAGTGCGGGCAAAAAAACCTAACTGGCTTCAAGACTGACCTTAATAAGTTTATGGAGGAGATGGTATGATGAGGCGCTAGATAGGTAGGGCTCTGAGTTACTACAGAGCAGGGGCAGCTCCAGGCACCAGCGCAGCAAGCGCGTGCCTGGGGCGGCAAGCTGCGGGGGGCGGCCTGCCGGTCGCTGTGAGGGCAGATTAAACAACAAAACCAATTAGATTGCTCCAGATCTTGCTAAGTTTTTTTTATATATAGTGCCTATCACTATGGTAGCTAAGCACTGATTTATAAATAGAAATCATATTCTATCATAACTGATTAATGCAAATAGTAAAAATAATTCCAGACATAGGCAGCTCCTAACCTAGTATAGAACTTGTAACCAGCACTAGGAACTGCATGCACTATAATAACCATGACAAGGGATCTGGTTACATTAAACTTCCTCCCAGATATATTTAAAACATGGTTCTTTCTTTTAATGTAGATGGGACCGAACTATTTCCAAACTATTCCCTGAAAGTTGCGTGGGCAGAAGAGGGCTAGTAGCATGGTTCAAACATTATTAGGTCCTATCTACAAGGCAGAACCACGTTTTTACTGTCTCAGGAAATGGTGTTTTAACACCATTGACATGGTTGCTAAGCATGCAGGAAAAGAGAGAGAGTATGAGATCACACCCACACACCCACCCCCCTTAAGTCTAGTATCCTGTCTCTGAGGGACCAATAATAGATACTTCAGAGGAAGGTGTAAAAACCCTTGAATATACCAGGGTGGATTTGATTTAAATCGTGATTTAAATCACTAGTCAGGAAGACTCCATTTAATCATGGATTTCTACATAAAAGTGCATTCTTGTTGGTTGTTATAACCTTAATACATATTCTTCACAACTCAGATAGATGTAGGTTTCATTTTTAGAAGGTACACACTATACATATTTAAAGTGATTTATTTTGAAAACTTTTCAGATTAGTTTTACAGCTATATTAGAAAATGAATGATCGTTTGGTTATTTCATTTACCAAAGGTAATTGAAGCAGATATTTATGAAGTAATTGGGAGGTGACAGGTTAATCGTTAATATTTGGAGGATTTTCTTCCCATGCTGTATTAGGAGGAGAACATCACCAGACAGACATTTAAATTGTTTTATTTAACTAAAACACAACATTATGTATTCTGGATTTTTTTCTTCAACAGCAAACATAATATTTTAACAAAACAAGCATATGAATTTTTGAATTTAGTTAAACATTCAAGTTTTTTAAAATCAGGTTTGTTTTTGTTAAAATTGTTTTTAACTAAAATAGTTAAATGAAATATTTAAAAAAACAAAACAAAAATTAAATCGACTATGACAGCCAGGTCAACATGAGAAACTTAAAATATTGGCGTCTGCAGCTAACTCAGTCGTCTTCACCTTCATTTTCCTGTTTGTTCATAATCTGGAAAAGAAAAACAAGCTTTCCTGCTTTTTCAGGTCCCAAACGATTTCTCAATTTGGAATGAATTAGTTCAAAGGAAGAAAATAGTCTTTCTACACCGGCAGAAGAAGCGACTGCTGTTAAAAGTGAGATTATCACTTCAACAGTCTCTGAATCCAAGTGCTTAAGTGACTTCCATCAGTTCACTGGTGTGACTTTCTTTAAAACATCATCAGCAAACATATATTTCTTGAATGGTTCTTATTCCCAAACTGGGTCTCATTTACTGCCTGCTGCCATTATAGGTTTTCTCTTCTAGTGAGAGAATGGTATGGTAGATCTCAAATCAATGAAGATTACACTCAGAAAGGACTCAAGACTTTGGGAATATGCTGCTCAAACAGTTTCACTTTTGTTTCTACTGCCTGTCCCTCCCTTCTCACATTTATCTCCAGACTTCTTCTCCTTGTCCAGATCTATTCCGCCCCCAACAATCTTCTGTTCATTGAACTTTTTGAAATTTTGCACTTTTAGAGAGAAGTCAGGGATTGACTCTGTGTACACAAATTTGCAGAGGGACAATAGGGTTGAGGTCTGTTATTTTTCACCTCTATATATTATTTATTTTATTTATTTATTTAAAAACATTTTTGCTGTTAACAAGCATGTTATCTCTGGAGACACAAATCCAGAGTTTGAGAACTGCAAAACTAAGCATCTCTGATGCTATCTTCTAGACTGAGCACTAAGTCCCATTGGGTAGATAGAAAGATTAACCTAAATAATCTATACAGAAGCCCCTGGAACCCCATAAAATTGGGTCCCTAATCCATGAACTATTGGAACTCATTTACAAAACTTTTCTTAAACATTACACGAATATATTGTCTCATACTATAGAATGAGAATTTATAATCCCTATTCCATGATGAGATATCTTTGAGCTATAATGTATCTTAATTAAAACTATTTTTAGATATGTTTTTTAGGAAAAAACCTGCTATAAAAAAAATCCGATTTAAATAAAAAAAATCTAATTTTTTTTAAAAAAATAATTAATTTGTATCCACCCTGGAATGTACAATCATACACTAACATGAACATAAAGAACGTTGTTTTATAACCACAAGCAGTTATTGATTAGTTTATGTCCTGAAGCATGAGGGTTTATCTCCCTTATAGGTTTTTATTTTTTCTTATGTAATTGTTGATATACTCTTATTATCCATCTAAATGTCTAATCCATTTTTTTAAATCTTACTAAGATATTTCCCTTAATAGAATTGTAGAAATAGAGGGCTGTAAGGAACCTCAAGAGGTCATATAGTCCAGCCATCTGCACTGAGGCAGGACCAAGTATGCCTAGACCATCCCTGACATGTGTTTGTCTAACCCATTCTTAAAAACCATCAGTGATGGGAATTCCACAATCTCCTTTGCAAGTCTATTCATTGCTTAACTATCGATATAGTTAGAAAGTTTTTCCTAATAGCTAACCTAAATCTCCCTTGCTGCAGATTAAACTGTTTACTCTAGGAATTATTTTGGAGAAGTTCTATGTCCTGTGTTTTACAGGAGGTCAGACTAGATCAGGGGTTGGCAACCTACGGCATGCGTGCCAAAGATGGCATGCGTGCCAAAGATGGCACGCAAGCCGATTTTGAGTGGCATGCTGCTGCCTGCTGCGGCCCCAGCCCCACTCAGCCCCCCCCGCCCACCGCTCTCCCCTGGGGGGGGCAGGAGGCAGAAGCTTGGTCCTGCGGCAGCCAAGCTTCCCCCCTTCCCTGCTTCTTCCTCCAGCTTGCTGCTTTCCTGCCCCTCCTCCTCCCCTTCCCTGCGCCGATCAGCTGATGGCCCTTGCGAGGGGGAGGGGGAGAAGTAGCAGCGTGCTCGCTGCTCCGTAGAGGAGGCAGAGAAGAGGTAGGGACGGGGCCTTGGGGAAGGGGGTGGAACAGGGCATATCCCTTCCAGCCCCCTGCCTTGAGCCGTTCAGGGCAGGGGGCTGGGAGCACCTCCACGAGCCGAGCACCCCAGCCCTCTGCCCTGACCCCTGAACCCCCCCACACCTCCACTGCCCTCTGCCCTGACCCCTGAACCCCCTCCCACACACAGCCTTCTGCCCTGCACCCCCACACCCCCATCCCTCTGCCCTGACCCCTGAACCTCCCCATACACCCAGCCTTCTGCCCTGCACCCCCCTCACACACACACCCAGCCCTCTGCCCTGACCCCTGAAGCCCCCCCGCACCCCCAGCCCTCTGCCCTGACCCCCCCCCACGAGGTCTGGGGTCCCAGCTGCCAGCCCCTTGCCAGCCAGCATCCCTGCCGCAGGCCCCGCTCAGCCTGCTGCCGGCCTAGGAGAACAGAACCCCAAGCTGGCAGCGGGCTGAGCAGGCTGGTGGTGTAAGATCAGCATTTTAATTTAATTTTAAATGAATCTTCTTAAACATTTTGAAAACCTTGTTTACTTTACAGACAACAATAGTTTAGTTATATAATATAGACTTTTAGAGAGAGACTTTCTAAAAAATGTTAAAATGTATTACTGGCACGCGAAACCTTAAATTAAAGTGAATAAATGAAGACTTGGCACACTACTTCTGAAAGGTTGCCGACCCCTGGACTAGATGGTCATAATGGTCTCTTCTGCCCTTGGGATCTATGAATATATACATGGCTTCTTGTCCTACTTTCAGTGGGCATGGAGAACAATTGATCACAATCCTTTATAAAACAGCCCTTCACATATCTAAAGACTTATCAGGTCCCCCCCTCAGTCTTCTTTTCTCAATTAAACATGCTCAGTTTTTTTAATCTTTCCTCAGAGATCAGGTTTTCTAAACCTTTTATCATTTTTGTTGTTCTCCTCTGAACTCTGTTCAGTTTGTCCACTTTTTTCTTAAAGTGTGGTGCCCAAAACTGGACACAATCCTCCAGCTGAGGTCTCATCAGATCTAAGTAAAGTGAGACAGTTACCTCCCGTGTCTTACATACGACACTCATGTTAATACATCCCAGAATGATAGAGTTTTTAGTAACTGCTTCACGTTGTTGACTCATATACTATTTCCATTCCTTTTCTGCAGTACTACCATCTAACTCACTATTATCTATTTTGAAGGTGTGCACTTGAGTTATTCTTCCTAACGTGTAATACTTGTGCTTGTCTTTATTGAATTTCATCTTGATTTCAGACCAATTCCAGCTTGGAGTCATCCGCTATACAATGGACCCATTGAGAGAAGGCAAATATGCCTTCAGACTCAGCAAAGTATGCAGGGACTGGCCCATGTGACTCCAGGCTCCATTTTGCTGTAATTTTCCACAGTAAGAACAAAGAGGTGTTCTTACACCTGGAAAAGACTATATAAGGCTGATGCCTCATCTCCATTTTGTCTTCAATCCTGCTTCATACCTCTGGAGGAACTTTGCTACAAGCTGAAGCTTTGAACAAAGGACTGAGG
>NW_020699076.1:0-5046 GCF_002925995.2 Terrapene triunguis
CCCCAGCTCTCTCCCCAAGCTCTCCGACTCAGCCAGACACCTGGTGTTTGGGGCCAAGCCATTTTGGGGGTAGGAAGCTAGGAAAATGTTCAGAAAGGGAATGATGGATATTTGTGAAATACCTGAATTGCAAAACCCCTTTTCTGAAGGTTACCAAACCTCCCAGACAAATCCTACCTGGCCTAGGAGAGCTCAGGGGATCTGGTAATTTTTTGGAGAAGTTACAGGGAAGTTAAAAATGGATCTTAGTTTTAAGTTAGGATCAGTCTGAACTATGGAGTGGCTACCACTGGCCCATTACATCCGGGTGAGCATCTCTATAGCAGCAATGGGCCTGATCTGGCTCCCATCCCCTCTTCAAGGGTTGCAGCTGTCTGGAGGTGCTTGCCTTCCATGCCTTCCTCATTCACACCTCATTCATTCAACAGGACAATCGATTACAAAGTGGGGGGAAGATCTTATTCTACTTCTAGCAAAAAAACATTTTTCTTTTACCTTAATTATACTACCTCAGGTGCCCGCTATAACGTATTACCAAGGTTCAATACAAAGTCATATAAAAGTTATACAAAAATGCATAAAGCAGAGATTTATCTACAACTGCATTGATTGACTGCTGTATGCAGTAATATAGTGACCCCTGGGTCTTTGAATGAGGCTTTATACTGGGGGGGGGGGGGCCGGGCGGGAAGGCGGGGGGGAGCAGGGGGGCAAGTGGTGGGTGGGCAAAGAGGCGAGCAGTGAGCCAGCAGGGGTTCTAGGGGCGGGCATGGGGGTTTCTGGAAGGGGAGGGAGGAGGTGAAAGGAGGCAAGTGGTGGGTGGGGGACTGACTAGGAGGGACGCAGCAAGCCAGCGGGGGGGCTAGGGGGTGAAGAGGGGTGTGATGGTGGGGCCGAGCAGGGAAGGGGTGGGTCCTATTTTACTGCTGTGATCTGGTCACCCTATGTACGCCGTTTCTTTCCCCCTCTACACTACAGGCTTCCACACACTGTCAGTGCTTTCCTAGTGTGCCATACGCTGTGAGATATCTCTTCTCTTTGTGTGTGACTGTTTCCCTTGTGTGTGTGTTATTCAACAAAATCTTGAGCTTCATAATGGATACCAAGAGTGAAAAGAGAAAGAGAAAAATAGAATCAGAGCACAGAGTTTTCAACACTGAATGGACGAATAAATACTTATGTACGGTTTCCGAAGACAAAATACTGTGCCTCGTGTGTCGTGAAACGTTAGCCGTTCCGAAAGAATACAACCTTCGGCGGCACTTTGAAACTAAACATCCCAATCTCGCCAAATTGAACCCAAATGAAAAAATAATGAAAGCAGCCAGTTTAGCGAAAAACCTTAGTGGAGAACAGCAAATTTTCAAGAAAGTGAGCACTGAGAACGATACAGTTACTAAAGTAAGCTTTCAAATTTCTAAAGAAATTGCTGCTGCTGGGAAATGCTTCACAGAAGGCGAGTTTTTAAAAAAGTGCATGTTGATTGCTGTATCTGAGTTATGTCCAGAAAAGAGGGGAATATTTGAGAATGTCAGTCTATCACGCATGACTGTACAGAGAATAGCTGACATTTCTACTAATCTAAGTGATCAGTTGAAGCAGAGAGTCAGTGAATTCTGCTTTTACTCCCTAGCTATGGATGAAAGCACCGATTTAAAAGACACCGCCCAACTTTTTATTTTTATTAGAGGTATTGATAAAAACTTTGAAATTACTGAAGAACTTGCTGGCATGTGCTCCATGACAGGTCGCACAACCGGAAAAGAAATCTCCAGTGAAGTGATAAAGTGCATGAATGATAAATCGGGATTAGATTTATCAAACTTGGTGGCCATTTGTACTGATGGTGCTCCAGCTACGTGCAGAAAAAATGTTGGAGCAGTTACTCTTCTTGAAGGATTTATCAGGAGAGAAATAACCAAACATCACTGCATTATACATCAGCAGGTTTTGTGTAGCAAAGTCTTAAAATTTGAGCATATAATGTCAGTGGTAGTTTCCATTGTAAACTACATCCGCTCTAGAGGACTAAAACATAGGATGTTTCGAGCCTTTCTTGAAGAGGTAGACGCCGAATGCAGCGACTTAATCTACCATACGATAGTGAGGTGGTTGAGTCGAGGAAGAGTGCTCCAGCGTTTCGTTGCTTTGAAAGAGGAGGTAGCAAAATTCCTAGAAAATGGGCCAATAAAATTCCCAGAGCTTGAAAATGAGTCCTGGAATCAAGATCTCTTTTTCTTTTGTGATATCACAGCACACCTGAATGATCTCAACATTCAACTTCAGGGAAAAAATCAACTTATATTTCAAATGTGTGCAGCAGTGAAAGCTTTCAAAATGAAATTGAAACTTTTCAGAAGTCAGCTGTCAAAAGGTGAAATGTGTCACTTTCCCACTTGTGCACAGCGTATCCCTCAGCACAAACACGCCGAGTTAGGAGAAAAATACGCAAAGCACATCATTCTTTTGATTGAAGAATTTGACAGAAGACTTACTTTGTCTAAAGAAGATGACATCCAGTTGAAGCTGATTGAAGATCCCTTTTCTGTGGATCCAGAGGAAGTGCCACTAGATTTGCAATTGGAGGTTATTGAACTTCAGTGTTCAGCAGTTTACCAAAATAAGCACAGAGAAAGCAGCCTGCGGGACTTCTACAAAAGTCTGGACGATGAAAAATACAAGAATCTTATTGAAGTTGCACTGAAAATGTTCAGCATTTTTGGAAGCACTTACATATGTGAACAAACATTTTCCATCATGAACATGAGTAAAAACAAGCAACGTTCTTCTCTGACTGACAACCATTTGGAAGACATTATGAAAATATCCACTTCAAATATGACCCCCGTATATGACAAGCTTGTTGCCGAAAAGAGATGTAATATCTCTCATTAAATTTGCAAGATAATTATGAAAAGTACAAATATTGTCTTTCAATGGAACAGGTGTTTTTCATTTTCCCATGATTCATAAAAAAAAATTAAATAATTTAAAAAATTGTTTGCTTTAATTGAAAAATTCTTAATAAAGTACCACACACACACCCAAAACCTTCCTTTTTGGCCCACAACTGTTTCGGCAGGGCAGCGCTGGGGAAGGAGGGTTTGTTTCCACGGGGCGGGCGGCGCTGGGGCGGGGGATGTGTTTCGGGGGGTGTAGCAGGGTGGTTACCCCGCTCCTGCCCTGAAGGGCTTAAAACAGCCCTGGGGGAGGGCTGTGGCAGGGGAAAAGCTGGGCTGATTGGGGAAGTCGCTGCAGCTGGGCCATGCCCCAATCAGGCCCCAACTGGCCTGTATAAAAAGGCTGTGAGGCAGAGGCCCAGATGAAGTCTCCCTCTGCTTGTAGAGAGAGAAGGGCCTGGCTGCTAGGGAGCTGAGCAGGGTACTGGGAGTGGAGCAGGGCTGGGGGAAGGCTAGAGGAGCTGGGGAGCTCCAGCCTGGAAAACCCCCAAGCTGCGGCCCTAGCTAAGGGCCTAAGACCAGTACCAGGGCTGCAGAGGGGCAGCCCAGCAATAGAGAGAGGCAGCAGGTCCAAACCCAACCTTGCCTGTGATGAGTGGCTTATACTGCAGTCTGCCCCAGGGCGCGGGGGCTAGTTGGTGACTGGCAGTAGCACTGAGGCGAGGTGGGGAGAGGGCTGGGGGTTCCCCAGAGAGGGGAGACCTAGAGCCAGAGTGTGGGGGTATTGCCAGGGGGCAGCACCCCAGATCAAAGGGCACTGGGGTCTGGGAGGGACACGGGGCCAGCGGCAGCGGGACACCAGCCTGCAGAGGGCGCTCCAACGGCTGGATGAGCTAACGGGCTGGGCGGCGCTGGCGGGGGGGGGTTCCGGCGGGGCCGGGGGGGTTCGGCCCTCAGCTATTTTCTTTGGAGTAATATGGCCCTCGCCGCTTTACGAGTTGTGCAGGCCTGCTGTAGACATAGACACCCCGCCATTAGGAAGTGTAGTGAGTCAGTGTGACTCCCCGTCGCCCCGGAGAGGGAAGAGCCCATCCGGAGGCTGCAGTGGGCGGAGCCAGGGAGCCCTGAGCCCGCCCCTCAGAGGGTCAGGCGGCAACCCGGAAGTATAAAGGCTGGCCCTCAGAACTCAGTCAGGCCCCAGCCGCCGAAGAGACCAGACGTCTCCAGCCTAGCTCGGGACTGGGAAACCTCCGCGGCCCGGGGCGGCCGCCAAGAGCCGCCGGGCCTGCCCTGCGCCCGCTACCCCGAGGAGCTGCCGGGCCTGCCCGGCGCCCGCTACCCAGAGGAGCCGCCGGGCCTGCCCTGAACCCACCACCCGGAGGAGCCGCCGGGCCTGCCCTGCGCCCACTACCCAGAGGAGCCGCCGGGCCTGCCCTACGCCCACTACCCAGAGGAGCCGCCGGGCCTACCCTGCACCCGCTACCCGGAGGAGCCGCCGAGCCTGCCCTGCGCCCGCTACCCAGAGGAGCCGCCGGGCCTGCCCTGCACCCACTACCCAGAGGAGCCGCCGGGCCTACCCTGCACCCACTACCCAGAGGAGCCGCCGGGCTTGCCCTACGCCCACTACCCAGAGGAGCCGCCGGGCCTGCCCTGCACCCACCACCCGGAGGAGCCACCGGGCCTGCCCTGCGCCTACTACCCAGAGGAGCCGCCAGGCTTGCCCTACGCCCACTACCCGGAGGAGTTGCCGGACCTGCCGAACGACGCCTGGCCTGACGAACCCATGGTCCAGGACCCCCCCGAAGCCGACACCAGCCCCCAGGTAGGCCCAGAGGGGGAGAGTGGAAGTAGCCCGGGGGCAGCCGACTCCAGTCTGGCTGCAGCATTACCAGAGCCTATGTCAGTGTGTTGCGGCCAGGATCCCCACTGACTACGCAGCGGGCCTTCTGCCGCTGCTAGGGCCCCGGGCTGGGACGCAGTGGAGTGGGAGGGCCTGCGTCCCCCCTGCCACCCAACCCGTGGGTGGCAGACTCCCCCTCTCCCAGGCCTGTTGAGGCTTAGTTTGTATTGTTGCTCAGCCCTGACTGAGGGCCTGAGCGCCTGCCCCAGCGTTTGTTGCCCCGCCCTGACCTAGGGCCTGGGCCTA
>NW_020699076.1:5056-42514 GCF_002925995.2 Terrapene triunguis
ATAACGTTGGTGTCCGCCCGAAGCTAGGGCCGGGCTTATCGTGTCTCTCAGGACAGCGAGGACCGCCGGGGAAACCCGGCCGCCGGACAGAGTGCCCAGCCCCGGTGAGCAGTGAGTCGGTGTGGCTCCCCGTCGCCCCGGAGAGGGTCGAGCCCTGGCAAACTCTTGTACACGTGGTACCAGAAGAGGGGAGTTGATCCCTTGGCCCTGTGAGAAGGGCCTGAGGGGGGTAGATTCCCCCCCCCCCCAGAACCATGGAGATGGAGCGACCGTTTCAACTGCTGGCTGAGAGCCAGGAGCAATAGCAGGCCGCCCACGTTCAGCAGCAGCAGACAGCTGCCCAGCTTGAACATCAACTCCAGCAGCAGCAGCAGCAGCTCCTTCAGCAGCTGGGGGACCGGCTGCAGCAACTTGTGACCGCAGTGCTGCACTCTGTGGACCTGCAGCCAGGGGACGGGGCTGGGTCGCCCCGCACCGCCGTCCCGGTCTGACTAACCAAGATGGGTCCCGACGATGACCCTGAGGCATTCTTGGTTACGTTGTAACAGGTGGCGCTGGTCGCGGGGTGGCCCCAGGTCCAATGGGCCACCCTTCTGGCCCCCTCCCTCACAGGGACCGCCCAAACGAAATATCGAGGGCTGGCGACGGAAGACGCGAGGGACTACAGCCAGGTGAAGGCCGCAATCTTGGATGCCTTAGACGTCAGCCCAGAAACGTTTCGGCAGCGGTTCCGGAGCCAAACGTACTCCACGGGCACCAGACCCAGGCTGGTGGCCCAAGCCCTGAAGGAGGCGTGTAGGCGGTGGCTCCAGCCAGAAACGAGGACAGCGGAGGAGGTTACAGAACAAGTCATCCTCGAACAATTTGCACACATCCTCCCGACGCGAGGACGGGCCTGGGTGCTTCGCCACCGGCCGGTGACGTTAGCTGCGGCAGTCGCACTAATGGAAGACTTCCTCGCGGCCGAATCACCAGTGGGACCCGCCTCCGAGCTCAGAACCCCGGACCGGAACGCCTGAACACCGAACAGAGAGGGGACGCCCTGCCCGGACCGCGGAATCTGGGCCGCGGGCAAGAGGCTCGCCCGGGACCTCGGCTCAGACGCCCGGAACCTTCCCCTCAGCCCGGACCATTCACCCCCGTGCTGAGTGTCGCGAGGGTTCCCCGGAGCCCCCCTAGGAGTCTGAGGGGAGCCTCCTCCTGCGGCGGTCGCCCTGAACTCGGGCCCTGCTTTCGTTGTGGGAAGTCGGGACACTTGCAATGGGACTGCACGGACATGGACTGTAGCTTCGGCCAGGTCTGCGCAGGGGACACCAGGGCCCGGCTACCCCAGGCCCCCAAGATCACGATCCCGGTAGTTGTCGGTGACCACTCCACCCAGGCCTTGATCGACTCAGGCTGCGGCCAGACCCTGGTTCGCCAGGCTTTAGGACCCCAGGCGGACCCCCACTTGGGGACAATCCACCTGCAATACATCCATGGGGAGGTCCGGCCGTACCCTAGTGCCTGGGTCCGGTTAAGTGGCTGGCGTCACCCGCCGAATCGTGGTGGGCTTAGCCCCTCGACTGGCGTACCCGGTGATCCTGGGGCGGGACTGGCCCGCCTTTGAGGAGATCCTCCGGTCAACCCCAGCCTTGGAGGGGGAGCCCCAGGGGGCACTACCGGAAGAGGAGCCCGAGGGCCCAGAACCAGAGGCAGGAACTGGAGAGGCCGACGACCCCCGGCCTGGGCCTGAGGTTGAGCCCCTCCTTCATACCGATTTCTGCCGTGACCAGAGAGCTGACCCCACCCTTAGCGGGGCCTATGAACAACTAGCGGCCGTCGATGGGACCATCGTCGACCCCCAGCGGGCGACCCAGTGGCCCCACTTCAAATTATGCCGGGACCGTCTTTACCGGGTAGACCGTGACGCCCGTACGAAGGAGCCCCAAACGCAGCTGCTGATACCGCGGTGTCACCGGCGCACCGTGATGAAGCTGGCGCACGACATCCCGCGGCTGGGCATCTGGGCCAGGAGAAGACCCTTGCCCGGATCCTAACACGGTTCTTCTGGCCCAGTGTTCACCAGGAGGTGAGGAACTATTGTAGCTCCTGCCCGGAGTGCCAGGTAGCCGCTCCGCAAAGGGTACCCAGGGCCCCCCTTGTCCCCATGCCTATAATGGAAACACCATTCGAACGGGCGGCTATGGACCTGGTGGGACCCCTCCCAAAGAGTGCGTCGGGGTTCCAGTATGTCCTGGTTATTGTGGACTACGCCACCCGTTTCCCGGAGGCCATTCCGTTGCGGAGCACCACGGCCCGGACCATCGCCGGTGAACTGGTGAAGGTCTTCGCTCGGGTGGGGTTGCCCCGAGAAATCCTCACGGACCAAAGCACCAATTTCACCTCCCGCCTGCTGCAGCAGGTCTGCAAGCTCCTGGGGATCAAACAATTACGGACTTCCGTCTACCACCCGCAGACAGACGGGCTGGTGGAACGGTTTAACCGGACTCTCAAAGAAATGTTGCGGAAATTCTCCCCGGAGGAACTACCAGTGGGATCAGTTGCTCCCTCCCCTGCTGTTAGCTATCCGCGAGGTACCCCAGTCCTCAACCAAGTTCTCCCCATTTGAACTGCTGTACGGGCGCCGTCCGCGGGGCCTGTTGGACTTAATGCATGAAACATGGGAGCAGTCCCCTTCTCCAACTCAGGGCCTCCTGCACTACGTCCTCCAGCTGCAGGAGTACATTGCTCAGGCTGGGGCCCTGGCCCGGGAAAACTTAAAAGCTGCCCAGGACAGGCAGGAACGGACGTATAACCGGGAGGCGCAGGTGCGTGACTTTGAACCCGGTGATCGGGTCCTGCTCCTCCTGCCCTCGAGCGAGTCGAAGCTACTGGCCCGTTGGCAGGGACCCTACGAGGTAGCTCGGAAGGTGGGCCCCGTCACCTACGAGATCCGCCAGCCCGACCGGCGCAAGAAGACGCAGCGGTACCATGTAAACCTGTTGAAGCCATGGCGGGAGCGGGAGGGCCTGCTGATTAATCCTTACCCGCCCGAGCCGGAGTTCGGCCCCCACGCGCGCCGGACCAAGGACCCCCTGCCCCCCTGCTCGGCGACACTCTTACGGAGGAGCAGCGCAAGCAGGCCAAGTGTCTCCTGCAGGCCTTCCCAAGAACCTTCACGGCCCTACCCGGGTACACGACCCTGGTCTATCACTCGGTCCAGACCGAGCCGGGGAAGGTAATCCGTGAAACGACCAGACCCTTGCCATACCGGATGCTTCAGGAGGTGGAGGAAGAGGTACAGGCCATGCTGGCCTTAGGAGTCATCGAGCCATCTCAGAGTGAGTGGCGTAGCCCGGTGGTCTTGGTGCCCAAGCCTGATGGCACCCGCCGCTTCTGTATAGACTTCCGACGGGTGAACGCCATCTCACGCTTCGACGCCTATCCAATGCCTCGGGTGGATGAGTTGCTGGGCCGCCTAGGCGAGGCCCGGTTCATCACCACCCTCGACCTCAGTAAGGGGTATTGGCAGATCCCGCTCGATGACCCCTCTAAGGAAAAGACCGCGTTTGCCACTCCTACGGGACTGTACCAGTTCACCCGGATGCCTTTTGGCCTCCATGGAGCCCCGGCGACGTTCCAGCGGCTAATGGATCGCCTTCTACGGCCCCATCAGGACTATGCAGCCGCCTACCTGGACGATGTTGTGATCTATAGCCGGCACTGGGAAGACCACCTGGAATGGGTGGCGGCGGTCCTGAGAGCCCTGCGGGAGGCGGGTCTGACAGCCAGCCCGAAGAAATGCCGCATCAGATGGCAGGAGACCACATACTTGGGGTACACGATAGGGGGAGGACGAGTGAAGCCCCTCATCGGGAAAGTACAAGCCCCGGCAGCCTGCCCGACCCCCACCACGAAACGCCAAGTCCGACAGTTCCTGGGACTCGTCGGGTACTATCGACGGTTCATTCCCCAGTTTGCAACCATCGCGGCTCCCTTAACCAGACTGTTGACAAAGGACAGCCCCCGGCAGGTGCGGTGGTCCCCAGATTGTGAAAACGCTTTCCGGACACTCCAGATGTGTCTTTGCCAGGAGCCGGTCCTATACAGCCCAGACTTCCACCGGGGGTTCATCCTGTAGACGGATGCCTCAGAGGTAGGGCTGGGGGCTGTCCTATCCCAAGAAATTGATGGAGAGGACCACCCGGTTCTATACCTGAGCGAAAGTTGTTCCCCCGTGAAAAGAACTACGCCGTGGTCGAGAAAGAGGCACTCGCCATAAAATGGGCCTGTGACACCCTACGATACTACCTCCTTGGGGCACCATTCTTGCTAGTCACGGACCATGCCCCCCTCCGATGGTTGATGAGAATGAAAAATAACAATGACCGACTACTGCGGTGCTATCTAGCCTTGCAACCCTACGCGTTCACCATCCAGCATAGGGCCGGCAAGGAACATGCAAACGCAGACTTCCTGTCCCGCCTAGCGGGGACAGAAGGGTCTGGCCCCGAAGAACGGGAGCCAAACTTGAGGGGGGGAGGGTGTAGTGAGTCAGTGTGGCTCCCCGTCGCCCCAGAGAGGGAAGAGCCCATGCGGAGGCTGCAGTGGGCGGAGCCAGGGAGCCCTGAGCCCGCCCCTCAGAGGGTCAGGCGGCGACCCGGAAGCATAAAGGCTGGCCCTCAGAACTCAGTCAGGCCCCAGCCGCCGAAGAGACCAGACGTCTCCAGCCTAGCTCGGGGCGGGGAAACCTCCGAGGCCCGGGGCGCCCGCTACCCCGAGGAGCCGCCGGGCCTGCCCTGCGCCCGCTACCCCGAGGAGCCGCCGGGCCTGCCCTGCGCCCGCTACCCCGAGGAGCCGCCGGGCCTGCCCTGCACCCACCACCCGGAGGAGCCGCCGAACCTGCCCTGCGCCTACTACCCGGAGGAGTTGCCGGACCTGCCGAACGACTCCTGGCCTGACGAACCCATGGTCCAGGACCCCCCTGAGGCCGACACCAGCCCCCAGGTAGGCCCAGAGGGGGAGAGTGGAAGTAGCCCGGGGGCAGCCGACCCCAGTCTGGCTGCAGCATTACCAGAGCCTATGTCAGTGTGTTGCGGCCAGGATCCCCACTGACTACGCAACGGGCCTTCTGCCGCTGTTAGGGCCCCGGGCTGGGACGCAGTGGAGTGGGAGGGCCTGCGTCCCCCCCTGCCACCCACGGGTTGGGTGGCAGTCTCCCCCTCTCCCAGGCCTGTTGAGGCTTAGTTTGTATTGTTGCTCAGCCCTGACCGAGGGCCTGAGCGCCTGCCCCAGCGTTTGTTGCCCCGCCCTGACCTAGGGCCTGGGCCTACATACTTTATACTGTTGCTCAGCCCTGACTGAGGGCCTGAGCACCTGCCCCAGTGTTTGTTGCCCCGCCCTGACCCAGGGCCTGGGCCTAACTACTTTATACTGTTGCTCAGCCCTGACTGAGGGTCTGAGCCCTGACATAACGTTGGTGTCCGCCCGAAGCTAGGGCCGGGCTTATCGTGTCTCTCAGGACAGCGAGGACCGCCGGGGAAACCCGGCCGCTGGACAGAGTGCCCAGCCCCAGTGGGCAGTGAGTTGGTGTGGCTCCCCGTCGCCCCGGAGAGGGTCGAGCCCCGGCAAACTCTCTTGTACAGGAATGAACAAAGAAAAGATGATATGGCTGCTAAAAGTAAGAGTAGAGAGGGATCGTTTCGATCTCGGATATGGACTGATGATGAGGTTGAGCAGCTCATACAATTAGAGAAGAAATATATAGGGAAAAGGAATATAAATAAATGCATAGAGAGTGAGTTGAGAACTAAAACTAATAAACAAATATCAGACAAAAGACGAGAGTTAGCAAAGAAAAAATTGGTGATAGTGGAAGATAAGGATGAAGTTATTGAGGTAGGAAAAATTAAAGAAAATATATTAGAAGTCCCTCCCCTGAGAGAAAGAATTTTACCTTTAAAAGGACATCCAGATGTGGATCAAGTGGTCAAAATTTGTAAGCCGGGGGAAACAAAGTAGGGAAGGAAGGGAAATAGTAAATAGCCTAGGGGAAATTGAAGGGTTACTAAAGGAGAATCTAACTAAAGCTCTTAGATGGGCTATGTTAGAAAAACTATGTTATTCATTAGTAGAGGGAAAGAAAATTAGAATTAGAAATGAGGAACAAGTAGAGCTGAGGAATAAGGGGAGAGGGAAGATAGGAAAAGGTGAGAGAAGGAAACAGTCCAACGCAATTAGGAAATATGCTACTAAGAAAGCAAAATATAAGTTTTACCAACAATTATTTGATAAGGATAGAAGAAGATTAGCTCGTATTATAATGGGAGAGCCAGATAAAGCTAAGTGTGATATCCCCAGGAATGAAATAGAGGAGTATTATGTAGCTATATTAGGGAGAACTGGACATGGAGATACAGTAGGGTGGCCTTCATCCACAGAGAATGCGGATAATGATGTATTAATGAGTCCGATCTCTGTGGATGAAATTAGGGAAGTGTTAAGGGAAATTCGAAAAGATAGTGCCCCTGGCCCAGATAGAATAAAAGTGAGTAATTTATGGGATATTTTTAACCTAAACTCCTTAATTCTCACACAAATTTTTAATATATGGTATTTAAATGGACAGGTCCCTGATGATTTTAAGGAAAACAGAACGATTTTAATTCCAAAGACGCAAGATGAGGAGGAATGGAAGAAATTAACCTCCTGGAGACCATTAACGATTGGGTCCGTATGGATAAGAATCTATACTAAGATTTTAGCAAGAAGATTAATGGTGGCAATTAAAATATGTAGTAGGCAAAAAGGGTTTGTATCTGCCCCCGGTTGTGAGGAGAATATTGCCATTTTAGATAATTTGATAGAAGGAGCCAAACGTAATGGGGATGAAATAGTAATAGTATTTGTAGATTTGGCTAAAGCATTTGACTCTGTGGGGCATGGACATATAATAGCTGGCCTTAGAAGATTTGGTATAGATTAACATTTTATTGGAATTATAAGGGACTTATATGACAATTGTACCATGAGGGTGTGGGTGGGTGACAAATATACTGAGTCTATTTTAATTAGGAGTCGGGTCAAACAGGGTGACCCCTTGTCCCCTATTTTATTTAATATCGCTATAGATCCCCTTTTAACTAGATTAGAATTAGCAGGGAGTGGTTTTTATGTTCAGGGTAATAGTGACACGTCATTGGCTTTTGCCGATTACATGGCAATTTTAAGTAGCTCATATCAAGGGATGATAAAAAATCTGGGTATTTTAGAGGGTTTTTGTAATAATACTAATCTTCATATTAATGTGAAGAAAACAAAAGGTTTCCACATTTTAACTAAGTATAAAACTTATATAGTAAATCCTAAAGATAATTGGAAGATAGGGACTGAGGAAATTGAATACGTCCAACCAGGGGATTTTGAAAAATATTTAGGTGCAAGAATAGATCCCTGGATATGAGTGGGAGGACTATTACTTAAGGAGAAATTGAAAGATTGGAGCGAGAGTTTAATTAAGGCGCCTTTGAAACCGGCTCAGAAACTATTGATTTTACAAACATTCATTTTACCAAGGCTATTTTATAATCTGCTTTTAATAGAACCCCCTTTTAATCTTTTAAATGATTTGGATATTTTAGTTAGAAAAATAGTTAAACAAATTTTACATTTACCTCAGTGTACCACTGATGGACTATTTTATTCAAGAGGGAGGGACGGAGGTCTGGTACTCACAAAGTTTAGCATACAAATTCCAAATACGTTAGTTCGAAAATGGAGGAGACATATTGTCTCAAGAGATAATTGGATAGATTTATCTTATCTATATGCGGGAGAAAATCTTATTGATAAGATATTGTTGTTTAGTGCAGCAACACCTCATCCTAGGAAATGGAGAGGAGGAATTTTTGAGATGGTCGGAGATGAGGTGCCAGGGAGTAGGGATAAAGTATTTTAAAAACGACATAATTAGTAATTTGATATTTAAAAATTCTAGTAAAATTAAATCTTCTGCATATATCGCAGCATTACAACTTAGAGCAAATATTTACCCTACTAGGGAGACCCTAGCAAGAGTCTAGGGAGTAAATGCTTTTTGTAGGTGGTGTGTTAAGGTGCGGGAGACTATACCCCACATTTCTGGCCAATGCTATAAAACTAAGGGTATGTCTACACTACGAGAGTAGTTCGATTTTAGTTAAATCGAATATGTGCAATCGATATTAGAAAGTCGAATGTGTGTGTCTACACTAAGGACAGTAATTCGACTTTGTCAGTCCACACTACCAGGGAAAGCGTCGACATTGGAAGCAGTGCACTGTGGGCAGCTATCCCACAGTTCCCGCAGTCCCCGCTGCCCATTGGAATTCTGGGTCGAGCCCCCAATGCCTTCTGGGTAAAAAAATGTGGCGAGGGTGCTTTTGGGTAACTGTCGTCATCCGTCAGTCACTACCGCCCTCCCTCCCTCCCTGAAAGCGCCGGCGGGAAATCAGTTCGCGCACTTTTTGATCAGTGACAGCGCGGACGCCACAGCACTGCGATCATGGATCCCGCTGCGACCATCGCTGCAGTTGTGGCCGTTCTCAACGCCTCGCACCTTATCATACACCTTTCCCAGAGGCAGATGCAGAGAAATCAGGCGAGGAGGCTACGGCACCGCCGTGAGGGCCTGAAGTCGGAGAGTAGCACAGAGCTGTCAGAAACCACGAGCCCCAGCACCCAGGACATCACGGTGGCAATGGGTCATGTGGATATTGTGGAACGGCGATTCTGGGCCCGGGAAACAAGCACGGACTGGTGGGACCGCATAGTGCTTCAGGTCTGGGATGAATCCCAGTGGCTGCGAAACTTTCGCATGCGGAAGGGGACTTTCCTCGAACTTTGTGAGTTGCTGTCCCCTGCCCTGAAGCGCAAGGACACCCGCATGCGAGCAGCCCTGACTGTCCAGAAGCGAGTGGCCATAGCCCTCTGGAAGCTTGCAACGCCGGACAGCTACCGGTCAGTCGCGAACCACTTTGGCGTGGGCAAATCTACCGTGGGGGTTGTTGTCCTGCAAGTAGCCAAGGCAATCGTCAAGGTACTGCTGTCAAAGGTAGTGACCCTGGGAAACGCGCAGGCCATCATAGATGGCTTCGCTGCGATGGGATTCCCAAACTGCGGTGGGGCTATAGATGGGACTCACATCCCTATCCTGGGACCGGGCCACCAGGCCAGCCAGTACATCAATAGAAAGGGCTACTTTTCAATGGTGCTGCAAGCACTGGTGGACCATCGGGGACGGTTTACAAACATCTACGTCGGATGGCCGGGCAAGGTTCATGACGCTCGCGTGTTCAGGAACTCTGGTCTGTTTAGACGGCTGCAGGAAGGTATTTACTTCCCGGACCACAAGATAACTGTTGGGGATGTGGAGATGCCTACAGTGATCCTCGGGGACCCAGCCTACCCGCTAATGCCCTGGCTCATGAAGCCCTATACTGGCGCCCTGGACACAGAAAAAGAACTGTTCAACTACCGGCTGAGCAAGTGCAGAATGGTGGTGGAGTGTGCTTTTGGCCGTCTCAAGGGGAGATGGAGAAGCTTACTCACTCGCTGTGATCTCAGCGAAACCAATATCCCCATCGTTATTGCAGCTTGCTGTGTGCTCCACAATCTCTGTGAGAGCAAGGGGGAGACCTTTATGGCGGGGTGGGAGGTTGAGGCAAATAGCCTGGCTGCTGATTACGCCCAGCCAGACAGCAGGGCGATTAGAAGAGCCCAGCGGGATGCGCTGTGCATCCGGGAGGCTTTGAAAGCCAGTTTCAAGGCTGAGCAGGGTACCCAGTGACTTTTAAGTTTGTGGACACAGAAGCTGAACTTGCCCCCGTTTCTTTACCCAGTTGCCGTCGACTATCCTCTCCAGTTACATACCCCCTTCACCCCCTTCCCAAAAAATAAAATCTGTTCTGTTTTGTTAATGGACACCGTTGTCTTTATTACTGTTTTCGCGGGAATGTTTTAAACCTGGGACGCAGACTGTGGCGGGGGGCGGGTTTAGTGTTGTGATGCAAATGATGCTTCTAAACTCCAGGAATGACAGGCTCCGCGGTGGTGGACTGGTTGTTTCAACGGAGCCTGCCAGCCCTCCTGGCCGGGACTGCGTGTATGTGTCGGCTATGTGACTGTCTTGCAGGGGGAGGAGGGTTACAGATCCCCTGCTGCGCGGCTCTGTGATCCAGGGTAAGGACCGCTGCATAAGATCTGTAACTGCCCTCCCCCGCCACCAAGTCACAGAGCAACACCCCCCCCCCCCACCACACAGAACATGAAAACCACCTCCCAGACTGACCAGGATAACTAGTCACTGCACTGTATATGTGCCCTGCTGCTGCACCTGCCCCCTGCTAAAGGTGACTGTCCTGTCCAATGACCAAGCCCCTTCCCCCACCTTCAGACAGACTCTCCTCCAAAAGAAGAGGATGGAAACAGTAATGAACAGAAACGTATTCTTTATTAACAACCGCACATGGAACGGGGGGGTGAAACTTGGACGCGGTCTTGTGTGAGGCGGGTAGGAAAGGACTTTTCAAATTTTGGGGAATGAGAGCCTTCTAGTGGTAGAGCAGTCCGCAGGGGTGGAGTGAAATTTTTCACGGCCCCTTCCGCCCCTCCGTGTTTGGACTTTGGGTGAGGGGGGTATGGGACTTGGTGGCGGGGCAGGGCAGTTAGAGAGAGACTGCAGCGGGGCTCTCTCCTCCTGCCTCCGGTCCTGCAGAACATCCACAAGGCGGCGGAGCGTGTCCGTTTGCTCCCTCATTAGTCCAAGCAGCGTTTGAGTAGCCTGCCTGTCCTCCTGTCGCCACCTCTCCTCCCGTTCAATGTTTGCCCGGTGCATTTGGGACAAGTTCTCCCTCCACTGTGTCTGCTGGGCTGCCTGTGCTCGGGAGCATCCCATTAGTTCAGCAAACATGTCTTCCTGTGTCCTCTTCTTCCTCCTCCTAATGTGCGCTAGCCTCTGGGCAGATGTGGCTGTGGGAATTGGTAAAAGGGAGTGAATTCCTGAGACAGATCAATGTATCTGTGAACAGAGAACATAGTCTTTCTCTGTGAACAAGACCATGCAGAGCACCTATCACACGCGCACTGAGGACAAGGTCGAATTTTCGGCCCTCGCCTACAGTGCCTGCGGTCTTGCTGTGGCGAGCTGAGGAGCAGGGCAGGACACCGGACTTTGTCTAGATGGCAAACATGGTAAGCCGTAGACTTGTGGCTGCTTAAAACTTTAAGAGTGGCACTGGCCTCCTTTCACATAGAAAGCAATGCGAGTCTCTGCTGGCAGCAATCCTGCAAGCATGAACTCTGGCCCTGTCCCACCCCCTCGCGGCTGTAAACCGCGTGGCTGTAAACCGGCGGTTGCAGTTCTGTAAAGGGACGGGCAAGCAGTCCCAATACTAACTTTCCCCTACCTAATTCACAGCAGGGCGTCATGCCAGACATCACCCTCCTGAAGGTCTCGGAGAGCCAGAAGGAGCGGATGCTTCGTGACAGCCTGCAGAAACCGGGGCCATTTGCTGCAATGCTCTGCAAGGCCATGATCCCCGAGTACCTGCTGGCGTTGTGGCAGGGAAACGTGTCCTACCACGGGGGGCCTAATAAGCTCTCCCTGCCCAGGAACCTGCTCATGAGGCTTGAAAAACACCTGCAGGAGGCCTATGAGGAGTTCTCCCCGGAGGATGTCGCCTCAATCCCCGGATACATTGACCAGTTTTTGGCTTAGGTGCCCTTGGAGGGACAAAAGAGTGCAGCGTTTTGGGCACTATAATCATGAAGCGGACATTGTGAAATTTTTTGAAAATAGTTCGGACTATATATTGAAGCGCCCAAAGACAGACTAATCATGATACACTTTGCACAGATTCCCGTTTTGTTGGACTTTCCTGTTTACATGTTTTGAAGCACTTTACCCACTGTTAATATTTTAAATCTTCCTGTTCTGTTGTAAATAAATGTTTACATGTTTTAAAGCACTTTAGCTATTGTTAATATTTTAAATATGCCAGTTATGTTATAAATAAATGTTTAGATATTTAAAACACTTACTGCTTGATCCTTCCCCTGAATCTGTGTCTGGGATAACGGCTGGGGAGGGTTGGTAGGGGATCTCTGTGAGGGTGATGAAGAGCTCCTGGCTGTCGGGCAAATCAGCGTTGTAAGCGCTGTCTACTGCTTCATCCTCCTCATCCTCCTCATCTCCTTCCTCCTCTTCCCCGTCCGCTGAGGAACCGGCCGCGGACAATATCCCATCCTCAGAGTCCACGGTCAGGGGTGGGGTAGTGGTGGCGGCCGCACCTAGGATGGAATGCAGTGCCTCGTAGAAACGGGATGTGTGGGGCTGGGATCCGGAGCGTCCGTTTGCCTCTTTGGTCTTCTGGTAGCCTTGTCTCAGCTCCTTGATTTTCACGCGGCACTGCGTTGCATCCCGGCTGTAGCCTCTCTCTGCCATGGCTTTAGAGATCTTCTCATAGGTCTTTGCATTCCGTCTTTTGGAGCGCAGCTCGGAAAGCACGGACTCATCGCCCCACACAGCGATGAGATCCAAGACTTCCCGATCCGTCCATGCTGGGGCCCTCTTTCTATTAGATTGCACGGCCATCTCTGCTGGAGAGCTCTGCATCGTTGCCACTGCTGCTGAGCTCGCCACGGTGTCAAAACAGAAACTGCGATTCAAACTGCCCAGACAGGAAAAGGAATTCAAATTTTCCCGGGGTGTGGCTGGTCAGAGCATCCGAGCTCGGACTGCTGTCCAGAGCGTCAACAGAGTGGTGCACTGTGGGATAGCTCCCGGAGCTATTAGCGTCGATTTCCATCCACACCTAGCCTAATTCGATATGGCCATTTCGAATTTAGCGCTACTCCTCTCGTTGGGGAGGATTACAGAAATCGATTTAAAGAGAGCTCTATGTCAAACTAAATAGCCTCGTGGTGTGGACGGGTGCAGGGTTAATTCGATTTAATGGTGCTAAATTCGACATAAACGCCTAGTGTAGACCAGGCCTCTATCTCAAATATGACAGCGATTTGAATGCCTCAGAAATTTCGTCAGAGATTCAGAGTTTTAAACATCAGGCGTTAGCATTTGTCGCAGCCCTATGCTCTGTCATGGCGTCTGGATGGCCAATTGTCGGTCAGAAGGTCACATCGGTGCCGTGTGCAGCACCTTGGTGTCGTGTGCAACACATTGGGGCTGTGACACCATTCTCGAACCTTCCGCCTGGTCAATTGTGGGTCACATTGGTACCGTGTGCTACAATTCCAGCGTGCCGGGTGCAGTATCTTTTTACGTAGAGGGCACCAGCTCGGAGCCTGGTTGGTGTAGGAGCAGGGAACCTATCAGATGCTAGCACGAGCAAGGGTCTTCGAATAAAATGATGTCCCTCGCCTAAATCAGCAGGAGTGTCCGCGTGTCAGCTGGAAGGCCTGATCACCCTTTCAGCCAGATCTCCTCCGGATTTAGCCGGCTCGTGTCGTGTCATCTCGGGTTACATCTCGTCATGTCCCCGGTGTCTGTACTGCTGGTCAGCTGCGCCTGGAATGTGGTATGTAGATATTAATTTTTGTAGATATTCTGTGTGTTAGGCCTTTTTTCTTTATTACTTGGTACCAAATCTCATGTATAGTGTATAGAGGACGAATTGTTCCAGTTTACTCAGTTTTGTATGTTTGTTCTGGCTTTTCAGTAAATAGTTGGTTGTAAATTATCTGATTCCTTGTTGTTAAGTGTACATAGACTGTTTTATATTACTGCTCTGGTGATATTTTTGGTTGGTTACTTGTTTCTATTTCAATTGAATTTGTATTGTTAGTTGGTAAAGGTGCTCCTCCCCAGCCCAAGTTGTAATTCATTCCCCATTAATAAACGGCCACCTGTTTTTGAATTACAATCTGCCTCTGTCTCAATTTTTCTCTTCCACTCGAATCCTCATTCGAACCTGTATTGGTCTCGGACATGGCATCACGAACAGGATCGAATGAGGAGGAAAATTGTCCCCTGTTACCAGTGCACTTTAATTGTCCACGGAGAACCAAGGTTACTGACAAAACCCCTGATGATGAGTTTAACCATCTCCAGCCTCATGTTTTGTCTGATCGGGGGCATTCTGAGGCAATTAGCTGGAATTGCATTATTGGAGTCAGTTACTCAAGCCAGACTTATACTGTCAGTTTGTCTGTTGGTGCTGCAGGCTGTCTTTTGACATGCCATATGGGTCTTCGGCTAACCCTGCAGAGGCTAGCTATCGGCCGACTTGTACCAAGTCAGGGGAAGCCGGTGCTGGGACTGATCCAATACGTTTGTGGAAGGATGCCCAAAAGATTTTGAAGGCGGCTGGAGGCACCTGTCCACTCACTATTAACCCCCCAAGACTCCCAAGCGGGGGCCCCGCATATGAGCTAGTGATTCAGCTCATTCAGGAATTAGAGGGCGGGAAAAAATCTAAGAAACTTTGCCCCGACCAGTACAAATCAGAAGTTGTAGCCAGTGCCTATCACAAAATCCTAGGCCTGGCCCTAGATAAATTGACCACTGTTATGGGGGCCCTAACTTCCACCGCTCGAGAGATGATTGAAATCCCCAAAACTCCCAGTGTGGCTCAATCGTTACCTGAGATCCCACTCCCCCCCTTCTACCAGATCTTAAAATCCCCGAATCCTCCGCTCCACCATATCCGTCAGCTCCCAGTTTATACCCAGCTTTACCATCACCAACCCCCGAAGTAATAGCTCCCGGTCCTGTTGAAGCTATGCCAGAGCAGTTAGCACACACCAAAGTGGACCAAACTGGGGCGCAAAATATCACTTATGAGTGGTGCACTCGTAGCAAGGCTGAGATGAAAGAATTTATTAACGATACGGGGCGAGAGCCAAACGAGACGGTATTCACCGGGCTAGGACGGCTCATCCTAGAATATAGCCAGGAATTAGTCGACAAGGAGGAGGCGACCCTTATAGCCCGGAGCGCTGCCTGGTCCAGGGAAACAGGCCGCGGATTACTTTTAATGGCTCCTCACTGGCCAATCTCAGTACCAGCAGCTGCTTACCTACAGATACAGAATAGCCCCACAGCGTTTCAGCTTCCCTCGGGCGGGATCTCTACCCCTCGCAATTTAATTTTTACCATTGCAGGGGCATCCCTCATCTGGTGGGACCCTGCACAAACCCCCTTAAATTTGACATTAGCACAGCAGCAACTTCGTCCATTTCAGGCCTACTGTTATGTCACCGACCCAGCTGCCATCCCCATACATGAGCAAGGGATAGACATGACACTTGACAGTAGCCCCTTAGGGGACACTAGTACGCTACTATGGATGCGGGGGTTCCAGGGACGGCCGGTCACTTCTCTATTCCAGGCCATGGACCGCTTAAAGTGGCCTACTCCCCGACCACCTGTAGTGGCCGCGGGTACAGTGACCCCCGGGATCCAATCCAAGTATCCCGAACGTTCTTATATAGAACGAAAGACCTTCGGGTTTTTACTCAACAAAGGGGGGCTTAGCAAGGATACTGCTCGTAAATTAAGCCCCACACAACAAAGAGAGCTGGCTATAACCTTGGGGTGGGAGGACCGTTCAGAGGGCCCACACCCGGGAAACGGCACAAGACCGAGTGCGTAATGGCGGCCAATGCTCGGTCTAGTGACTCCAGGCCGTATTTTCCCTTAGTTACTCTTGGTAATCAGGAGGTCCAGTTTTTACTGGACACAGGTGCCCAAGTCTCCATTATTCTTCCATCCATGCCCCACAAGCGCACGGGTCACATCATTTACGTCCAAGGGCTCAATAGCATTGAGCCCAGGCCCAAAGTTAAAGTTAAAGCTACCCTTCGGGGCACAACCATTCAGTTTACTGCTCTTTTGGGAGATCAGGCTATCCTTGGGGTGGGTGAGTTAAAGGCTTTTAAGTTGGCCCCATTTATCGCTTCCGTTCTGCCAGCTGCCTTAATTGCTAACCCCCACGAGCCTCGTGCTGGTAACCCAACACCATGGAAATATCAACTTATCACCACTCCTCCCCAGGGAAAGGCCTCCATTAGTCAACTTCTAATTCAGCTTGAAAATGCCCAGCATATCTGCCGTGTCACTACTAGTCAATATTTGTCCAGTGCATGGGGTATCCCAAAGCCCCACAAGCCCAATGAATATCGCATGGTTATTGATTACCGTTCAGCCAACCAACATATTGAGGCTATTGCATTTACAAGCCAGTGGGATTTACCCACAATTGAACGTGTTTTACTAAACCGACAGACCAGGTGGGCATGTACCCTTGACCTTAAAGACATGTTTTACCAAATCCCCCTTTATGATCCACAGGGGTTTCTCAATTTTGCATATGAGGGTGCTCAATATCAGTGGCGGGTTTGTCCCCAGGGGTACCGAAATTCACCTGCCTGTGCCACTGAGGCTCTAAATCGAACCCTTCAAGCTGTTTCACCCCAGCCTGGGGTCGAGATCGTTCATTATGTAGATGACATTCTCATTTGCAGTCCCGATCCTGGCCCTGTTCAGACCGTCACTGATCAGATCCTCCAAACCCTAAACCATGACGGATGGGAGGTTAACAAGGCAAAAAGTGGTTTATCACCATCAACTTTATTTCAGTTTTTGGGATTTAATGTTGAAGAAGGGGTACTTCAGCACTACTTGTATCATTCATTACAGCCCCAGTTTAAGGTAGGGATTCACCCCCCTCGAAAGCAGATTCAAAGGGTGCTTGGGATTGTTAATTATCACCGGGCCTTCCTCCCAGCTAGCTTGCTTAATGCCCTCTCCATCATTCAGCAGTTTGCAAAGAGCAAAAGATTGCTCTGGACTGAGGAGGCTGATCAGGCCGTAAATGACCTAGCAGCACGGCTCCATTCTAGCCCAATTCTATATCAATGGGAACCCCAAAAACCAATTCTTATCACGCTCTCAGTTATGACTCACGGCGTAAGCACCACCATCACTCAAGAAAGCCACCCAGTGTACCATAGTGCTCACGCTTTTAATGGTCCGGAATATCGGTACGGATCGGTGGGACACATGCTCCTTGGAGTTAAACTAGCTGCCCCTTGGGCCAAATTGGCTCATGGCAAACTCCAAGGCCCTCATGTACAGCTCATTCCCCGGTTGTCATTCACTCCAGCCCCACAGTTCCATGGTTCATTAGCCACTTGGGAAAAGTTAGTGTTTGTAGCACAGGAAGCCTTTGGTCAGTGGGTATTATGTTCAAGTTCTATAGTTGAGGAAGATCCCAGTCTAGCTGAGCTTAGTGTGTTTAACCCATGGATCGTGTCTGACGGGGGCACGGCCCCCTCCCCCTGTGCTGGTATTCTATGTCAGCGGTGCGAGATGTTTCAAGCTGAACTTCTCCCAAGCCATGCTTCAGCCCAGCTAGCTGAAGTTCAGGGAATATTCCTGGCTGCTTCCCACCTTGCTTGTGCTCATCCTCGTACCCAGGTTGTCCTTGGTGTTGATTCTGCTTACGGGGTATCCATCCTTACTCGTGAGGGACAACCACGAGCTCACGGGGACTTGTGGGAGCAAATTTTCACCCTCATGCATAAGACTGAGTTACCCTGGTTTGTTACTCATTGTCCCTCCCACCGACCAGATAGCAATCCACTCCACACTACCCTCGATCAACGCCTCCGTACCTTTAAGGCCGAGACTCTTAGCAGTCCTGAGATGGCTTCTGTTACTTTCCCTGACCCTCGGGATCCTTTTCTGACATGGATGCACGAGGAATGGGGACACTTACCTGGGCAAGCGCTTTACCAAATTTTCACAGCTCATGGGCGCCGCAAATCAGATATAACCCGAAAGCACTGCAATGAAGTTATACGCGCTTGCCAGCAGTGCCAAGCGACCCGTCATACGTCCCGACCTGCTGTAGCCCATGGAGCTTTACACCCCCAACTTTTCAAACCTGGATGTCATTGGCAGTTAGATTTAATTGGCCCTTTAGCTGGGGCTAAACTGTTCCCAAAAGGGGCTAGTGGTTGCGGATCTAGGCTCCCGCCAAGTCCACTGTTCACCTTTAAAACGGCCCACAGCTCCAGCTGTCAACAAGGTACTACTTCAAGTTTTTGCAGCCTGGGGTGTTCCCTCTGAAATCCAAACTGATGGAGGCCCCCCATTTACCAGGCTTTGAGGCCTTAGTTACCAAGTGGGGAGCCCAGCTCCATGTCCACCTCCCCTATCAACCCCATAGCAATGGTGTTGTGGAGCGTCGCATTGGAATTCTTAAGACACAACTCCGTGCTATTACTAGGAAACCAGATTACAAAGGCTGGCACCTGGCACTCCCACAGGCCCTCATCACTTTAAATGCAGCTTATAGTCGATAGCCACATATCGACCCAGAGCCACCTCCACCCTGGAAACCAGTCTTTGCCCCCCAGGAGCCGGTATGGTTAAGTGCCCCAGTAGCGTCCGGACATCCACAACCCCTTTCAGCTATTGTGTCCAAGCCCGGTCATTTTCCCAATACATATCACGTTGTGTGCACTGGTCAGTCAGAAGCCTGGCTAGTCCATCATAACTGGCTCAGCCGGCGATCATAACAGGACCCGCCCTAGGGGCTCATCCTATTTTTCTTTTTCTCATTTCAGGTTTACCTGCAACCACATCATCCACACCCAAACCCTCTGGTGAACTGGATTCTGGCCTACGCCCGTCAGGAACTCTTGGCTGCTAATTCAGGCGATGTTTCTTCTATTCCCTCGAATCATTATTGTGTAGTATGCTCTAACCCCCTTTCCACCCTCGGGGAGATTCCCTTTTTCCTTGATTTTATCCCTATCGAAAATGTGTCTCGCGAGGAACCTGCCTCACGGTGTAATGTACCCAGTTGGTCCTGGAGACACTTGTTTACCTGTAATTCTTCCCAATCGGATCGATTTGAGACCCCTAGCACCTCCATTTCCGTGTATAACTCCATGTCTCCAGCCAGTCCCTGTTTTGTTTTTCTGGGCCCTGACTCCCTCCGATCTTGGGGGAAATATCCCAACTGCTCCCATTACTATATGCCCCCACCCCCTTGTCAGTGGTGTGGTAAACGATATAATTGTAGTGATCAGCATAATTGGCAGCGGTCAACTTCCCCTAATTGGTATTGCCAGGCATTTGAGTCTACCTTAGCCATTCATAGATCCAGTCAAAGATGTATTTTAGACATTTCTGGTTTAAATTGAGATCCCTTCCCTTTATAACTCACTCACTTATCCTCCACCATTCCCAAGTCAAGGGTCGTATATATTGACCCAATAGCATATCTTGAAAACTAGAGCCAATCAACAATTTTAACCATCATTTTCGTTCTCAGTGACCCAGAATTAGTAAAGTTTGACTACATTTATTTCAGAAGCATTTTGGCTGTAGAACAGTGTAATATGATTGCGAGATATACATTTTAATCTTACTACTGCTGCAGGCAATGTGGTGACTTCAACATACACACTGGGTAGTTCCTTGTCCCCTACCCTCCCAGCAAACATTGTCATGAACAGTGACAACTTCTCCTGGCTTCAGTTTACATATACACTGAAGCTGTGGAGGTTCTAACAGCCAAAATGTCCATTGACTCCCTATCCCCATCCAAATGCCGGGTGTTATTCCAGGAGCACTGACTAAAAATCGATTAGGCATATCAGGTAGTCTAATTTCCCAAATGTCTCGGTGAATTACCCAATCCCACATGCATCCTCCCCACGGACCCGGCAGGATTCGGTATGTGGGAGCCCACACCCCTCCAACCAGTCCGTATGCTTGGAAGGAGCACTGTGAACGTCCGCACTTCCACCCAGAAAATCTCCAAGTATGTCTCTATAGCCACAGATCAGATGGTATTCCTGTAAGGGTAGTGGGCCACGCCTGGTGCTAGAGATCACTCCAAATGGCCATTAGCTGGTCATTCAGGAAATCTTGAATTTCTGAACATGCCAAATCCCACTGCAATGCCTTCCCAGCCTCAGTGATATTCTTCTTCCTCCCGTGTGCCCTCTGCCTCCCCAGCCGGACAGGAAGGCAGGCCCGGCCCCCATTGGCTCCTCCAGTTGCTGGATGGTTCTGAACATGCGGGATGAGAAGAAGGTTCCCTGGCGAGGAACTAATCTTTAACTAATGTTAAAGATTGGTACTGTAACTCATTTGCTAAAATGGATTCCCAGTGCAAGGGGAAACAAAAGCAAATCAAGTACCTAGGTCAAATAACATGTAGGCACCCTTTACTAGAGGGGCCTCTGAACTTTATTGGGAGTGTTCCAGGGGAAAAGCCTGTGTCTTGTAATCTACCCTGAGAGACTACAACTCCCATGATGCCTTGGGGAAAGAGGGGGAGACTTCCTCGTGCAGGGGGAGCAGGCGGTGGACTCCATTTTGGGAAAACGAGTGAGATTGCTGCTGTGGAGCTCTGTCCATACCAGGAGCTGCTGCAGGGGCTTTGATTGAGCAGGGAGCCTCAGAGGCTGTTGGTGGCTTCACTGGAGCCAGGGCAGAGACAGCTGCTGTGCCTAGAGCTGACTGAGGTGGGCCTGCAGTGAAGGAACTGTGAGCAAGCCCCACTCTTGTTTGGGAAAGTACTTGCAAGTGTAAGGGGACTGTTATCCCCTCACTAACATTCAGTGGGGGTGTTTTGGTTGGCTAGCTCCCAGTACCAAAAGGGGAAGGGTCGATGGGAAATCAGGAGCTGAGACTGACAGTCCCTGGGGGCAATGGGGAGAGGCCAACTCTCCAGGTCAGCCTGATTGACAGGGCGGGCAGGCTAATCAGAGAGTCAGGAGGCCAGGGGGGTCCCGTCCTCCCTGTGAGCTGGAATTGCCTGGATCAGACAGAGTGGGGCCGAGCTAAGGAGAGAGCAGGGGCCCGAGCTAAGTTGCTGGAAGCAGAGCTGCAGCCCCAAAGCCAGAGCACAGCCCAGAGAGAGCAGACCTGTTCTGGGAGCAGAGCTGTAGCAACCAGAGCCAGAGAGGCCAGAGAAGCAGCCCAGGGAGCTGAAGGCAGAGCAGCAGCAGCCGTGCTGAGGCAGAGTGGAGCTGGGGCTGGAGCAGTCCGGAGCTGGGTGCGGTGAGCAGCTGGGGAGAGGAGGGGGACCCTGGGCAGTGGGCCCAGCACAGGGAGATGCCTCAGCCAAGAGGCTCTGCAAGCCAGACTCAGAGGGGATCATAACCCCGACCGGGCAGGGGCGACGCTGGGAAGAAGGGTCCTGCCACCTAGAGCCTGAGAGCGTGTGGCCACCACCAGAGCAAGTGTCCAACCCGCAGCGTCTCTGCAGCACAGCCAGGGTCTGAGAAGGAGCCTGGGACCTACAAGGAACAGACTGAACTGCCCTGATGTTCCAGAGACACTGTTCATGATGTTCCCTGCCACAGAGCGGGGTGATGTGTTTCCTTCAACCTTTCCCATTTTTTCCTTATTCCTTTTTAAACTATTAATTAAATAAACTGTATTGCTTTAAATCGTATGTAATGATCAGTGGGTCAGGAAAGCATCCAGTCCAGAGAGGATACCCCGGAGTGGGGACACCCTAGCCCCTGACCTAGGTAATCACAGCAAGGTTGGGGGTCGAGCCCCCAGGAATCCTGGGCCCAGCCTTGTTGGGTTTACGAGGACTCTGCCAGACAGGAGAGTGCAAGGGGAGTCCTGGAGGGCAGGGAGGCCTCTGGGTAAAGGAAGTGGGAGCGAGGACTCAGATCCTTCCGCTAGCCCATTTCACCAGGGTAGTGCAGAAGCCAGGAAAGTTCCCCACAATAGCGGGACCATTCCCCCGCTTACATAATGGAAGGGGCACAGCAGAGAGACTGAGTCTGAGGAGAGGCAGGTGATCTTCCCATAAAGACCCAGTGTGATGTTCTGTATCTCATGGGAACACCCCACACCCCCATGTTCATCCTTATAATATGATTGTGTGGTATCTAATGCAAAGTTTGTCACGTCAGGTGTCTTCGGAAGGCTCATGATGTATTGAGCATTGTTGTTATGGTAACGTTATAGTAATGTTATAGGTTGTAATTTCATATATATAATTATGAGGCTGAAAATGTGTCCTCATGACTTAAAGCAAGCCCTTGCAAAAACTCCCCAAGAGCAGAGGGGCAGTTCACACCTCATCAGGGCACGTATGGGACAAACCCAGCCCAGCCTCACAGGAACAAAGGACACTGGCCTAGGCAACAACAAAGGATCTGTTGGTCTCTCGAGTGAGTCACCCCCCTTCCCTTGGTCAGTTTGGGACTGTGATGACGTAATACTCACCTGACTCTGAAGGGGGGGGGGCAAAGCCAAGAGGGAAGAAAGGACACGGTAAAAGGGAGACACGTTTGCCAGGCTCTTCCTCTCTCTCTTCGACCTCCATCTACAGACACCACCAAGCAACTGAAGCACTGATCAAAGAGGAGAGCCTGGCTGAAGGGCAACCAGCCAGCCTGTGGTGAGAAACATTTATGTTTGTAAGGGCATTATAAGTGTTAAGCTCAGTAGAATAGGTTTTGCTTTTATTTTATTTGATCAAATCTGACTTGTTATGCTTTGACTTATAATCACTTAAAATCTGTCTTTATAGTTAATAAATCTGTTTGTTTATTCTACCTGAAGCAGTGCGTTTGGTTTGAAGCATGTCAGAGATTCCCCTTGGGATAACAAGCCTGGTACATCTCAATTTCTTTCTTAAATTGACGAACTCATGTAAGCTTGCAGCATCCAGCAGGCATAACTGGACACTGCAAGACAGAGGTTCCTCGGGTTGTGTCTGGGACCGGAGATATTGGCTAGTGTCATTCGGTTGCACAATCCAAGGAGCAGCTTACATGCCAGAGGCTGTGCGTGAACAGCCCAGGAGTGGGGGTTCTCACAGCAGAGCAGGGTCAGGCTGGCTCCCAGAGTCAAGGATAGGAGTGACCTAGCAGATCACCGATTCAGATAACACCAGGGGAATGTCACAGCCAGTTAGCCATCAAACATGTCTAAAAACGTAACGTAAGTAAAGTCGACGTGCTTTGTATAGGATTTTCTTTGGCAAGCCTGATTTTTAGAGAGATTCATTATTGAAACTTTTAACAGATGTTATGCTTATGGAATAGTGCATTGGAATCCAGCTGTGGGTCAGAGATTGTTCTTAGAAAATGTCTACTGGAATATTTCTATTTTGTCTTTTTTAATTGAATTTGATAATAGCTTTAAACTGTGATAGGACAAAAAGTTATATACTTGTCAAAAGCCTGGAATCTTCCCCCTGTGTTTTATTTTCCATTGACCATAATTCTTGTGATTTGATGTTGGGAGTGTCAGAATTGCATTCAAGGTATGAAACTGTATAATTGTGAGATTTGCAGTTTGGCTAGAGAAGCTCACATGGCAGGATTTTGGTCTGAAGTCTGAACTGAACATGTCTTTCTTACAAACAGTTGTACGTAGGTAGGGCCTTTAGAATCCAGTGGCACTTAAGGACCAGTTTCTGCATTATGAGTTATTGGGCATGAAAGAGAAATTGTGTGACACTTGCAGTAGAGCAGTGGTCACTGACTGGTCGATCGTGGAGCCGCTGACAGTCGATTTCACTCCCCCATCTTGTTTTTTTTCAAGCTAAAGTTAGACATCAAATAAAGTGGCATGCATGAGCGCATCAGACCAGACCCTTTCAAACCAATCACGTTGCTAGCTAGGCCTGATGAGTTGACCCCCTCAACGTGACAGGTTATACATTTGAAACAGCTTCGTAACTACATTTAAAATGGCACTTATTATTGGTTGCAAGTGCAGAATTGGAGAAAAAAAAAAAAGAAAAAAAGCTTATTGTGCATGGTGCACATGTCTACCGCTCAGAAGTGTTTCGTGTAGATTACAGTGGTAGCTAGTATCTAGTATTCTCTTTTTATAATAAAAAAACATGCCTAGCTAGCTAGTGTTGACAATGAGTGACGAACCCGGGCCATCTAAAAAGAAACTAAAAACCTACAACTTCCCTTTGGAATTGGAAAGTGAATTTCTGTTTGCAACAGTGAAAGGTAAGTGTGTATGTCTTCTATGTCACACAAGTATATCAATAAGTAAAAAGGGGAATTTAGAAAGGCACCACAAAACAAGGCATAGCAAATTCAAGGACAGTTTCCGCTTGAATAGCACGCTCTGTACAAAGAGAGTTAATGAATTGAAGGCCGTTTTGAAAGCTCAACAGTCATGTTTTACTAAACCAGCAGCAAAAGAGAAGGCCTCTACTGAAGCATCGTTTCGTGTTTGCCATCTGCTGGCAAACACAAGAAATCATTTGCGGATGGAGAAGTATTTAAAGAGGCAATGACTGTGGCAACGGACTCCTTATTTAAAGACTTTAAAAACAAAGAGGAAATAATGACGGTAATCTCGAACATATCTCTTGGTGCTTCCACAGTAGCAAGACAGGTGGAATCTTTGTCTGAAGATGTCTTTCAGCAACTACAGCAGGATTTGAATGACTGTGAATGCTTTTCACTGCACTTCGATGAATCGGTCGACATGACCGACACAGCCTAGGTAGTTGTTTTTGTTTGAATGGTTTTTAAGGATGCGACAACTAAAGAGGACCTTCTGACTATTTTGCCCCTTAAAGAGAGAACAAGAGGTGAAAATATCTACAATGAATTCAAAAAGTACATGCTTGAGAAAATCATTCCAATCAAGAAACTTGTTTTGATCACAATGGATGGTGCACCCGCCATGCTTAGCGCACATGCAGGCTTTGTTGGATTTTGTAGAAATGATCCAGATTTTCCTTCATTTGTGAATTACCACTGTATAATCCACCAGCAAACACTAGCGAGTAAAGTTATGGACTTCTCACATGTAATGAAAATCATTGTCAGAATTGGAAACTTGATTTGAGCAAGAGCCCTCCGGCACCACCTGTTTAAAACTTTACTTGAAGTGGATGCTGCTTATGGTGAGCTGCTCCTCCATGCAGATGTGAGGTGGTTAAGCAGCGGGAAAGCCCTGCCAAGATTTTTGGATCCAATGCCCGAAATCACCACTTTTCTAAAATCAAGGAATGAAGTGTGCAATGAGCTGTCAGACAATGCATGGCTGCTAGACTTCAGGTTCCTTACTGACATAACGTCCAAATTGAATGAGCTGAACTGCAAACTGCAGGGAAAGGAAGAGACTGATCACATATGATCAGTGCGGTGAATGCACTCAACTTGAAACTGGGTCTGTGGTCCTCCCAGTTAAAGGATAAAATGCTGCAGCACTTCCCGAGTCTGGAGAAAATACTAGAAAAAATTGAAGACAAAGAAAAATGGTTCCACCCAGAAAAGTTCTGTGCACACCTGGCCAAATTAGCAGAGGAACTCAATAGGTGATTTCAAGAATTAGATGTGATGGAGCCAATCGTCATGTGATCTCAAATCCGTTCCTTCCAGCAGACATTGGTGGACTGGCTGCGACATTCCATCAGGTGTTTGGTTTACAAAGTAGTGGAATTGATATGGAGATAATTACCATGCAAAGTGACATTGAGCTGAAAGCCAGATCAAGGGACAGCAATTTGGGGGGGGGCTCCTAAACCGAGAAAAGTATCCCCTTCTATTGTCCTAAAAGTGAAAGTTTACTTTGGTTCCACCTATCTGTGTGAGACAGCGTTCTCACAAAAGAAGATGATCAAGCCCAAGTATTCCACCAGAACTGCATCCGACTAGCTATTTCAAATTACAACCCAAATTTCAAGACACTGACAGATAATGTGCAGTCACAAGTGTCACACAGACTCAGTAAGTAAGGAAATGTATAATTATATATACAGTATTAAGCACTTGACCTCAGCTTTATATAACAAACTATTATTTCTGCATTTTCTTTGAGGTAGATCCTGGGTTGCACTTAAATTCAACAAGTGATCTTGTGCTTAAAAAGGTTGGAGACTACTGCCTTAGTTCTTAATAATGGACATTTAGGAATAGTTAAAAGTCTTAGTAGGCTACAGATGACAGGATGGTGGCCAAGTATGTGGAGCAATATATAAACAAGTGCCATACCAAAATAGTAAAGGGACCCTTGAGACATCAAAGAACAGAAGGTCCTTGCAGGTTGATTATATTGGTCCACTTGCAAAAACTGCAAGAGGACATTGCCCAGTCCGCTTACAATAAGCGGATTTGGGTTGGGTTTTTTAAAAGTTACTTTTAATGTGTTATAGTAGCGGGTTGCAGGGTTTGGGAGGTGTAAGGGGGGGGGATCTGTTTTTTTGTTTTGTTTTTTAGAATTTCCCACCAGAGGGTGTGATTGGCTGTCACTCACTTGCACATGTGCAGTGAGGGCGACTGGTCAGAGGCGTAGCGAGTGCCCTCCATACCCTCCGACCGGAGGGGGCCCCGCAAGGAAGGGGGCCCCTAAAAGTGGCAAAAAAAATGTAAGGTATAACTAGGTAAGTGACATTTATTGACGCTATTGCACAATCCATGTCGGTTTTACTGACAAAACCGTGAAGTCATTATGATACATCATAATGCTATTGGCTACATCAGTTGTCTGTCGGTCAGTTTCGAATTTTAGTTGGACCCATTCAAAGAATGTGTATTTGCGTTCATAATGGCGGTCGGCGGATAAATGTTATTAATTTAGTTGTTTAATTTTTTATCGTTTGAAACTATTCGTTTCCAACGCAGAAGCGTGCTTTGTGGTGTCTAAGAGAACGTATAAGAGCGGAGCTAGTAAACGAAAGGCAGCAAAAGATGCCGAGAAGGAACTTGAGAAAATTCCAAAGTTGTCAACGTATTTTGCGCTGCAATCCAACGTACAGGTACAGGCACATGAAACGGACAGTGCTAGCAGCGACGAATCGTATCCAGAAGTGCTTCAAGTGAGGTCGAAGGTGAAGCCAGTTGTTCTACCAAACAAACTGTGACAGATATTCCAGCTGCTGCCGGGAAAGAAGTATCTGAATCTGAACCACTGACTGATGATCCAGGAGATTGGCCGTCTATAATATCGGACAGGCAAGTGTGTGACATTGTTGCACGTGGCCCACCGCAGCAGAATGAAAGTTACGAATTTCCATTTAATGAGGAAAGACGGAGGTTCACAAGTACTCATTTCTATCGAACCATGGCAAATGGCGAGAAAATAAGACGTTCATGGTTAATGTACTCAGTTCAGAAAGATGCCATTTTTTGTTTTTGTTGTAAATTATTTGGCACTGGCGACATACCGCTACGTCATGGAACATCTGCTTGGAAAGCACTGTCAGAAAGACTTCAGCAGCATGAAACAGGCAAAGGTCATCAAGACTGTATGGTGAAATGGTTTGACCTTCGGTCAGGCACAGTAAACCGTACATCTATTGACCAACTCGAATTGCAGGCTTTTCTGAAAGAAAGAGATTTCTGGAGAAATGTTGTCAAACGCATGGTTGATGTCGTTATTTTGTTGTCCAAAAGAAACTTGGCATTTCGAGGAAGTAATGAAAAGCTCGGCGATCCTTCGAATGGCAACTTTTTGGGACTGTTTGAATTGCTTGCAAAGTATGATACTGTCCTCAGCGAACTTTTACAGAGGATTAAGAAGGCAGAGACACATGTTCAGTACCTCAGTCCACAGATCCAAAACGAGCTGATTCAACTTGTTGCCAGTAACATTCAAGAGGCCAACATAGCGCAGCTTAAAAAAGCAAAATATTATTCAGTTATTTTGGACTGTACTCCCGACGTGTCACATGAACAGATGTCTGTGGTGTTACGCTTTGTTGAATGCAACGGTGAAGATGGTGTCAATATTCGTGAAGCATTTGTTGGTTTTCTTAATGTTCATGATACAACTGACGAGGGCTTATTGGAAGCGTTTCTTGAAAAGGCAAATAACTTAGGAATAGACATTGCTGACATGAGAGGCCAAGCTTATGATAACGGCGCAAATATGAGAGGAAAGAATAAAGGAGTTCAAGCCCGCATGCTAGAAATAAATGACCGTGCCTTGTATGTACCATGTGGAGCTCACACTTGGAATCTTGTGATCTCAGACGCGGCAAAGTCATCGAAATATGCCGTTGACTTTTTCGGTCTGATTAACAGAATATACGTTATCTTTTCTTCTTCACCTTCACGTTGGGATATACTTCAAGAACATATGCCAGTATCTGTTAAAGGGTTATCGGACACTCGTTGGGAGTCGAGAATTGATGCTGTGAAGCCATTGCGTTATCACCTTGAAGAATTGTGCAATGCTTTGTCATCTTTGCGAGAATATGCGTTCGAAAAGAAAGATGGCAATACAGCAACAGAAGCCGGTGCGCTTTTAAACCATGTTACTACGTGGCCTTTTGTTCTGACTGTGTACACGTGGTACGATATACTATTTCACGTCAATAAAACCAGCAAATTAATTCAGTCACCAGATGTGTCAACTGACGTACTGCAGGCAGAAGTCAGTGCTACAAAGAAGTTTTTGGAAGACTATCAAAATACAGGATATATCTCTGTGGTCACAAATGCACGTGAAATAGCAGAGCATATGGGTATTGAGCAGGTGTTTCCAGAAACCAGGGTGCGACGTAAGAAGAGAATGTTTGATTACGAATGTGCTGATGATTCGAGTCGTCTTTCTGCCGAAGAAAAATTCAAATCGCAGTTCTTTCTTGTTCTCACTGATCAGGCCATATCTTCTGTTTCGTCGCGATTTGACCAACTCGTGGAGTGGTATAAGTTGTTTGGATTTCTGTACAATGCTAACAGCCTGAAGCAGTGTCACAGAGAAAATGAACTGGAGAATCACAGCAAAAATTTTTAAAGAAAAATGGGAGACATTGATGCCAACGAACTCATAATGGAATTGAATCGTTTTATTTATGTCATCGAGAAAGAGAGAGGACTTGTCACGGCAAACAATTTTTTAACGTACATATACAAGAACAGCCTTCAGGAGATATATCCGAATCTTTGCATTTGCATCAGAATTCTTCTGACCACACCAGTTACTGTCGCTGGTGCTGAAAGGAGCTTCAGCAGAATGAAACTGATCAAGAATATCCTGTGCTCAACCATGACAGATGACAGGCTTTCTGCGCTTGCAGTTATCTCAGTCGAAAACAAGATTGCCAGATCTCTGGACTATGATGCATTGATTAACCAATTTGCGGAGAACAAGGCTCGAAAGAAGCGCTTTGCGTAAATACGGAATACATGTACACTGTAGGCCTATGTATACATAATATGAACCCTGTATATTGTATAAAATAAATACCGCATTCCAGTTTCTGCATTGTAAGGGGCCCCGCCCGGACATATATCTTTGTTGCTACGGCCCTGCGACTGGTGCACACAACTGTAAATCTGAAGAATGAGATTTTTTTTTATTTAATACTATTAAGACTTTATTAATATGACATCATGAGTAAAGTTTTATGAATGAAACAGCGTTCATTCATAAAACCAGTTATCGCAATAACCGGCTAAATGGCAATAAAGCTGCTCATTAAGTCCCCACATTTCGCGCTTATTGAAAAAGTCCGCAGCTGTTCGGTTCAATTACCGTCCACTTGTTAGAGCCATAGCTGTTTGGCCGGCTGCTCTTGCAGTTTCAGTCCAATTGCTGCTTGGATCACTGATCCTTGCTGTTTGGGTCTATGCATCCGAAGAAGTGGGCTGTAGCCCACGAAAGCTTATGCTCAAATAAATTTGTTAGTCTCTAAGGTGCCACAAGTACTCCTTTTGTTTTACCATTGTAACTCCTGTTTACTGTTTGCCTCCCAACATTGTAAATTGTTCATTACACTTGTTTTAATAAGACTTCATATTATAACTAAAATTCCATTTTGAAATGTTTACTCCATTTTGCAAAACCCTGCTGTAACCTTATTAACTTAGTTCAGATGTCTGAATGAGGTATGCATGGATAATGGAATCAACCTCCAGCCCCAGCCTGTCCTGACAAAGTGAAGTGCAAACACCAAGGGCTGAAAATGCAGACAACAGCCCTGACAAAGTGAGAAGAGTCCACCCTAAAAGAAAAGAACAAAGGTGCAATTGAAACAAGATCAAAGTCAGGTCCCAGGCTGAAAGTCATGTCTGCAATTGACGGGTGATCAATCACACAGTACCCAGAGGCAGCGTGACACAGCAAGACCCATAGACTCTTGTTCAAACTAAAGCCTATAAAAAGGATGAGTGAGGTGGAAGATTTTGGTTAACGTTCTGCTGACAATATTGAAGGGCATCGGTGCGCGCCCGACAGAGACCCGGCTCTTCCTCGTGCCCAGCTTTCCTGGCCAGCTAGCCGCCATGAGCTGCGACCTCAAGCTGCGAACCCAAGCTACGGACTCAGGCTACGTCCAGGACTGGTAACTATACAGCAGCTGCAGAATATTGGATGTATGTGTATGTAGGTATTAGCTATTGGTTATAAATCAAATTGTGTTCTCATAATAAACGTGGCATATTGCCTTGTCCCCTGAAAAGTACCTGTGTATTTTTATCAGCATAACAACAGAAGCTGCAAGACTCCTCTGAAGAAAAGAAGCCATCTGAAATGAAAAGGGTTTTAGCCAGGCTTTGGGTGGAGTCTTGTGAGGCTTAGGGTGGGGGTTGCTTTGGGGTTCTGAAGAGCCACTGCCTGCAAGAAGCCTCAAGCAGCAGCAGCAAGAGAATCCTAAGGTTGCCCTGACAACAGCTGCTATTGCAACCAAGCCAGCAGTCTTTGCCAGCAGCGGCTCTGTAACTGCCACTGGAGGGCAACCACTGTTGCCTCAGCTGCTCGTCAGAACCAGCTCTCACAGATTCCTGAGGGAAGACACCATCCCTGATAACATCTCCATTTCTAGACGGAACAGAAGGACCTTTGCCAGTTCAGAGGTAGTTAATAATAACAGAAGTGAGTGTAAGTCTCCATCTATTATTAAGGAATGTGTGGGTTTCACCTGTAAATAAAGCTGGATGCCAGTGGTTTGAGTGAGATCCTCCCTTACCCATCCAATGGCCGCACCATACAGAGGTTTGTTTTATGGCCCATAATCTGTGTTCCACTGGTTGCATCACACTTATTAGCATTTAATCCACTTTTGAAGAGACTCAGTTTGTTTTGAAACGAAGTGACACTGCTGTGGAGATCCACTACATTGACATTTCACCCCTGTAGCTTTAAGTGGCCTGTCAAATCAACAAGGAAGGCCAGGATGCTCATGCATGCTGCATCTCTCATAAAAGCATGAAGCTCTTCTGCCTTTTTCCCTGGAATTTTATGTAGATATTCTTCCAAATGAACTCAAAAATTTCCCACAGCCTTTTTAGTACCGGCCCTCTGCTCAGCCAACGGATGTCATTATGAACCCACAGGTCATCGTAATCGGCAGATACTTCTGAAAGAAAGCTTTTGAACTTTGTGTTACAGTGCTCAGTTGGACCAAAGGAAGTTGACAAATTTAATCACCATTGACATTATATGAGTCTCTTCAAAAGTGATTTGCAGAGGTTGTCAAGGAGCAAGCACTTAATTTGAACTAGCATCAGTTCAAAAAAAAAAAAAGAGTATGTTCCTTTTTTAAAAAATTACATTTTCCACTGTATGCTCATAGGTTCATTTACACTGTTGAAAGCTATAGTCCATCCATTTCCTGATACTGCTAAGCTGCCGGGACACTGCAGACGTGAATCAGATAGCATCATCTCTGAACAGGCTTCTTCAAAACTTCCAGCAGAGGTTCCAAAAATTTAAAAGTGTTAAAGACATCTTCCTGTTGGTAAGGAACCCATTCATGGTACAACCAAATGGCACTTGGTGCAATCAAGCAAAAGCATCCTTTCCCGATGCTGAAAAAGCTGGAGCTTACTGATTTACAAGTGGATGAAGTGCTTAGGATGCGGCACACTGAAGCTACATCTGAAACTTTCTTGACAACCCTTGTGCTGGACTCCAAGTAGTCACACTTGAGGAAGGTGGCATTTAACATCTAGAGTATGTTTGGCTCGAAGAAAGGTGAGTCAGCATTCTCATACATGAACATTACATCTGTTGTGGAAAAATCGATCCACGCATTGTGTTTTCAATCAGATCAGCCTGAGGCCTTTTATTGATTACAAGCGCAAATGGGGGGAATGTTATCGAAACGGCCTCCCCAAAGCTGGTTACAGACAAGCTTATAAAGCTTAAAATCACAAACTTAATACACAAGTTACATACATCATTTCCTTATTATTTCTTATTAAAATATTGCAAGGTTAATGGCGATTGGAGCAAAAGTAAATTTCTTCCATATTAGGCCCTTCCTGTTATTGTCTGTCTGTTCTTTGCAGTTAGATGTTGACAGTAGGGGATATTGCAAAATTGTTTTTCTGCTGAGGGACTGTTAGGTACTTTCCACTGTCTTCTCCATGCCCGCCCCCCTTCCTTTGCTTATCTTGTCTGGCCGACCTTGGCAGCTTGACATGAGGCCTGGGCCTACAAGGTTTTGGATAATACTGGATTTTCCCTTACACATCGCATAATCACTCCGTTTTGACTGATAATCATCTATACAATTGCCTCTGTCTTGTCTTGACTGAACTCTCCAAACTTCAAGGCCCTTGTTGATACAAGAGGTGTTTAGCTGCTCTATGCTGTGTAAGAAAAGCAGCACCAAGAACAGCACACAACTGAAAGCACACAGAGAGGGACAGAAATCATCATAAAATTCACCTCCCCAGTTAGCATAACAAAAGTGGTGACAGTATCATAATGCCTAAACATGCCGTTTTAAGCCTTTTGATAAGTAATAAATAGTGATAGTGTAGAGCGGGTTTTCCAAAATGGTGGCCACAATGATTTTATATTAGAAAAATTAAAATGGAGGACTCAGGCTGAATTGACCAATAGCAGACAGGTACCTGGAGTGAAATGAAGTTCAAAAGGGTGAGGCTAACTTCACTCCAAAATACCTGAAGGGAGCGGTCAGTCACATGAGGAGAAGGTTCTCAGCCAGGTCTGGCTCAAATGACAGGTAAAGCTGATTTCCTGAATAGGTATCACATAGGGAGAACTCAAGTTTTACTATACAGTCTGCAGTCAACCAGGAAGTAAGGGGGGAATGGGAACAGGGACTGGGGGTGGGGGAATTGGGATCATGTTTTGCTAAGGGGGGGATGGGAACAGGGACACAGGCAAGGCTCTGTGGTGTCAGAGCTGGGAAGGGGGACACTGGAGGAAGGAAACTGGAATCATGCTTGCTGAAAGTTCACCCCAATAAACATCGAATTGTTTGCACCGTCGGACTTCGGGTATTGTTGCTCTCTGTTCATGCAAAAAGAACCAGAAAAGTGAGAGGGTGAAGAAATAAGCCCCCTAACATACACTAATTGCTAATATTGAGAAAGCAACTAATCAGAAAGGATCAAAAATCGTACATAAGGCAGAGAACTAACAGGCTTGGGTTTGGGTGTGGGTGTGTGAGCAGAGCAGGAGAAGAAGAGCAGACCATCAGAGCAAAGGAGCAGCAGGAGCGCAGATGGGGAACAGATGGAGGAGCATTTGACAGAACAGAAGGACCTCCCCACCGCATCCCCCCAGCAGGTGCTCTAGGCACCAGCAAAGCAAGCACGTGCTTGGGGCGGCACATTTCCAGAGGCGGCATTCCAGTCATCCTTTTTTTTCGGAAATATCCACCAATGTACGAAAAAAAATACATGAAGATCAAAAAAACCTCCAGTCGTGCGATAGGAACGTGACGTGAAAAATATCGTGTCATGTCATGACACGGTCACTCATAATGTGAACGTGCGTAAATGTGTAAACGTTAACCGTTGATTAATTAAATCAGGAATTGCGATTATTTGTGTGTACTGTGCCACCCTATCGGCACCATTCACACCAATTTCCGTGTCACGTCGGTGTCAGTGGTTATAGAGCTAAAATGCCGGGACAAAAACAAAAATGACTTTCCGGTGCTGCCTACCGGCAACAAAGAGAAACGGCAAGAAGAAAAACTCTCTTGTACTTCAAATAAGTATTTTAAAAAAGTCGACAATCAAGGAGAAAGCTCTATGCAATGCATTGAAAGTGATTATTCATCAACTGATGAAGACCAATCGAACCAAAGATTATCTTTATCAACTGATAAAGATGAACAATCCGACCAAAGATTATCTTCGCTAACTGATCAAGACGAACAATCACAATCCATCCAAAGATTTACTTCTTCAGCTGAAGAGTCCAGAAACGAAAAACTGTTATCCAAATCTAAAACTGAAGAACAATTATTGGAAGGTGGAGAGACTGACATAGAATCGGATCCAAGTACACGGCCGACAATAATTACTGATGCAAAGCTAATGATTATTGTGAAAAAAAGTCCTTCAAAACTAGATCCTACATTTGAAATATCCATTTAATGAGTCGAATCGTCTATTTATGCCATCCACTATGAAGAAAAAAAATGAAAAATGGGGAATAAATTAATAGATCGTGGTTAGTGTATTCACAGACCAAAGATGTAGTTTTTTGTTTTTGCTGCAAACTGTTCTGTAACTTGGACATTCTTCTGGTAACTGCAGGTTTTAATGACTGGCGAAATTTGCATCAGCATTTGAAAGAACATGAAACATCAAAAAATCATTTACACTCGTTGACAAATTGGATTGAGCTGTCAAACAGATTACGTTCCGGTACAACAATCAATGCGGTACAGCAATATCTACTAAATTAAGATATTCTACATTGGCAAGCTGTGTTGGAACGTTTACTGGCAATCATTAATTTCCTAGTCGAACAGTGCCTCGCATTCCATGGATCCTCGGGTATTTTATATGAGAATAACAATGGAAATTTCTTGAAATTGGTTGAATTATTGGCAAAATGTGATAGTGTTATGGCTGAGCATGTACGAAGAGTGAAATATGGAGAGGTTCACACCCATTATTTGGGTAAAAATACACAAAATGAGATAATACAATTAATTTCTAATAGAGTGCGTAATGAAATTTTATCAGATTTGAAACATGCCAAATATTACTCAATTATAGTTGATTGTACTCAAGATCTGAGCAAAACCGAGCAAATGTCAATAGTTTTAAGATTTGTGAAAATTGATGAAAATGCAGAAGTGAAAATTTGTGAACACTTTCTAGAATTTATACCAGTGAACGAAACTACTGGGAAAGCCCTCACAGATGTAATTCTACAGAGATTGGAACACTATGGAATACCTTTAGAAAATATGCGCAGCCAAGGGTATGATAACATGTCAAACATGCGAGGACGACATGTAGGTGTACAGCAAAGAATACTGAATTTAAATAATTGAGCTTTTTTCGTTCCTTGCCATGCGCATTCGCTCAATCTGGTTGTCATTGATGCTGGCAAATCATCTAAAGATGCCATTTCATATTTTACCACAGCGCAAGCAATTTACAACTTTTTTAGTGCTTCCACACACCGTTGTGCAGTCTTGAAGAAGCATTTTGAACAAAAGCTAACCCTTAAACCTCTAAGTCAAACTATATGGGAAAGCAGGATAGACGCTATTAGACCATTCCGATATTCATCAGGAGAGATTTACGATGCACTATTTGAAATAAGCCAGGACTTGTCGTATGATCCTTCATTTCGACATGAAGCTGAAACATTGGCTCAGAAAACGATGCAGTTTCAATTTTCATGTTGCACAGCTATTTGGCATAATATTCTAAATCAAATTAATTTGACCAGCAAACTTATGCAGAACATAACCATAGACATATCCAAGACAAAGCTGATTTTGAATAAAACACTGGAATATTTTAAAAAATACCGTTCTGATGAAGGATTTGAAGAAACTGTCAAAGAAGCAACAACAATAGCAGAGGATCTTGATTTTGAACCGACCTTTGGACCTCAACAATTCATTCGTCCTCAGAAAAAAACAAGACAGTTTTGTTATAAGGCTCATGATGATCCTATTCTCGATCCAAAAGAAAGGTTTAAAGTTGAATGTTTCTATTGTATTTTGGATGTAGCTACAACTTCCATTGAAGAAAGATTATATCAGTTGCATGGTCATTGTGAAACTTTTTTATTTTTATACGATATTGGAAATATTATAAATCAGTTTTTCAAAGAAGACCTCATGAAGCACTGCCAAGACCTACATTTAGCACTCAGTACTGATAACGCTGCTGACACTGATGTAGTAGAATTGTATGATGAATTAATAGCTTTATCTAAGCTAATAAGTCCTAAAACTTCTCCTCTAAAAGTATTAGCATTTATAGCAAGAAATGATTTTTTCACTCCAAACACTGCTATAGCATTACGCATTCTTTTAACATTACCAGTATCAGTGGCTTCTGATGAGCGCAGTTTCTCAAAACTGAAATTACTGGAAAATTATTTGAGGTCCACCATGTCTCAAAATCGTTTGTCAGGACTCGCATTAATTTAAATTGAAAGTACCATTGCAAAAAATTTAGATTTCACTGAATTGTTAAAAGACTACGCAAGTATAAAAACCAGAAAAGTTCGGTTCATATAAATTCTTTTAATGTATGAGAAACTGGGCACACTGGAAGACACCAACGTTTTTCATTACAGTGTATAGTTGAACCCAAATTGTTTGCAATTGTGATTTTATTAAAATTAAATGAGTACACTGGTAGGAAATTGTTTTATTTCACTAACTACAAATTCTCTGTTTTCATTTTTTTTTTTAATTTTAAACAGTCAAAAAAACAAACAAAAAAAACCACATTGCAAAGTGCAAACATGTGTAAAAGCCCCCCAAAAAGGGGGGGTGGCCAAAAATTTTTTTGCTTGGGGTGGCAAAAAACCTAGAGCCGGCCCTGCCCCCCACCCACTCGCTTCTCCTCTCAGCTGGCCGGCTGAGGGCTCCTCTCATCTCCACCCCCCCCCCGCCCTCCATCACTTGCAAGCAGCCTGCCAGTGGGGGTGGGGGGGCAGAGAGGAGCCCTCAGCCACTGCCCTGCGGCTCCTTTGGACAGGTTCCCCTGGGGTCAGGAAGCCCGAAGCCATGGACTGTCAACCAACCAACTGCAAAACACATCAGTACAATTACCCTTCTCTGATGCTGCCCTCTGGACTGTTGATGCTTTCACCCAACAGTACTGCGTAGACATGGGCCCTGATTTCTGCCAAAATAGTGTTGGTGATTTGAAAATATGCAATGTCATCAAGACAACACAAGGGCAGAACAAGGTAATTATAAATTTCTTATGCTTTAAAAAAAAATACATTACTTGAGTCATTTTATGAGATAAACTCTTTCCAGCAGGGGTTGACTTAACTACTAATTTTGTGAGACAACTGAAATAAACGGGTTTTTGTTGTATCTATTTAAATGTACAAATGTTCATTCTAAGTTGCTTGCTAGTATACTAGGATCCCCTTACTCTCTTAATGCCCCACAAATGTGCCTGTATTCATCACAAATGTTGGAGAGAATGCATTAATAGTAACATGTTTATTATTTTAGGAAACTGTGATACAGCCTTCAATCAACCAAGTGTCCCTGAATGGTGAAATTACTGAAAGTCCCTGGCTCA